>NC_064245.1:6753928-7356071 GCF_003254725.2 Canis lupus dingo
TACTATTATGGGAATTTCATGCAGTAAATAAAGCGACAAGACAACAAGCTTTTGTGGAAGAAACCCCTAAGGAAAAGATTCAGAGATGGACAGAGAAGCGAGGAGGAGAAAAAAACCAGCCAGAATTTGGATTTACCTATGTCAAATTCTATTTGCTTTGGCTCCATTTTAGGTAGGCTTTTCTCCTTGTTACTGGAAGGGTCCTTTCTAAAGGAAAATAAAAGGTATTGCCTTAAAGTCAAAAGTACTTGGGCAACTGCATCTCTTTGAGAAATATGATTTGATGCCAAAATATCATTTTAAAAGTACTAAGATTAAACAAAATAGTACATCTAAAGACTGAGAAAGAGACACAGGAATTCACTTATTTGTGGAATTTAAGAAACAAAAGAGATGAATATAGGGAGGATAACGAGAGAAATCATAAAACAGGCTCTTAACTATGGAGAATAAACGGAGGGTCGTTGGAGGGGAGGTGGTTGGGGATGGGTTCAATAAGTGGTAGGGATGAAGGAATGCACTTATTTTGATGAGCACTGGGTGTTGTATGTAAGTGATGAATCACTAAACCCTACACCTGAAACTAATATTACACTGAATGTTAACTAACTGGAATTTAAATTAAAAATCAGAAGAGAAAATAAATCTAAAGAACCTATTAAATAAATGAATGCTTCTATCCACTCATTACTAAATTCCTCACATTATTATGTT
Organism: Canis lupus dingo; assembly: GCF_003254725.2. Taxonomy (NCBI): domain Eukaryota; kingdom Metazoa; phylum Chordata; class Mammalia; order Carnivora; family Canidae; genus Canis; species Canis lupus. Next base: position 6,754,643 of record NC_064245.1, read on the forward strand.
TAGTCGAGTACTATATATACATATATAACACACTTATAAAATATAGGCAATATGTTAATATTTAGCTTCTCTTAAATTCATATTAAATAATTCTTAATAAGGGGAGAAATGCCTCTGCAAATATTATCTGTGGAGGAAAGGTAGCACAATCCGTATCATACTTCTTAAGGTCAAACACATATATACACATTTCTTATTTTAACTCTGAACTATTAAAGACTCATATCCAAGGCAAATTTTGAGCAAATCTGAGACAGAAAGATTGCATTACATAAAGCCAAAAATGTCTAGAATTTAGGAGAACTCACAAATGTTACTGACTCACGCCTGTAGGAGTACTTTGTAAATGAATAGAGAGTTAAGTACTACAGACTAGCACACACAAGGGGTCGTTACATTATGAGTCTATAACCATAGCAATTTATTTTCTTTCTCAGGACATACTAATGAATCACATCCTGAGTAACAGTATGTAGAGAAGAAAGTAGGATAATTTTTTTTCTTTTAAATTCTCTTTTTTTAAAGATTTATTTATTTATTCATGAGAGACACACAGAGAGAGAGAGAGAGAGAGAGAGAGAGACAGGCAGAGGAAGAAGCAGACTCCATGCAGGAAGCCTGCTGTGGGACTCAATCCCAGGACTCCAGGATCACGCCCTGGGCCGAAGGCAGGTGCTAAACCACTGAGCCACCCAGGGATCCCTGTCTTCTTTTTAATTCTATATGAATGGTCTGCAGTCTTCACTCTAATTTCAATTAACAGTAATAATGACAGTAATAGATGTGTCCACGGATAATAATGTTTTAAAGATAAAGCAGTTGTCCATCAGACCCCAAGGCATTTTTTGCTTCAACATATATTCTTAAAAGAAGAATTTCCAAACCACTGGTTTAACAGAACAATGGATTGTTTGCATTGGCATCTTTTTGAGGTAGAATTTAGCACTGAGCTTACCACATATACCAGATATTCAATATATGTTTGCTGTATGAATAAATAAAAAAATAAATAAAAGGCAGTTTTGTGATCTAGTTCAATGATTGTATCTTACAGATGAGAGTGATGAAAAAAGGCTGTCATGTGTTTAAAGTGACAGAGCTATTTGATGCCAAAACCAAATCTAAAATTCATGGTCTAGAGTTTTTCTATCAAATATGTTGTCCGAATGCATTCCACAGGAGTGAAATTGTGCTATAATGAGGTGAGTGGATAAAAGGCGAGATTTTGCTGCCAGAGAATTGAATACATATCTTTTCTCTCCTGTTTAGAAAGTTTGGCAACTTGGGCAAATTTATGAAATTCTCTGTGCCTTCCTTAGTTTATTAAGATGGTGAGGATCTTCTTAGTGTAGCTGGTAGAGAATAAAGAGTTAAAATGTATCAAAAACCTTAGTAGAGTCCCTGGTACACACAGAAAAGTCTCAACTAATATTAATTTTTCCAAATAATTAAACCAGTGACTCTCTCAAATCAAATACAACCTGCTGGATGACTGATCATGAATGCTATCGTTCAAAAATTACTTTTTATGCACTAGGAATTTATAGATAGTATTTACAATACCACATATCTGTGCAAGGCAGTTTGAATCAGAAGCAATGTCAGGAGGCAGAAGTATAGTGGTGGGGAGCGAGGGATCTAGATTTACACTCGGGGTAAGGATTTCTGGTCCACCAATTACCAGCTCTGAGCTGGACAAGTTTTATTTCATTTACTTAACAGACATTTATAAAGTTTTACTATGTGCCTGGAATTGTTCTAAATACTGTCTGGTTATTGAGCCATTTAACAACCTTCATTAAAGAGGTAGGGATTTTATGATACCGTTTTGCAGATGAGCAAACTGAGATAGGAACAGAAAGCAGCACAGTGTAGTGAGTGAGTGCACAGCCTCTTGAAGGTGACGATGTGGGTATAAATCTTGTCTCGCCCCCTTCCTAGGATGTGACTCAGATGATTTGCAATAGCCAACTCTCCATTAATTTTCTCTCCCACACAGTATGATAATAACCATAACTGCCTTAAAGAGTTGCTTCTATACTCAAATCGAATAACACGCCAAGAAACTAGAACAATGCCTCGCGCAAAGTAATTGCTCAAAATATGTGGAAGATTGACATTGTCACTGGCGTTGTTAATGTCAAAATTATTATGGCAGGTGGAAAAACCAAGGCTCTGAGAGTTAGTCACTGAACCAAGTAGACAATGGATACATGAGCAAGATGGAAATTTAGCTCAGTATATGTGTCCCCAGAATCTAGGCTTTTGGGGTTGTAACTTGCTTTGTTTTGGAGGATGACTGGCCTCTCTCTGCGGTTGATGAGCTCGTAACTAGTTAGATACAACGGAAGAGGGGGGACTCCAGGAGTCTGAAAGGCAAAGTACACGCCTTCCAAGCATTGATCAGGGTTTCGCAGCAGACATCTCCATTATGTAATTTCAGAGTAAGGGCCTCCTGTCATACGCCTCAATCCAATGTTCAGTTAGTCACATTCTTGTACACATGCCCAATTGGTTTCCCATTTGCTGAACAATTTTACAAGACTCATGATAATAAAGACAAAACACGTAGAGTCAAAAAATGAGCAAAGGGATAGTTTTGAAAACAATATAGACATCCCTAGTCTCAGCCTAGTGGAGTTCCTATATGTCATGTTATTTTCCTAGTTTTAAAACCTCTTCAAAATGTTCACACAATTTTATGCTGATCACTTCCAGGTTTGGTTTGCCTATTTACCTGCTCCTTATTCTCCTTGCCTTTTTTTTTTATAACGGCTTATGTTTTCACACTTAAGAAGATGATGGTGTGATACAATTTTCACTTGTCCATAGCTACATCTGTGACTTTTTTTAAAAATAAGATTTCCTATAAACATCTTCTGCTCAAAGGAAAAAAAAATCCTTCTGGGAATTGTAGAAATAGGAAAACAAGACATGCACCAAACAGAAACAGAATTAACACTAATCGGATTGCTTTGCAAAGTTTCTGAGACTTCATACTTGATTTCAGACTGGAGTATTAATTATGTAATGATGTGAATAAAGCCAAGGTATCTCTTCAGAGACGTTTCCGAAGGCCACCACTTTCTCAGCTGAATAAACTTCTCATGTCATCATCCAGGGAAATGTTAGTTTCAGCGCAAGAACTGTGCCCCCTGGAATCACAGGCATTAGGTCTTCCCTTCTCCTGTAGAACTTACCCACATCACCACGTCTTTCTCTCTGGCAAACGTGCAATGTTATTAAACTACAAGTGAATCTCGAATTACATATACAGGTTATCCAGCTTCAAGCGTTCTCTCTCACAGTGTTCAGTTCAGATTGGCACATATCCACACATTATGGAAAGAGCGTTGGAAGAAAATCAAAAGACTTTGGCTTAAGTCCCAGGGCTAGCGCTTTCTAGTTTTGTGACCTTGGGCAAGTTATTTGGCCTCGCTGGTTTACAGTTTCCACATTTTTAAGACAGGGGATGATAATTCCTATTGCTGATGTGAGGATTACACATTATATTATTATGTAATTATAATATATATAATATATATTATATAATCATATATTATTAAATATAGTATCTGTGTTTATACACTTTGGAAATGATCAACTCCCATACAAAAGGAGAATATGATTTCAGTTGCTTTCCTTCTTCCTTCAGTTTTAAACACTATGAGAAGTACAGCTAAACTGTAGGATATATAAAGATACATACACGACATATATGAATGCATAAAAGGGATGATTTGGGGGTTTGATTTTTGTTGTTATTGCTGTTGTTGTAGGTTAATCAATTAAATTATACATTTAATCACCAATTGCCAAGCACCAACTACGTTATACACTAACAACATTGGACTCAGAGAAAACAGGAGGTTCCAGAAAGAAGTACATTAACGATCCTAGCTCCTTGCATTTACTATTTGCCACGACAGGGGGTTGCACACGATTGTATAGAATATGGCTGAAACATGAAGAGATCTGGGCTGAAAACATGATGGGAAAACGGAGTGAGAAATGATGACCCTGGAGAAGTAGTCAGGTCCAGAGTCACTTTATAAAACTCACTCTTGTTTTAATTAATTTTAAGTGCTAAATGTTAGGATGCAAAAGTATATGAAATATCATTCTTTTCTGCATTGCCCAAGGATCATGATGCCCTTAGGAAGCACTTAAAAATGCTTTATTTAATACATCCCTGAAAAAGCTAGGATGACATAAGCTAGTTTGTTGGAAGACGTCTTTAATATACTCATATCTTCAAAATTTGCAATTCCTTACTTTACATGGTGGCTACTATCATTTGGTAGACCCATTGCTTTCCTATAAATCCAACTGAAATAAAGATTTAGCTGGCCTGATTAAAACTAGATCTGCATATCCAAGTTCTGGTAGACCTGAAGCATTGACGCAGTCACTATTACTATTTCCCACCATCTATAGAAAATCTCCAAGTCCGCAGGTATATTTAATTTACAGAAAATCCTCAAGTGCTTTGTGTGCATATAGGAGTTATACCTTGTTTTTCTTTCAAATTTTGGATGTGTTTACCATTTAATCACCCCACACTGCTTTTCTATTTACTTTATTTGCTGTTTTTTATTGCTGCTACCTGACTTCTCCCAACCATGAGGCTATTCCTAAGTCTTTGTCAGTGACCATCTCCACCATCCACATGACTAATCTAAGCATCCCAGGTTCTCAACATAGTGATCATTAAAACTCTCAGGCTAGGCAGATCTAGAGGAGGGCTCCCAAACTCTTTGCTATGGCTCTTTACTTCTGAGGCACCTACAAATTGTACGTTGTTTAGATAGGGTCCTCCTCATTCTCTGGTCCCATCGATCCACATTTTCATATGAGCTAAAAGTCTGCTCTATCTGCAGGGTGACCTGAGTGTGCTAATTATGGATGCTATGTAGCTGGGATCCTGTAGTCCACCCTGAGGCCTGAAACAGGTCTGTGACAAATTAGCATCTTTCAATTAGAACAATTCTGAAAATACACACAGCTGCCCAACTTACACACGCCTGGAGAAATATGAACTCTTTTTGTTTCATTTTTTTACTTTGCTCTAGGGCAGAGGTCAGAAAAATTTTCCTGAACATGATCGGACAGCAAATATTTTAAGTCTTATAAGCCAAACTGTCTCCATTACAAGTAGCCAACTCTGCTGGTGGTGTACAAAATCACGCATAAACAAAACCTAAATGAGAATTCCAGCAATTTGTCCAAGACCTTACAAGTAGTGAGTGACCAGACATGGTTTATCACCTATAGTTAATTAATAGAATTTTTTTCAAAATTATGTCACTGAACACCTACGGATTGAGGGCCTACTTGTGCTAAGAACTGTTCTAGATATAGATAAACCACATGAAAGGGCCTACCTTCATAGCATTTATGATTTAATGTACTCAGGTCCTTCGTGTAGTTAAAATAATACTCAAAAGCTTGAAATTAAAAGTCCTATCCTTTTTGAATCCTCATCCAAATCCTAAAGGCAGCCTCTTTCACTATCTTTTGCTTTAGGCCTTCTAGGCCTTCTATTAGTTACCTCCATAATTGTAACACTATGTCTACACATCTCTTCATGGTTGTCAAAGTTAATATGTGCCTCCACTTTCCTGGAGATGAGGATTGCGTTCCCCTTTCATTTCTTGTTCTTCTTTCTACTTTTTTCCCCATTCTAGGTTTTCAGACAAACATTTTATGAAAGGAAAAATATATATTTTTCATATTTATATTTTTCTCTCTAATGGTAATTGCATATTTTGTGTTTTCTAATTAGCTGATTTTAAATGTTGAAAACTAAATAAAAGAAATATATCATCTTAACTATGTAACTAGTGTTCGGTACAAGTACAGCTACTATTCTATCATTTATCTTCTCTCCCAGAGTAATATGATGTTAAGTGGGTTCTCATCTCTTATATACTGCAATTTGTCTTTTAATTTAGTAGTTATGCACAGACTGGGGTATTATAATATAGTGATCATCCAGATATTCAACTTGACCTGAGTGGATTGTCTTAATAGTTAAATGCAAAATATGTTAATATTTGTATATGTTGCTAAGAGTTAACAAGAAAAATTTTAGAAAGTCTTTACATGCTGCCCAAAGAGTTATAGGAGAAAGAAATACGGGTACTATCTTGGGACCTATAAAACCTCTATTAGTAAACTATTATTTTTCGTCATTTGCATAAGATTTTCTTTGCATGAAGAGATTAGGAATAAAAAAAAAAAGCCAGAAATAACATTCGCTTTTCTTCAAAATTTAGATTGTCATTTTCAAAAGCAAAGTCTTAAGTCAAACAAAATTCTATCATTATTCCAGGATTTATTAATGAAAATAGATTTTTAAAAAGGTCTATTTCTCACGATTGCTTGTAGAAATGACCCTAACTAAGGTTTGTTGCTGTTTTCCTTAATTTTTGTTTTTTAGAAGTCTGTTCTTATTCTAACAGGGAGAAGTCATATTCACCTTCACAATTCATGAAGGATATGATACTTCTGAAGTCAGGGTGATTATCTTCCCAGTATTTTCTGTTTTATCTGGAATAATAGGGTAATCTTTTATTTTAAAGAATAAATGGCAATTACACATCTTCACCTACTTTGAAAACATCATATTAACTTCATGATTTTTTAAAATTGTCTTCCACACGAGAAATTACTGATAGATTGCTTTATGATATATCTACTCTATCATCTACAAGTATTATCTTGGTTGAAATTTGAAATAGATCTATAAAGAAGACTTTGCTTAACAACATTTAATTACATACTTATAACACTATTTCCACAAAAGCAGGATTTTAAAAAATGAACATGTGTTCATTTTAGGTCAATATTTAATAGCTATCTGATAATAGTTCTAGTTTAGTTAAGATCCATTATTTTTATATATGTATTAATATGTTAACTCATAAAATGATGTTCTATAAAAATTAAGTTTTCAATATTTGGGAAAAAGCTTTTATCTAAACATTTTTTATCACTAAAACACCTTCACCAATCATACTTTTCAGTAAAAAAAATACACTAACATAATAAATTAACCACAATTGATAGACTGATCTTTGAAATCTATTGTTTTTAGTGTTCACAAATATTATTACTGTTATGTCATCTTGAAACAATGACAAGATGAGAAAATATTTCTTTAAAAGAGCTTGAAAATATGTTAGTGCCAAGGAGGTTTCTCAGAAATAGAACATGACAAACTATTACTTGGCTTTCCATTTGTCGTTATTAATTATCTTCAAGTCCAAGAAGAAGATACAGAATAGAGTGAAAAGAAGGATCCACCGCTGCTTTTCTGCTCCTAGTCTAACATACTGTTTTCAAAATAGTTCTGGGATGTGCCTGCTAAACATTTTGCTAACAGCACTAAAAGAAATCATTATAAAAAAATGCATGGCATTGCATGATTAAATGACTTGTTGACATTTAGCACATAAGGATCAGGTTTTAATAGAAGGGGCATGTGCCTATAAGATCTTGTTGTAAAGTCATGTAAAGAGGTAAATAATCTACAGACACTTGCCTTTTTAAAATGACTCTGGGAAACTAAGCCTCTGGAGACTGAGTTGCAATAAACAAAAGCAGTCAACCTTTCATTTATCTGTTTGCATTGAAGTTGATGTGCAATTATTTAGCATTTCTTTTTAACAAAAACTTGCATGCATTTTTTCCCCAAAGAAAGATATTAAAATGCCAATACCTTAGTATGCACATATACTACTCCCCAGAAAATATTAAGAAAATCAATAAAGAAATCAATATCAGTCTGGAGTCTGCAAGAGTTGCAAAATACATTGATGGTTTCCTTTTTATGTGTTTTGGAAAATTGATTTCAATTGCCTGATTACTGATTCTTAGAATTTCATTTAGAACTTTTTCTTTCTTTCTTTAAGACTCAGCGGGGACATGATATTGAGAATTAAAATCCAGAGAGTGTTTTTTAAGAAAAAAAAAATAGTTTTTTTTTCTTAAGAAAGAAAAACAATATTTTCATTGCCTTTAGGGTAAATAAGACATCAAAAGAGGAGAACATCTCAGTGAAAGGGTTGGTATTATCAAGAACAGGTAGAAAGAATGCTGTGTGGAATAAAACAAAAAATAAATATACAATAAGACTCAGCATTTTTAGTAAAACAACAACAATATATTCTAGTTTCATTTGTAACACTTTATTGTTAGTGTCAATCTATGAACTTTTGTAGATGCTTCAGCTTGCAAGTCATAAATAAACCTGCTTTTGACACCATTTATGCTTCCACTTGTTCTATTTCTTGATCTCCTATATAGCACAAGTTATCAAAATGGTTATTCAATACTTGAGAGTTTTCCAGTTCTTCTCCTCCATTGTCTCTGAAAACTACTCCAGTTTCTTTTCCCTACCATTCCACGGAAACTGCTCTCGACAAGATCCTTGATGACTTCTAGTTGCTAAAACCAATGGTCAAGTTTTAGACCTCATCTTGTAACTTCTGAGCATTGAATTATGTGCCTGAGTTGGCCAATTCCTCCCCTTTGATAGATTTCTTCTAGCATGCCTCCTTGCTTCCCATCGTGCTCTTATTTAAACTGTCACCCTCATTAACCACTGTGTGTATCAACACATCAAAAAAGTTTTAAAACATGAGTCAGTTTATGTGACTCCTCTGTTCAGAGGCCAGCAGGGGCTATGCACAGCGCTCAAAGTCCTACAAGGCCGTTTATAATTTGTTTCCATTTAGTCTGACTGTCTCTCCTACTCTATTTCTTCTTACTCAGTTCACTCCATCTTCTCTAGTCTTTTATTTTTTTTTCTTGTTTCTCAAAAACTCCCCAAATGTTTTCATTGTGAGGTCTTTGCTTCAGATTTTCCTTCTGTCCTCCTCTCAGATATGGTTTTTAGTGAATATCTCCACTTCTTTCAGGTCTTTGCTTACATTCCTCCTTTTCAAAGATACTTCTGATGTCAGTCCTCTTCATAATGAAACTGATGATCTTCCCATTAATCACAGGAACCCCTAATACCTTTAACCATCCCCCACCTTTCCCACAGCACTTCCTAAAGTAGTATATAATGCACTTAGTTTTATATATATATTTTTGGTTTGCTTTCTTGTCTCTCTCCACTAAAATGAAAACTCTATATAGAAAAAGAATGTTTTCTGCTGTATTCACTGATGCACCCCAAACATAGTAAGATAACACCTATCACACTGGTGGCACTCAATAATAGTCATTGAAGGAATAAGAAAATGAACCTTTGGGTATTTTTAAAAATTAAGTTAATAAAAAATGAAATAATGATAAAAATAATAAATTAAGGAAAGAAATATCTTTTCCTTTAGTTGTTTTTTTTTTTTTTAATTTGCTCTCTGCTAGAGTTCATATAATACACAGGTATACCATATATCACCAATTTCCTTAACCATCATCCTCACTAGGCTGCAAAATCTTTGAGACCAGGTACTATCTAATTCATCTATTATACAATGCCTGACAGCACAGGGTCTGGAACATGAAAGAAACTTAAGAATTAAGGACACTGCAAACACAGGAGATACAATAAAAAACAGATAAATTGGACTTTAAGATTTAAAGTATTCAAGAATATGAAAAGACAAGACAAAGAGTTGCAGAAAACATTTGCAAATCACGCATCTGATAAGGGAGTGGTATCTAGAATAGATAAAGAACTCTTACAATCCACTAGTAAAGAGACAAATAATCCACTTAAAAATAGACCAAGGAATTAAAAAGACATTTCTTTCAAAAATATATACAAATAGCCAATAAGCACATGAAAAGATGATCAACACCAGTGGCTGTTAGGATGCCTATGATCATAAAGACAGATGATACTAAGTGTTGGTGAGGATGTGGAGAAATTGGAGTGAGAAATGGTGCAGCTGCCATTAGACCTCATCTTGTAACTTCTAGGTGACAGTCCCTCAAAGTATTAAACATAATTACCATATGACTCAGAAATTCCATTCTTACATATATATCCAAGAAAATGAACAACATATGTCCACACAAAAACTTGTACACTAATGTTCATAGCCATATTATTCATAATAGCCAAAAAATGAAAACAACATAAATGTATCAAGTGATAAGGGGATAAACAAAATGCAGTATATTATTTAGCAAGAAAAAGGAATAGAGTTCTGATACAGACTACAACATAGATGAACTGTGAAAACATCATGATAAATGAAAGTAGCCAGCCCAGAAGATAATGTTATTTGACTCCATTTATATAACATGTCCAGAATAAAAAAAAAAATTTATAGAGACAGAAAGTAAAATGTAGGGTTAAGGAGTGAATTGGAATGGGGAATGGCTGCTATATTGGTTATGGGGTTTCTTTTCAGGACAATAAGAATGTTCCAAATAGATTTTGCCAATACTTGAACAACATTGAATTGTACACTTCAAGAGTATCAATTTGGTAGTATATAAATTATTCTAAATAAATCTGTTAAAGAGATCTATAAAATAATAAATGGATGGCAAGGTCATAACATAATCTTGTAAAGACAATTCAGTTTACAGCAGAGCTGAAATTTGACGATTTACTTTTAAGCTTGGACAGAGTAGAGTCAACCTACAGTCTTTGGACACCAATCTTTATATTCTTTTCTATGTATTGCTGTAGTTACTTGTGTAGGGGATAGATGGAGAAGTGAAGTCTGTGTGATTTTCCTTATGTTTTTAGGTCATATGATTTCATCTGATTAACAGTGTTTATTTATATCATTGCAGGAACAGATTCTAGCAGTATTATAAACATGTATTCTTATTATTCAGTTTGTGATTACCCATACTGATGAAGGGGAACAAGTAAAAGGGAAAAGAAGAATCATTCATATTAGGCTTTAAAAATTATGTACCTTCTGTTCTAAGAATTTCCAGCATTATAAACAAGCTGTTAAAACTTCCAAAACCTTCCTGTTCAAATTCTCCTGCCTGCCCTTTAGTTTAACTTATCCATACCCACTACTTCCCACTCTAGACAGAATTAAGCAGGAGGATTAACAAATATGAAATAGATTATTTAAAGTAAAGAAGCTCAATTTATAATCCAAAAAATTTATTTCAATTCATGACTCTTTATCCATTTTATTTTATTATCTTTATCTTAACACTGGCCTGGGAAGAATAAATAATTAGACGGCTCCAGGCCCAATACCAACACCTCTCTGTCAAGTTATTTAGGGGCCACTGTGTGAACTAGATTTGTTCTGTTTGTCAAAAGGAAAAAGAATTACTTTCAAAATAGAGTCATCTTGCTTACCTTGAGAATAGGAACCGCATAGTAAAGACAAAGAAAATGATGATTTCTTAATTACTTAGTTTTAGGAAAAAAAAAAGTTTCTTTTTCCTTTCTTCTGTGGATAGATGTTCAGTTTATTCACTTTTGGACTCTCTGTGGTACTCCACAATAATGTCAGAATCTGCCCTTTCTCTCACCCCATTCCAAAACCCAAACAACGCACCCTCTCCAGGCAAATCTCTCACTCTTATTCATCCTTTCTTTGAACTCCAGGGGGAATGAAATGTTGCAGCCTGAGGTTTTGCACTTATGGCATAAAGAGAGGTTTTGACTATCCTGACAATTTTTTTTAAAGATTTTATTTATTTATTCATGAGAGACACAAAGAGGCAGAGACAGGCAGAGGGAGAAGCAGGCTCCCCGCAGGGAGCCCGGCTTGGGACTGGATCCCAGGACCCTGGGACAGACACTCAACCTCTGAGCCCGCCAGGCGCCCCTGACCTGACAATTCTTAAGGCGGTCTGACAATGTCGTCCATAATTATCTGCCTCACACTCCTCTCCTGCCCTCTTCTCTGTCTCCCATAAGCCTGAATTTGATCCTGGGTTCTGTTGGGTTCTGTCAAATATGTTAGTTTCCTTTTCTACTGTAGCTGTTTCCTTTGATTTTGCATGACTTTTTCTGCTCTAGGTTATTGACACTATCCTATCTGCTTTGGGTCTTTCAGAAATTCATGAAAGTATTCATTTTTCTTACTGCTTTATCAGCCTTGCAAAGGCCTCCTTTCCTCCTTTTTCTTTTTTCCCCTTCATTATGGTAAGTTTTCACTGGCTAAATGGGATTTTTTATTTCGGAGCTAAATGGGATAAGGATAAGGGGAGGGACCTGGGGTGCACTTTCCACCTGTTAATATTTTTTGTATTCATCTGATTTCAAGTACATTTCCTCAGAGTTGACCCAAGTACCCAAGGAACTGTAAAAAGGAGACTTTGCTTCATCGCTGGCTGCCCACTTCACTTTCTAATCTATAGTGGCTGTATTATACCCCATCTGCTCCCTCTCAATCTCTTTCTCCATTTAATCTGAGCATGTGGTTCTATCCTTGTTTTCTTGTGTGTTGTAGTGTCGGGAAGTGTAATTACCGGCCTGTTTTATATGTCCAGTAAGTTGTGATAGTTCTGAAAATAAATTTCTATAAGGAAAAATGATAAAATCCATGATAAAGCTTATGTAGTATAATCCCTATCCCTGGCTAGTGGCAAGAGTTCAGGGTTTTACAGTTTCACCACATCATGCTCAATATACTGTCTCAAACAGTAAGAGCCTATTTTTCCAGTGGACATGATTCTTGAAAGCCATATATCCTATGTCTTTTATTTTAAGATTTTATTTCTAACTAATCTCTATACTCAATGTGGGGCTCAAGCCCACAACCCCAAGATCAAGAGTTGCATGCTCTACTGACTGAGCCAGCCAGGCGCCCCTCTGATATCTTTTTTTCTTTACTGTCAAACATTATTCTCCCTTAGGCCCTATTGCTTTGTTTACAAATGACACAACCAAACAAGTCTATGTGTAAAGCATCCAGTGAAACTTTTATGCAGAATTATAGATTCTAGAACTGATTATATGTCCTTATGTTCATCATTAAGTCAAAAGGACATTGTACTGTATTTATATTCTGTCCACTCTTTTCTCCTTTACTACATCTATACGTCTACATTCATTCACATATTAAGAAGTAAATAACTAGGAATACAGTAGCACAGTCCCCCAAATCCATGCATAGATTTCCTCATCGGTGGTCATGTATATACATGATAAGAAAGAGAATAAATCACAAATTCTTTCTCATCTTCTTTTTTTTTTCCTCCCATTTTCTTATTCCCTACCTGGATAGCTATCCTTGTCAACAATAAATAAATAAAGGTTGTGGAGGATTCGTAATTATAATTGATTAAGTGAGTCTAGGTATTAGACATCAAGAAACTTATTTCATTCTTTTTTATTTTTCCTCCATGGGCTTGCATGTTTACTCTCTGCAAACTTTAATCTATGCTCACCTTGTCTGAACAAGAACTGTAGGAAGAGATGGAGATGGTTAATTTAAATAAAATGTGACTTTATTAATATCAGCAGGGATAGTGGAATAAACATAATAAAGTCTTTGTGACCTCAAAAGTTATCTACATATTGAATGTAGGAACAAGGAGGATCCTTAAAAGATTTTATTTGCTATGCTTACTAAAGGGATTTGTTAATTTAGCATATTTTTATATGACTAGAAACATTTGAATTATGAGAAGATACAGAAAAATATAGAGATTTTAAGCCAGCTACTCTTCCTCTAAGCATCTGAAAGCATAAAGATTTTGTGTTATTTGGTATTCCATTGAAAGAAATAAAACCTCTCTAGTTGAAGTCAAGCGAGTTGTAAAAATGTTAGGCAGTTACAACACATTGGCAATATGTTTTTTAAAAATTATTATGCACGGTGGATTTCTTGGAGAGTGTTTAATGGAGAAATCATGTTTCGGAAAGACAGAAAGTAAAGTAAATTTGAATGATGGTGTGAATCTTATATTGAAACATATCAACTAAGTATCAGATAAGTACTGAATAAAATGATCAAGTATGAATTTTCCTAAATAATGGTGTTGACTCTTCTTCATAAGTACACTATTTAAGCAAAATTGAAATTAAATGCATTTTCAGCTTATAAAGATTCTTGTAGTATGTTAGTAGAGTATTACAGCATACAGGTAAAGGGATCAAAAAAAATTATTTAATATTTTCAGGTCAATATTGGAAATTTGCCTTTATTGTTTTGATAGCTATAAATCAAATTGCAAAGTATTTTTCTGCCTTTGAAATAACATGACTGTATAGGAAATAATTCATTTTGTTATTATTTAACATGTTTTAATTACAGAGCTAATAATATCTCTTGTAAATAAGATATAATATCCAGAAAAAAATATTATAACCCACTGTCGAGGTACCTATAGATAAGAACTGGTAGATGATTACATTAGTGTTCACTAATAATTCATACCTCTTAGTATGTCTTTACGTAAATGGGGGCCCTGTGATTTGCTTTGGCCAATAGGCATCAGTGGAAATGATATAAGCTGAGGTTTGATAAGCACTTTGGGATTGGTGATTGTTTTCCTGAAACATTACCATTGCCTTGTTAAAAAAACCTGGGCTATTTTTCAAAACAGACCATGTGGAGAAGAACCCTGACCTGAGGTCCCAGCTAACCTCCAGCCATGTGGCTCTAGCCTTTTTGGATCACTTAACCCTAGGAAGGTGGCTTTATGGCTGAGTCTGTGCGATGTGACCCCAGACCAAATCAGCAAATAAACTGTCCAACTGAGCTCAGCTCAGATTGTAAAACAGCAAGGAAATAAATGGTGGTTGTTTTAAGTATAGGTAGCTGAAACAGAGATTGGAAACTAAATCTGGGATGTGACCCTTTAAAACATTAAACATATGGCATTGAAGTCTGTGACTGGGCAATGGGTGGAGGAATGGTGAATAGACTGTTAGTGAGTCTAAAAGACAGTAGGGAAACTACTCCTAGAAGCTGGAAGGATGGTGGACTGTTTTGCAGTGGTAAAGAAATGGGAGAATCTGGACCGAGTCGTTTGGCTTCTTTTAGCTGTACAGGAAGAGAGAAATAAAATGAAGAAAGAACAGTGTAGTTTTCAAGGAGAGTTTTGAGGAGACACAGAGCACCTAAAATTGTTGGGTCCAAAATTAACATTGTTTCTCAAACCCCTTCCACCTGCCTAAAACAAAAGGTTCTCAAAGAAATGCCTTCAGAGTAAGAATCATTCAAGAGTGTTGCTGTACAATACTCTGTTAAGACCTTAGAAATTTGAAGTTAATGTCTGAATACATGAATTTTAAGCAAGAAAATAAAACTTTTTTCTTGATTTTTTTTAAGATTTGAGTATTTATTACCTTTATTTTTTTATTAATTTATTTTTTATTGGTGTTCAATTTGCCAACATATAGAATAACACCCAGTGCTCATCCCATCAAGTGAAGTTAATGTCTGAATACATGAATTTTAAGCAAGAAATTAAAACGACTTCTAAGAATTTTGTAGATATTATTCCACAGAAGACTAACAAACCCAAAGAATTATGGATGTGTTTTTTAAAGCATGTAATAAGCCAGGATTAGATTCATAGGAAACAGGATTTTTTTTTTTTATGATAGCTGTATGAGTTTTGATACAAAAGATCAAAAACAAGCCAAAATAAAAAGAAGCTTCCGGACCATCAACATTTTGCAGAGATCAGACTTCAAAAATCTATTCAGCTTCAATTATACCCATTTCTTAAGAAAATGGAAATACGTTTCAGAGTGCAGAGCCAAACAATCAGAGGGTGGAATCAATACAGGAGAGAATAATAGATTAGGAACCACTCACAGGGAACAGAACCGGATGCTAATCAAGGACTACTACTTGCCTCTAGAAGAGGAGACCCTGTGTTTAGCTAGATTTCAGAATCACTGTTGACAAGAGTTTACTAAGGTCTCTCACTCCTCCCTTTTTTGGAAGAATTCAAGCATCATGTATGGTTATCCTGCCTTTGCCTAAACTTACAGAGTGGGTGCTTGCTTGTTTGGCTGGTTTTGGTTTGGAGATCTTAAGATCAAGAGTAGCTGCAATTGAGAAGCTTCATCATCCAGACCTGATTGGAGATGATCAGATTATGGAATTCAGGCACCATAGTGCCACTGTTCTCCAGCCAAAGACCACCAGAATATACCTTTAACAGAAGAAGGTGGGTTTATCAACTCACTGCACTGAGAGAGATTGCATACTATAGGGAGCCAGGGACATCTCAGTAAGAAGGTATTAGAAAGTACCTATTATAAGATTTGACTTTATATTCTGTAAGTTGATGGAGGATTCCAGAAATTTTGCTCAAATGTAATTCTCTCAGGAGGTGGGAGTGATTTTAAGACTTGATATCTTAATATTATCTAGAAGGAGGAAATACTAGAGTGAGGCTGAAGCTATCAGCAGTCAGTAATTAGTGGTTTCTTATTTTAGGGGAAAGGGGATATTTACTATTTTTGTGGTTTCCATAATGATCTTGTTTTTGTCTGTGTTTAGAAATAGTTATGTAATGGTGATTTCTTTGTTTGTTTCACTTCATTATGGTTTCAAACTGGTCTTATCTTGTGTTGGTGTTCTGTAAAATTGTTATTTTTAGTGGAAGAAGGCCACAATCCAGTTGAAAATTCCAGGATAGCTCCTAACAACATTGTAGCCTACATGTTAGTATCTGGGTCAGTCCCTGGTGTCAGGGGCTGATTTTCTATTTCTCCTTTAGTCATCTCTCCTCTTTCACTCTAGTCTTCTTTCTAGATAATATTAAGATATCCAGTTTTAAAAATTATTCATACTTCCTGAGACCACCAATTTCAGAGCAAACCCCCATTTTCTTGAACACAATGAAGAGATAAGATATTTTGGGGGTCCTTGAGAGAGTGTGACTGTATTTTGCATATGAAAGGGTCTTTTCATCATTAGGCCCAGAGAATAGGTTTTGTTAGATTATTACACTCTTGGTTCCCAATAAATCATGCCCCTGGGCATCTATGCCTTTCTGAAGTCCATTCCCATATTGATTGTGAGCTTGGTCATATGAGCTCAATTATAATTTATTAGATATGCTTTTAATAAATGCCCAACTTATGAATAGATGCCAACTAAACAAAGCAGATAATTTGGTTTTATTATCCTGCGCTACCTGGCATTTTTATTTGCTATCTTCTGAGCATGCTGACCCATAAATGAAAGGAAACCTGGTTTTGTATACAT
Organism: Canis lupus dingo; assembly: GCF_003254725.2. Lineage (NCBI taxonomy): Eukaryota > Metazoa > Chordata > Mammalia > Carnivora > Canidae > Canis > Canis lupus. Next base: position 6,771,766 of record NC_064245.1, read on the forward strand.
GCTTTGGTTCTGAGAAGCCCTTCTTTACCCATTTGTTTTATTCTGTAATACCTATAGTTGTAAACCTTGCTCATTTCTCAAATCTTCCATACTAGTTCTCTTATTTATAACACATGATTAGAAAACCCCAAATTTTGGCTGTTTTTTCCACATTCAACCTATGAATGATCCACTTGAATACAGCGACATTGTAGATGAATTCCTCAAACGTACTCATAGATTTAGTTTACCTAAAGATCTTCTGACCTTGGTTATTGTCCCCCATAGAGGTACCAGATTACTACAAAAGAATTGTTTTATGAAGTAGCCTATGAATGAAATTTTGAAGCCAATCAGGTAGTTAAAAGGGAAATTGTATGAATTCATCACTTTGTGTGCCTTCAACATACTGTAGTTCACACTCCTTGTCTCTGAAATTAGCAATAACAATGTCACTCACAGATTTTATTAAAAGGTTAAATAATATAACACATGTAAAACTTTAGATATTTTATATCCATAGCATTAAATATATGTTATGATGAAGAATGTGTAGGATTTGAAGAGGTAGGAAATGAATGTTAATTCTAGGCAGGGGTAAGCACATCAGCATAAAGGTGGGAAAGTCCACAGCATATGGAGAGAACAATTTGTATAAAAAGAATCTATAGGATGAACAATAATAGCAAGCTAGAGTAGAATTATTAGTATCATCTGGGATTTGGAAAAGTGTTGAATGTCACTGTGGCACGTCAAATTTTCTTTTCTAGAAGGTGTCATTTTAACTAGTTGAACAATGAGAAGAATTTAGAGAAGCAAGTCATGGAGCATATGTTTCATGTTGTAATATGAAAAAGACCAGCAGATGGAAGAGATTTTTTTTTCTGAGTTGTTCAAGTCAGCAAACCTAGCACTACCAGTTTAGTTTACATGTGGGCATATTTACTTCAGACTAATAAGTTATTTATTGCAAAAATACATCTGTCAAGAAAAAGGGCTGCTACATGAAATGTTGCTCACTAGGATTAGACCGGCAAAGACTGGAAGAAAATGGTACGTGCTATAAAAAGTATTAATATAGAAGAGAGATTAGGATTTTATGTGTGTACATCAGCTTTGTTTATTTTCCAAGAAAGCGGGTGCAGGATTTCATCAAACGTTGAGAAGGATCCATATAGCTACAATACTGGACTGAGATGCCATAGTGGGACTTCTAAGTCCCAATGGCTAATGAGTGTTTATAGAGAAAGACACATATATTTCAACCTTGGCATAAAAACTGATTTTGTTATGGCATAATCTGATTTTCCTTAATTCCTCACTCTGGTGGTCTTCTCTCTCTATTTTGATACCTATTGCTGTGTTTGCTTCATCTTACTTCCTACATTTTAATTCCCATCCTGGTCAACTGAGTTATCCTTTAGCATTTTTCATTTTGTGAGGTTTAACATTTATCTCCTGATTTTTTAACTTCACAATGGCTTTTAGACTGGAATGACTGAAAGCCTCCCTTCTGAACCTTTCTCCCAACCTCCCACACCCCACACCTCAATACTTTTTTCCCCTAATCTTTTTATTGCTTTCAGTGACAGATTTTGCTTTGGTTGTCATCCTTTTGAAAAGGATATTTTTTTTTAGGTCCAGCAATTGTTAAGTCATGAACCTTATCTGTAAGTCAAAGTCTGTTTGGGGGAAAAGAAAAAAGATTCTGAAACACAAAGCAAGGTTAGGGAGAGTGAACTGTGACTCTTTCATTTGAAAATTATCTTACCTTTGTAGGCAGGGATTTTTATTTTTATTTTATTCAGTTAATTTAAAGGGAAAAAAAAACAAGCTATAAATCCAGATCACAGTGTGATATACTGAATTAGGCAGACCCAGTGGCATATTTCTCTAAAGGCTACTGCATTAGGATTCTCCTAGGGTATTAGCATGTCTATGATACTGCAAGTGACTCCTTAAACAATCCAGTTTCGGAGCCAATGGGAATGGCTTTATCATCCATAATAAATTTGTAATCTTCTGTAACTCCTTTAGTGATCTGAAAGGATTCAGATCCTCATGCCCTTATATTGTTCCTGACCTTTAAAATCACTAATCTTTAGCTCATTCTTGTCGTTCTAAGACAAGTCAGACACGAGGGTGTCTTCTATGAGTCAGAGTGACAAACACTCTATCAAGGTTTAATTAGATTTTTTCTCTTTACAACCAGTGATTCAATATTCCTTTCATAAAGCAATGCTGAAATAATTCGAACACAGAGGCTCAAGGGGGAAAGGAGTGGGTTACCTAAGCCATTCACTGACATTGTAGAATCAAAGAAAAACAGCTCAGATAGGGCTGAGAAGCTGATTTTACATGGAATAGATAGTGTTTCATTTGCAACACAACATTTGATATATAGATTCATGGCATTATGTTTTTATCTTGCAACAGTGACACTGCTGGCAGCTCAATCTGCTATTCCATTAGAACATCTCGTAGGAATTCTAGAAATTATCTGCTGCCCACATAAAAACAGATAAAGTAAGGAAAAAAATATTAAGGCTTATTTTTATCACTAAAACTGCACTGCACCTCCAGAATCAAAGCTTTGAAACCTCTATCATGAGTAGTCTATAAGAAAGCTTAGGTATAGTAGGAGCAAGTTGAGGGACAATGCAAAGAAATGTATATGAACAGTATCTTTTTTATGTTGACACATTCTATTCAGTTTAATATTTCCCTTCAAAGTCACAGAATAGTCAAGAGTCTTATTTTGTCCTCCCTTCTGAATCCATAGCTACAATGCTCTGCCTAGAAAGTGGTAAAGACTGATGATGGCTAGAGTCAAAGCCTCTGAGTTGCTTGAGGGAAGGGAGTCTAAGAGGGTATAGGAAGACAGAAACACACTTTTAGAGAAGGTTCATCCAAAATGATGACTGTAGATCCTATGTAGCCAGTGGGGTTTTAGGGAAGAAACTTCTTGAGATAATATGAGTAAGGAGAAAGTTTATCTAATCAGCCATTAAGGTCTAGAAAAATACTGTCCAGCGGAGATTTATGAGATGATTGAAATGTTATATATTTGTACTATTCATAATAGTGACCACAAGCCAAGTTCAGCAACTGAGCACTTAAAATATGACTAAAGGAACCAAAGAAATGAATTTTTAATTATTTCATTTATTTAATTTAAATTTAAATAGCCACATTTGGTTAGTGTCTGTTATTGTCCGGAACACATCTAAAACATAACTAACTAAACATAAAAGTTCTGTTTGTAAAATTAAAGGGAAAAAAGTTCTAGCAGTGTAGGTAATTTAAAGAGTTTGATGAACCCACTTTCCACTGTATCCTTTCCAAGTCAGTTTTATTGAATGTTTTGTGCCCTTAAGCATCATCTGCTTAGGGAATATCTGAAAGATTTTGATGCAGAGAGAGGCTTTTAAAATTTTATTTTAATGAAGTCAAATGACTGATAAAGGGAGACTGTCAATAAAACTGATTGACCTGTTTCTAAGATCTAATAAGTACACCCCTTCTCAATTCCATGGTACTGTCAGAGGAGAATTAGTGATTCTTATAGACCAGTTGCTGAACTGTTAGTTCTTGTAACTGAACTTTTTATTGATATGTCAAAACAGTACACTGAACACAAAACAGAAAAAAATGCAATAATGTCAAAAAGACTGGAATTCTAATTAAAACCAGTATTACAGGGGATCCCTGGGTAGCTCAGTGGTTTAGCGCTGCCTTAAGCACAGGGCATGGTCCTGGAATCCTGGGATCAAGTCCCACTTTGGGCTCCCGGCATGGAGCCTGTTTCTCCCTCTGCCTGTGTCTCTGCCTCTCTCTCATGAATAAATAAATAAAATATCAAAAAAAAAAAACAGTATTACAGACTGAAGACACACAAATAGATAGTATGTTTATTTCCATTGTTAAAGTACCATGAGTTCCATGGAATTCCAAAGGGAAAGATAACATTATTAAAGATGGCCAGATTTTAATAAGAGTAATGTTTTTTTAGTTTCTATAATACCTTTTAAATGTGTTTGATTATGACTGTTTCAAAAGGAAATATTTAAGTTCCTTCTTTACTTTTCCTTTTTTTTATTCCTTCCTCAATTACTTACTGAAAAACTGATGTTTAACAGGTGTTGTGTCTGTGCTAAATTGAAAGTATCCATGGAAACTCTGCGTGTCTTTTTTTTTTCTTTTTTACTTATGCTGTCTCATATTTTTTACCAATAATTATCACAATGTACTATATGTATATCTTTACACTGAAGATATCTGAAGGCAATTCCATAAATATATTGTACATTTGTAAATTCTGGAAAGATTATCACATCATTAAATTTGCTGATTAAAAAAAAAAAAAAAGGCAGCCCAGGTGGCTCAGCAGTTTAGTGTCACCTTTGGCCCAGGGTGTGATCCTGGAGACCCAGGATCGAGTCCCATATCGGGCTCTCTGCATGGAGCCTGCTTCTGTCTCTGCCTGTGTCTCTGCCTCTTTCTCTCTCTCTCTCTCCCTCTGCGTATGTCTCTCATGGATAAATAAATAAAATCTTTAAAAAAATCAAAGAAGTTGATTTTTCAACTTTTCAATTATTCAAAAGAGTTTGATTTCCACTGGTTCTGTTAAAACAAACAAACAAACAAACAAACAAAATTAAACAGAAAACTCCCCCCAAAAACCCTTCTATTTTGAGAAACAATAGGCAGTGAAATGATATAAATCTGGATTTATAAATATACTAGCATGAAGAAATAGAAAATCTGTATACATCAATAGCTAGCAAGGAGGTTAAGTCGATAATCAAAAACTTGCTGAAGAAAAGCTCAGAGCCAAAAGGCTTTACTGGTGAATTCTACCAATTATTTAAAGAAGTCTATCTTTATATAGAGGTCAGTAATACCTTGATAACAAAGTCAGACAAAGACACTACAAAGAAAACTATAAACCAATGTCTCTTATAAATACTGATGCAAAAATCCTCAGTAAAATACCATAAAACTGAATTCAATAGTATATAAAATGCATTATAAACTATTGAAAGGGGACTATTCCTAGAATGCAAGGATGGTTCAACATACACAAATTAATAAATTTAATGTACCACATTAATAGAATGAAGATTAACAACCATATGATCTCAAAAGATGCAGGGAAAAAAAGCATTTGACAAAATTCAGTATCCATTCTTGTTAAAAACGCTCAACAAATTAGGAATAGAAGGAATGTAATTCAACATAATAAAGGCCATATATGACAAGTCTACAACTAAGATCATATTCAAAGGTGAAAAGCTAAAAGCTTTTCCTTTAAGGTCAGGAAGAAGAGAAAAATGCCCACTTGTCCTACTTGTGTTCAATACATTATCGGAAGTCCTAGCCAGAGAGATTAGGCAAGAAAAAGGCTAAAGTCATCCAAATCAGAAAAAAATGGATTTATATCGTCTCTTTGTAGGTGACATGATCTTATCTGTTGAAAACCCTAAATTAAGGCCATCAAAAACTGTTAGAATAACTGAATTTAGTCAATTGCAGGATGCAAAATTAATATGCAAAACAAGTAATATGACTTTTCACTAATAATAAAATATTCAAAAAAGGAATAGAAAACCAGTCTTATATACAATAGCATCAAAAAGAATAAAATTTTTAGGAACAAGTTTAACCAAGGATATAAAATGTCTGTATACTGAAACTAAAAGACATTAATGAAAGAAATTGAGGACGACACAAATAAATAGAAAGATATTATGTGTTCATAATTTGTAAGAATTATATTGTTAAAATGTCCATACTACCCAAAGAAATCTACAGATTTAATACAACTTAGCAAAATTCGGATGACAGATTTCTCAGAAATAGAAACAACAATCCTAAAATTCACATGGAATCACAAAAGATTCCAAATAACCAAAGCAGTCTTGAGAAATAAGAACAAATCTAGAGGTATCACAATTCCTGATTTCAAGTGATACTATGAAATGATAGTAAAGAAAATAGTATGATAATGGCATAAAAACAGACATAGATCAGTGGGATATAATAGAAAGCTTAGAAATAAACCCATGCACATATGGCCAACTATTTTTTTTTAAAGAGTACCAAGAACACACAATCAGGAAAGGATAGTCTCTACTAAATAGTATTGGGAAAACTATATATTCTCATGGAAAAAAATAAACTGGACCCCTGTCTTACACTATTAGAAAAAAATAACTTGAAATGGATTAAAGACTTAATGTAAAACTTGAAACCACAAAACTCTTAGAAAAAAAAGAGGAAAAAATGACTTGACATTGGTCTTAGCAATGATTTTTTGGATATAACACTCAAAGTATAAGCAGCAAAAGCGAAAATAAGTAGAACCACAGTAAATTAAAAAGCTTTGCACAGTAAGATAAATAACAAAATGAAAAGGCAACCTACAGAATGGGAGATAATATTTGCAAACATATATCCAATAAGGGGTTAATATCCAACATATGCAAGAAACACATACGATTCAATAGCTAAATGGCAAATAACAGAGAGTTGGGAAAAGGTCCTGAATAGATGTTTCTTTAATGAAAATATACAAATTGCCCACAGGTGCATGTAAAGGTGCTTAAAATCCCTAATTATTAGGGAAATGCAAATGAAAACCACAATGAGATGTTACCTCACACGTGCTAGGATGGCTATTATTAAAAAAAAAAAAAAAGAAGAAGAAGAGATAATGAGTTTTGGCAAGAGCACAGAACAAAAGGGCCCATTTTGTACTGCTGGTGGGAATGTAAATTGGCACCTCCATTAAGGAAAACAGTATGGAGGTATGGAGTTTCCCCCAAAAAATTAAAATAGAACTATCAGGTAATCTAGCAATTCCATTTCTTAGTACAAAGAATTGAAATCACTATCTCAAAGCAATACCTGCACTCCCATATTTACCATATTAGTCAAAGTAGCAAAGATATGGAAACAACAAAGTATCCATCCATGGATTAGTAGATAAGGAAAATGTGATGTAATGGATTATTATTCAAGCTTTTTAGGTGGAAATTCTGCTATCTGTGACAACATGGATGAACTTGGGGGACATTTCACTAAATCAAGTAAGCCAGACACAGAAAGCAAATACTACATGATATAACTTACATGTGAAATCTAAAAAAATGTAAAACTCGCTGAACCAGAGAACAGAATGTTGGTTGTCAGGGGCTAGAGAGTTTGAGGAATAGAAAGATACTGTTCCAAGTGTACTAATTTTCAGTTATCAGATAAATATATTCTGGAAAATCTGATGTACAGCTGGTAATTATGGTTAATAATACTACGTATATACTAGAAACTTATAATTTGCCAAGAGTGTATGTCTTGTGCTATGGACTTTAATATTAGTGCATCAGTATCGGTTCATTAATTGTGATGAATAGTCCACACTAATGTAGGATGTGAAACAGAGGAAACTGAATATGAGGCATATGGGAATTCTCTATATTGTATTTCTAACTTTTCTATAGATCTAAATCAATCCAAAATTAAAATATTTATTACTTCTAGAAGGTATCAAAGGTACCAAAAAGGTATCAAATTATATAATTTAAGTATGTGTAATTTATTGTAGGTCATTTTTACCATAATAAGTTAATAAAAAATATTCAACAAAGAAGTCTAGACAAATAATGTTTTTTTTTTTTTTCAAATAATGGTTTTAAATTAAAGAAATTTGGGGTTCCTGGCTGGCTCAGTTGGTAGAGCATGCAACTCTTGATCTTGGGGTTGTAGGTTCAAGCCATGTGTTGGATGTAGAGATGATTTAAAAATAAAATATATTTTAAAATGAATTAAGGTGGAAGGGAAAAACAATAAAAAATATGAGTAGATGTGAAATAGGACATAAAGTTGAAATAAAATGAGCGAAACCAAATGCTCGTTATTTGAAAAGACTAATAAAATAAGCAGGCCTCGGGAATGATAGTTAAAGGGGGAAAAAAAAGAAGAATAAAGAAATATAAAATAGGGGAAATCTTCGCGTTAACACTTTAAAAACTTACACAAAATGGTAGTCTGTAAAATGTTTTTTATTAAAAAAATGAAATGTAATATGAGTATGCTACATAACATTAAATATGTTTAATTAGAACTTAAGATCTATCTATTGGATTTTAGATTAGTTCAACCACTTTGAAAAACTGCTTGGCAGATACCAAGATCCAACAATTCCTCCCCTATAGATATCCAAGAAAAAAATATGTTCCCACAGAAGGCATGTGCAAAGTTACTTATATTCACATAATAAGTTCATACTAGTCATATTATTCAGAAAACGTAACATTCCAAGTGCCTAAGCGAAATAGATAAATTGTGACATACTCATAGGAAACATTCCTATCCCTATCGAGTCATGAAACTAAACTACTGTTAAACACAAGAATGAATTTTGCAAACTTAATGTTGAGTAAAAAATACTAGATACTAAAGAGTTAATCCTATGAAGTTAAATAAACAAAACAAAATGAATTCTAGTCACAATAATCTTTCTTGTTTTAGTCCCAGTAGTCATTATCTTTGAGGAAGAGAGAAAGTAAAATCTAGGAATAAGGTGCAAGGAAGTTCTAGATACTGGTAATATTCCATTTCTTTGGTGGCAGCAATTTGGATTTGTTCATTTTGTAAGAATTTAAGCAACCATATCCTTATGAAAGTTTCTGAGCACATAGTCATGGCTTTCTGGTCTTCCAAATGAGGGATGATTTCCCACCATTGATACCAAATTTATGCAATGAGAGCATGAAGAAGGATGTTCACTGGCCAATATCATTTTGCATATATATGTAAAAACCCCAAACAAAATGTTAGTATATGAATCAACAATATAATTTATAATTGTTTATAATTTATATAATATAATAATTTATATTGCTGGTTTATTTATATGGGAAAAGCAAGTGATACATTTTTATTAAGATTTATGTATTTATTTTTTTTAAAGAGACAGAGAGATCACAGGTGGGAGAGACAAGGAGAGGGAGAAAGAATATCAACCATACTCTGCACTGAGCACAGAGCCCAATTTGGGGCTTGATTTCAGGACCTTGAGATCAAGACCTGAGCTGAAATCAAGAGTGCTTGATCAACTGCACCATCCAGGTACCCTGAGGTGATACATTTTAATTCAGGTTAACAGCTTTATTGGGATGAATAGTAGACTTGTTAAATAGCATTTTAGACAATACTAAAGATAGAGATTTAATGAAGTGGAGAGGTACCTAAAGAAGTTAACCAGGCACAACACAGAGCAGCAAAGAGACTAAAAATAAAGAACTCAAGAGACATGGAGGATAAAATAAGAAGGCCTAATATTTATTTATTCAAAAAGAATATATAGATAAGAAAGGTACATTATTTAAAGAATTTACTAGCATGTGTTTTAGGGCAATCTCTTGTCAGTTTCTTTAGCTCATTAACAAAATTGGTTTTCTATATGTTTACAAATGAAAGAAAAATTCAAGGATATACTGACCCAGTTGTTGGATTAATGTTGAGAGACAAGTCATGCCTGTAGGACGTAAGGCACCCTAAGGTGACACTAATGTCTCTATGCAAACTAAAGCAACTAAAGCAACCATGGTCTTTTATTTGCACTTGGGAAAAATATACTAGGAAATCATGCAAATACTTGGATGAGATGAAGGAAGCTAATGTCACTCTATCAGTTCTATTAAATAAAACACATATTTACCAGATAACTTAAATGTACCTTATAAATTCTCATCTTAGATAAAATATAATAATGGTGTTTTTATAAATAAAATATTAAGTATCATATCTAGCATTTTATTTATTATTATTATTAATTATTATTCAAGTAGAATCTGCTTCCATTAATTAGAACTGGAAGAACCTTTGGCATCATCTTTTTTTTAAATTTTTATTTATTTATGAAACAAGGAGAGACAGAGAGAGAGAGAGATTGAGAGAGGCAGTGACATAGGCAAAGAGAGGCAGGCTCCATTCAGGAACCCGACATGGGACTTTATCCTCAGACTCCAGAATCACACTCTGGGCCAAAAGCAGGCACTCAACCACTGAGCCACCCAGGTGTCCCATATCTAGCATTTTAATCCTATATTTATTCTATTTCTTTGAAGTATATTAAATAAAGACAAAATTTAAAGGATTTTATTTATTTATTTGAGACAGAGAGCGAGAGAGCATGTGTTCAAGTGAGTAGGGGCAGGAAAGGGGTGGAGGGAGAAGCAGATTCCCAATGAGCAAGGAGCCAGATCTGGGACTTGATCCTGAGACTCCAGGATCATGACCTGAACTGAAGGCAGATGTTTAACCAACTGAGCACCCCATAAATAATAAAAGAAAAGAAAATTCACTCCAGTGCTTAATTCATAGTTTTCTCCATATTGAATTAGACACTTTCAGAGAAGGAAAGAGGTAACCTACTTCAGAATGACTTATATCATATATTTACCCAGAGAAAGCAAAATAAATTTTGTCAGCATCCAAAAGTTATGGTGCATAAAAATGTATGTTTTGTTTTGCATTGTTTTGTTTTGAAAACCCATTATCTAAATTAGGGTAGGAAAACAAATCCGATGGAATTGCCGTAGGATGAAAAAGATGAACAAAAGGGCTTTTAGTTGTTAAGTATCAGAAGTGAAGTTACAGTATTTGTTTAATGAACTAGGGATGGACTTGAGCAATTGAAAAAAGTAAGATCAATCTCATTCGCACCTGAGAATTATCAGTGTTTCAGTTTGAAACAAGCAGTAGTAGATGAACAGTTATTCTCAGGGAGGAGACACACACGCATACACAAAATCAAAGGAAAGATTATCCCTGTTTGATGTTTAATGCAACAGTGATCCATAATAACATCAAATACACAGCTACTCAGTCACTGAGGTTAACTTAACAACAGCAGGCTCTTCAGTAAATCTAGAATACAGCCTTGTTCCTTGGGGCAAAATTTTTCGAAAACCCTGCCCCCTAATCATGGAATTTATTTGTAATTCTGTCCATGGTACAACTTTTGGAAATTCAAGAAACTGTTTTTGTATATATATTCAGCATTTTTTTTATTTTTTCAAAAAGATTTTATTTATTTATTCAGGAGAGACCCAAAGGGAGACAGAGAGAGGCAGAGACACAGGCAGAGGGAGAAGCAGGCTCCATGCAGGGAGCCAGACGTGGGATTCGATTCCAGGTCTCCAGGATCACGTCCTGGGCTGAAGGAGCCGCTAAAGCGCTGAGCCACCTGGGCTGCCCTAGAGTGCATTTCTTAAACACACATTTGCATGTGTGTAAAGGAGGGGTGGGTTGGAGTGAGGGAGGATATGACCGATATAGACTTTAGTAATTTACAGATAAAAAGTACATTTTAGAAGTACATCATACTATTTGTTAATTTCACATTTTATTTTGTCAACAGTAACATCTACTAGTAGAAACAAGGCAAATTGAAAATGAACATTTTCAATTATTTTGAATCTTGTTTTCTTTCAGAATTTAATAAGTTTTCAAGAACAAACAGCCTACACTCTCACACTTTTCTTTCCTGTTGAGTTCTCATTTTTGATTCCCCAAAGGTGAGATAGAGGAAGAATTGCACTTCAGTTGAAAACACAGATTCTGGGAAAAAAACCATACATTTCCTTCCTAAGAGTCCTTATTCTCTTAGTACTTAGAAATGCTTTCATTTATTTTGAGCTTTTCAAGCCCAATAACCTTTTGAGTTCATTAAATGTAATGCCGATTTACATTTTAGATGAATGAATTTGAAATTACTAACATGTCAGAATAAGCTGTCAGGCTAAACAACTTTGGTTACATACATTAAAACTGCTTTTTAATTAAAGCAACACTTAATTGTGATACTCATTAGAACGTGAAGGGAAACAACAGAAAACCTATGAGCCTTCCCAATTAAACTAAAAGCTTAATAGAGTTTTGTTATTAAATGTTTTTCATATTTGACATTTCAGGTAAATACACGCACATTTATTACATAAATCACTTTTTTATTCATTCAGCAAAAACAAACAAAAAATATCTAAGGGACTAATATGTTCTATGAAGAAAAATGAAAGCAGTGTAAGAGAGAGAGAAGTGGGATGACCTTTTATTTATGTAGTAAGATAAAGTCTCTCTGAGGAACTGACATTGAGTCAAAACTCAATAAAGTGAGGGGCAAGTCATGCAGATTTCTGAAGGAAGAGCATGATAACTGGGGAGGGGGGAAGAATGTACAAAACCCTGAACCTGGGAGTTCACAGTGTGTTTGAAGGTAAGAAAACCAGGATGTCTCATACACACTAAGAAAAGGTGAAGATGGTAATAAATGTGTTTGGGGAGGTAGCCAAAGGATACACTTAGTTGGATTTTAAAGGCAATTGTAAAGAATTTAGATTCTATTTTAAGTGTGATAGCAAGTACTGGAAAAGTTCTAGAGTATGGCTGCAGACAGACTTGGAGAACAACTAAGTTTAATTCTGCAGCCCTGTGTTAAGGAAAGATAGACTAGGCTGAGAGATAAAATACCTTGAGAAATGACAGTTTTGTTCATACCTGAGGATTATATACTGTCCCCAGGAAATATATTTCTATCTTTAATATTGAAGTGATGACTCTGGCCCAGGTGAATGAACAAGGACAAATCCTACAAGATTATATGCTAGACTGCTCCAACAACAAGTATATACAGGCTTGAGTGGAAATGGGTTAAATTTCCAGGATTTATTTATTATTTATTTATTATGATTCTAACTCATTCACTAAAACTTTAAATTTCAACTTAGCAGAGATTTCTATGGCCCTAAATCTCAGTTGGATCTCTTGTCCTATGATTCTATTTTCTTTACTGTGAATCCTAACTCTGCTGACCTCTCCATGAATCATTTAGGTAAGCAAAACTTGTTTAACTTAGCTAAATTATGTCTAGGTCTGGTCTGTTCACCAATATGTACATACTATTTACATTTGGTACAGTCACTCAGCAAGAAGCCATTAGAAGATAGCAAGCTGGGAAGAAACATAATCTGACTCATGTCAGAAAAGATTATATAGCAAATACAATGAAGAGAGTAGAGTAGAAGCATCGATACAAGTAAAGTGTTTATTGTAAAATAAGGGAATGGAATAATAGAATCTGCTAGAATAAAAGTGTCAATGGAGGGAGTGAGGATGAGTCATCTGATTCAGTATATGTTTTGAAGGTAGAACAAAAGTACTTTTTTTTTTTTTTTTAAGATTTCATTTATTTATTTATTTGAGAGAGAGAAAGAGAGAGAGAGGAGGAGGAGGAACAGAGGCTTAATCTTACGACCCTGAGATCATGACCTAAGCTGAAATCAAGAGTTGGACACTTCATTGACTAGGCCACCCAGGTATCCTGAACCAAAGTATTTTCTATAATCAATCTGGAGTATGGGTATAAAAGAGTGGTAAAGGGTAACTCCACGGTTTTTGGCACAAACAGCTGGGTAAAAAGCTATAAAGATCTTCCTCAACTTACAATGGGATTGTGTCCCAATAAACCTATCATAAGTTAAAAGTATTTTAAGTGGAGAATACATTTAATACACCTAATCTACCTCACATTACAATTTAGCTTAATCAACCTTAAACATTCTCAGAACACTTATGTTAGCTTACAGTTGGGCAAAATAATCTAACACAGAGCTTTATAATAAAGTGTTGACTATCTCATGTAATTTATGCAATACTGTACTGAAAATGAAAAAAACAGAATGGTTGTATGGGTATAGAAGAGTTGTAGGTGTATCATTTGTTATCTTTGTGATCAATGGCTGACTGAGAGCTGTGGCTCACTGTTGCATCATAATATGATTATGAGGGGGCATCATGTTAAATATCACTAGTGGAGGAAAAGATCAAAATTCAAAATTTGAGGCATAATTTTTACGAAATGAGTTTTGTTTTCACACTGTCATAAAGTTTAAAAATGGTTAAGTTGAACCATCAAAAGCTGGAGATTACCTGTGCTATTTACTAAAATTCTGTACGCCAAAGGAGGAGTGGGTTTGAGTAATCAGAAGTTTAGTTTGGAGTATTTTAGGTTTGAGCTTCTAGTAAGATCCAAGTAGAACTATTAATAAGTCAGTTGGACATGGAAGTCTATTTCAGGGAAAAAGTTGAAACTGAAATCATAAATTTGCGTGCCATTATTTTATATATGGTAAACTAAAGTTGTGATATAGTTGTGACTATCAACTATAAGAAATATATTTGTGACTATCAAAATATAAGAAAAATATTCTTCAACTGGAAGTAGGGGTATTCCAAATACTTGAGATGGGAAAAGGATTACCCAGTAAAATAATGGAGAAGAAGTAGCCAGTTAGGTCAAAAGAAAAAAATAAAGTAAAATAAAACAAAACATATACACAAATATGTGTCACAGTAGTTAGGTGAACAAAGTGTTTCTAGAGAGTGATCAGTTTTATCCTATGCTTCAGCAGACAACAATTTTCAAATAATATCAAATAAGGTAGGTTAAATTGGCTAAGATAGTGAGAAGTGGTCACATTGGTGACACTGACTAGAGAATTTGCAGTAGGGTCAAACCTCTCTTCTTTAAGAGAAGAAAGATATCGAGAAAATCAGGCTACTATATTAAGTTTTTTTTCAAACCCGAAACCAAATCGCAATTGAGTATTGCTGAGAGCAACTGCCTGGGGTGGAGGAGAAGAGTGAAGAGTGGTTAGTAAAGAGAGGAGATAGAAAACATACTCTCTAGAGAAATGTGATATGTGTCTTAAGGGCTCTCTTAAGCTTTGTGGTCATATTTTAGAGTGAGATTGTTCACATTATTTGTGCCTTTTTTTTTTTTTTCCAATCCTGCCCAGTCATCCTGGTGCAAGTTAAGCAGATATTAGGATTTATGGTTTAACTAGCTCTGTCAAAGAAAGTAAGAAAAAGGTAAGGAGATTGAGCATGGATACAAGGGTTGATTTTGATAACAGCCCAAGGAAACTAATCTTGGTAATAAGGGGTGTAACTACAAAGTAGAGAGATCAACAGTGAATTATTGGTTTCAGTGGATTGACATAAAGGTAGAACCAAAGAATCTGAAGAGCTGGGCTTCTTGAAGAGTTTCTACTTTAAAATGAAAATAGGAAGCAGACACTGACAAAATTTTAATTCAGATTTTGGAGGTGATCCAGATATTGGTAATGATAATGTCTGGAGGAAATAACGATGGAAATGGATGACTGAGGTAAAGTATAGGACAAAATTACTGAAGGTGACATAAGTACAAAACTAAAATTAGAAAGTGCTGCATGCATTGCTTATATATTGACATTACTAAAATAATAAGTACTGATCAAAGAAAGGTAATAAGCTTTTACCTGATAAAATGATAAAATATCAATGATATTTGTATAAGTGTTTACAACTATTAGAGAAAACATTGACCTATCCTCCTGATATATCTTAAACAGATTGTTGTTTATTCATTTGTTTGCTGAGGGATGAGACTTATCCCAACTCCTAGACCATTGCTTCTTGGAGTCTGAGAAAAAGACTACTGAAGAGCTCTTCTGGGGAAGAAGTGTCCTTAGGTAACACCTAGATTTCAGTCAGAATAAGAAATGGAAAGGACATTGAGACACATGGAGGGTAGAGGGGATTTTCTCTGCTTAATGGGCATATTGAATGAATGAATGAATGAATGAATGAATAAGTAAATAAATAATAAATTTAAAAAATAATAGTCATACTGAGAGAGTTTCCATTGTGAGAAAATGAGTTACTGAGGTGGATGTATACGGCATTATGTCTTTAAGAATCCAAATGATTGGGATCCCTGGGTGGCGCAGCAGTTTGGCGCCTGCCTTTGGCCCAGGGCGCGATCCTGGAGACCCGGGATCGAATCCCACGTCGGGCTCCCGGTGCATGGAGCCTGCTTCTCCCTCTGCCTGTGTCTCTGCCTCTCTCTCTCTCTCTCTTTCTCTCTCTCTCTCTGTGACTATCATAAAAAAAAAAAAAAGAATCCAAATGATTGGGTTAATTTTGATGGTTTCTTATGGAAACGTGATGATTAGTTCCAGTGATGGCCGTCTATGGAGTGATCTTTTAGAAAGTTTGTGGTTCTGGGACAGGAAGATTGCAGGTCAGGAGAAATAGTGGTTCCACCATATGTACAGGGGATCTTCAGTCCTGACATGAGTAGTGTCAAAGCTGGGAAGAGGTAGTTTTACCAGGAGCAGAGGTGCTCTGTGGGACCTTTGTAAGGGAGGTAGATTCAGATAGTTTAAGTTACTGTAGTTATAGGACCAGAGAAGGCTTGCCATAAGGGGATGCATTTGCCTTTTTTAACCAAGAGCTTTCCAGTACAGTTGATCATAAATCTGTATTTGCATGTGTATGTGCATGTGTGTGTGCGTCTGTGAATACTTAGGGAAATTCTGCAGAGATATTGTCCCAAAGATTAAATTCTGAGAAATATTGAGCTAGGAGGCTATTCTTTCTCTACTTACAATCAAAATTAAAATATATGGTGGGTGATGTGCTTAGTTTTTGACTCACAAAGCATAATGTCTTTCCAACCTAAACATTTATGAAATCATTGAAGAAAAATGTAGTTCAGAAGTAAGGTCAGTAGACCTGAATTTTCTGTTTAAGAGGACTCTGCTGATTGACATCTGACAATTTAGTCAACTGACTATATTATGAAATATACTGCATAAATACTTATGTGAACTTAAGACTTTCAAAATGAAGAGCATTAACATTACTTTTGGACTAAAGAAATGTATAATGTCTCTCGAAAATATGTGCAGAATTACACTGGGTTCTGGTCTCCAAGCTTCTAGCCTTTTGAATGCAAGGTTATTGAAACCATCAGCATATACTTTGCTGCCTTTTTTTTTTTTTAAATTTCTGGGCACTGGGAAATAAAGCCATTGGTTTTTGAATGGTTTAGTAATCATAACATGTATTTTTAATATAGATATTTTTTACTCTACTTTTGAAAATCGCTTTTCTTTTGAGACCAAAATAAGATCTCAAATAAAGTAAAAGCAAGACATAATTTTATACATCATTGATATCTATCACGTGGGAATGTAAATCCCTTTGCATTTCCTTCAAACAAAAATAATCAACTTTTTATTTAGGCCACCCATTGGAAAATTGTCATAATCATATCCTCCATCCAGGGACGTAAATGATAGGATAATATCCACTTACAATAATGACTTTCAACAAGACAGCATTTGTAAAACTTAATGGCTCAAATAAACATTAATGTATAGTTTTAGCAAGCAACTATATGGCATCAAAATAATAAGTATATACAATATACCCAATATAACTATCTTACGTGAAATACAAAAGACAAAGCAAGGATTAGACGTTCAACACTGTAAAACATATACAACAGCACAATATAGTGAAATCCCTAAGTAAATAATATAAAAATAAACATTAGATATGATGATATGTTTTGTAACTGTATGGACAAGTGGCAAAATTTGCATATACACACAATACACATACATTTACCACTAAAATTTTTAAGCACATGGCAAAAATGTTACATTATGAGACTTTTAAGTGGGTGTGGTGAATCAGCCAAGGTTAGTCAATTTATATTCAATTAGATGGCCCTTGACCTTAACATAGTATAGATTTATCAAACTTACATGATTATTTCAATTTATCGCTTTTATAAATAAGTGATCCTCCATAGTGTGTACTACATGGTGGTTACTCAGGGGAAACATAACTTGCATGAGGCTTATGTTAAGTGTAAAATTATTAAGTAGAGACAAGCCCTTAGTATTGTTTCAAGTCATTTAATATTTACTATTTTGTGTTGGCTTTCAAGTTAAGTAGAAGAGCAAAACTGCACCACATTTTCTGCAATAAAATCTATCAACCATGCTCCTATTCACTAGCGATTCAACTGTACTTCACTACATGAACTATTCATAGGTTTGGCATCATGTTATCTATCAATTTGAAATAAGTAAGATATGCGAAAATAGAGATATTCTGTGCTCCAACTTCCATTAAGTTTTGTATTTCTCAAGGACACAGAGAGCTAAATTCATACAGCAATCGATAACTTTCATGTCCCTTTTATCCTTTCTCCATATTATTCAGAAGTTTATATTTAGTCAGTCTTAAGCAAAACACAATAACAATGTTTGTCTGAATTAATGTGGAGAAATGTGTTATTTAAGCAATTTCACATGAAGTTCAGTTTAACAGCTTTCAAAACAAAATGTGAATATTTACTGAGAAAATCAACAGGAAAATATACTGCTTTTAATCTAACATGAGTCAAAATAGAGCATTCTTGATTTGAAACAATGAGCTATAAAACAGAACTACCGTTACTTGCTAACAATATCTATATTAATATATAAATACATATTTGTACAATTATGCATTATGAAATTGATCGTGATCCTTGGCTATCTGTATTACTATCTATATATGATAAAAATATAATTTGTTAAAATTGAGATATTTTTCTCCTAAATTATCTGCCCAAATACTGTTATTCTGAAATGAAGACATATATTTTTATAGTAGGTCTTATAACGTAGTATCAATTTTTTCTCATATGACAATTTTTCCTCAGGTGCTCAAAATCCACAAATCCTATTGTGTTGTCAACACCTGTAGGGAGGAGAGAACACTGTCTGAACACAAACTCCACATTAAAGATTTATGTCTAAAAATACAAAGAGACAAACTGATACAAAATACGCAGTTTTGCTGATAAAGCGTCTGCTCCCTGCCATCACTCTTCGATGGTGTGATTGATTTGAGGAACTTGATTATTGCCTCCAGTGCTGAGTAAATGATCAAGCACAGTTGCTTTTATTTCCACGGTTCACACTTAAAGTCAAATGGTCACCTGCTCCAGTCAAAAGCGCCCATCCTAGCACTCTCTGCTCTTTCTTACAATATATCTAGTTTAATTATTTGTAAGCATATGCCAAGTGTTAAAAGTTCTAATCATTAAGATTTATTTGGAAAGTAAATAAGAAAACTGTCACAGTGGCATTTTTATCTTTTAACTGTTTGTCAGAGAGGGACAATATAGCAAATAAATAGAGAATCCGGAAGCCAGAAGTGATTTTGCGGAGTGTCCCTGGTTTCAATCTGCATTTTTCCACACTGAGCTATTGCAAAAAGACAAGGCAATTAATAATTCCTTTTAAAATAAATTGGGGCCACAATAGGAAACAAACAATAGAGAGAAAAAAAAAAACAAAATTAGTCACATCAGGGAAAGGAGTAAAAAATACAATTCTTGAGCAAAATAGGGCACTGTCAAAGGGCTCTCAGTGTTTCATCATCAAAACACAGTCCCCATCTTATATTCCAGGTTCAAGTGTAACATACAGTTTATGTTTCCTTTCCAGGTATTTAGAGTTAGAACACTCATTTCTATCTATAGAGTTTGAAAAAGAAGTCTACACATTTACACTCCAATGTTTATGAATCGATGAAAGTGAAAGTGGTTTTTAAAGAAAGTGAAAGTGGTTTTCATCAATATTACCTTTATTTGACTGAATTACTTCAACAACATCTTATAATTTTACAACTTAACTGAGATAAAAAAAAAAACATGCAGTCTATGGCATGTTAACACCCTTTCATTTTCAAGTGCAGCTCTGCTTGCGCATGAAATCTTGCCTGTTTTGTTTTCACAATTCTATAAAAACAGACATGCATATATTGCAGAAGGAAAAATGTATCTAACTGTACAAGAATTGCCATCTGCATTCAGGTTAGTTGAAGCCTATGCTCAATTATTTTATATGGCCAAACTGAGGATTGCGTATTCAGATTAATTTAGTTCTCTATTTTTAAAAGATTGAGATTGACTAGAATGCCTTTTCCTTCGTGTGTTCTGAATGTATTCCACCTTCCAACAATGTAAGAAACTCATTTTGCCCTTTATTTCAACCTGGAGGGTAGTAAGTCACTCCCTTAGGTGTAATAACCAAGGCACTAACTGTGATTCAGTTAGCAAGATGGTGATAATGATAACAATATCTCAGAGTCTTTTCCCCTAGAGATTCTCAAAGACACCAGAGGTACTCACTCTCCCACATTATGAGTTTCATGAACTGTACCTGAAGGTTTAAATGTAGCCCTAAGCTAAAAAGTATTTTTTTTAAAGTGGCACCTTGTTATTATTATAGCATACATCTGTTCCCTCTGTGTCTTTGCAGTTGTCTCTGCTTATGACAACAACAAGTTTTTACAACTGTCAGCAAGTGCCAGCAGAACTGGGAAAGGGCAAGTGAGAATGTCTTGTACTTCATGTATCTGCAATATTACTACCCATATTCCTTTGCCGTAGATAGTTACGGAGTAAATATATACTAGAGTCAAATGGTGCCAGGAAAAATTATCAGTGTCGTGAAAGGGGGAAGAAAATGGAATGCTGTCAAGCTGTTTCATTTTATAAGAGAAAAACTTGGCATGTCATTTTTACTCAAAGCAGTATGTTTCTTTAGCGTGTACAAGTTGTTTCTGGACTTTTATTTGCTGGGTATATCTGAACACCAGTCAACAGTGAACGGCATCTCTTTAAGATTTCCCCTCTCATTCCTTTGTTTCATAAAACAAGGTAAAGGGGGCACCACAAAAATGGGCAGAAAAAAAATATGAGCTTTTGAAAGAGCTCCTCTTTGATCAGAAGTGGTTTTTATAATGATCGAAAAGAAAATATGATAGAAGACAAAGAGAAAAGCAGAGGTTAAGATGAGGCATCTGAAGTGTGTAGGACATTCCTTATCTCGGAAATCCTTATTTTAGAAATAACTTTAAAATAACTAACAATCAAAGTTATGTTGGGGTATTCAATCTGCAAAATGAGCATATCAAATTAAGCTGTAATTAGATCATTTAGATCATTAGTCTATTTTGATTGTCATTATAGACCTTTTTTAAAAGGACAGAAGTTGAAAGTGTCTTTAAAATAATAGCTTCCAAAAAAAATAAAAATCATAGCTTCCCTTTAATGAAGTATCCAAGCTGGATACTTTGCACATGTATGTATGTGGGCAGGCACTTGTAAGCAACATGTAAGCTCATGTTCTCATGATTACATGCATGAACACAAGGTAGTGATCATAAGGAAGTAAGACAATGAACCATGAGAACTGGTGAAGTCTTATCTTTTTCTGAAATAGTTCTGAGTGTTATAGCCTAAATATTTGATTCCTATTAAGCAAAGAGTGTATGTATGTCCATTCTGTTGACAAGGTCAGTACCTTCGTTTTCAATAGTAATGGAATTGTAGGTGTAAGACAGCATTCTGTACAACTACCCAGCTCTCCTTCACAGGACGGGGAGCACAATAATGGGTTCGCCAATGTTTTTATTACTTCAGATCATCTCAGATATTCATGACCAATTTCCCCCCCCATGAACTTTATCTTCCATCCTCTACAAAATGCTATGTCAAACTTTTCCAACAAATTGGCTCTAAAGTCCTTTCTAGATTTTTAGCACAAATAAAGGAAGTACATATATTAGAGAGAGTAAATTTAATATATATATATATATATGCACTTTTTTTTTCAAAAACCTGTGTTGATGTACAATAAGATAAATGTTATATTAAATTATCAGAATGTGGAACTTTTTCTAATCACAATTTCTCAATTTTAAGCTCCAGTGCTTGTTATTACCATGGAGCATGAGACATGGGAAATGCTACTTTGCATAAACTTACTCAAAAACCCTCTATGGCGTAATTTAGTCACACTCTACATACAGAAAAAACTACTGCCTGAGGATGTCAGGTAATTTCACAAAATCACATCATAACTTTAGAACTAGCTGATTATACTGATCGAAGTATAACCATAGAAACTGCAGTCTTGGTTTAAGAGAGGAAATCTATGAAATTAAAGATTTATGAAAGGTAGGCTACATTTGATCCAAGTTATGTTTCCATGAATATAGTCTCAAATAAAATAGCAGTTTTCTCAGGATTGTAGAAACTGCCTAAGGTGTGTGGTTTGGGGCTATTAACGGACAGCATAATCTGTAGGCTTAAACTTGCCTTCGTGTGCAATGATTAACCATATGTAGGCCAGTATTTATTTTATTTTTTTTTTATTTTTAAAGATGTATTTATTTATTTGAGAGAGACAGAGAGCATGGGGTGGGGAGGGGCAGAAGGAGATGGAGAGAAGCAGAAGCAGACTTCTTGCTGAATGTGGAGCCCTACACAGGGCTTGATCTCATGTCCCTGAAATCTGACCTGAGCTGAAATTAAGAGTCAGACGCTTAACCGACTGAGCTACCCAGGAGCCCCAGGCCAATATATTTTTTTTTTCAGGCCAATATTTAAACAGAGATTTTAACCTAGCTGACTGTAATAGCTCCAAATCAGTTATTATAAACTATTGTTGAAGTCCTCCTTAGTTCACAGATAATTGGCCTGGAATCCTAGAAGTACTTGAGCCATTTGTATCCATCAATCTGCTATTACTCAGATCACTTTTCCTCAGGACTGAAGCTCATATGTAATCTTCAATAAGTATTCAATGATTATACCCTATGGAGCATTCATGTATAAAATACTTTCCCAGATATTTTTAAGAAGGGCTGCTGAATTTATGAATAACTTCATACCTTCCCATTTATAAGAACATGTCCTTAGGGATTTCATTCTGTAAAGATTAGTTGGCAAAAATCCAAACTAAATAAATCTCTTGTTTTATGCATTTTTATAAATAAAAGGAAAAAAAATAAAACTCATTCACACAGATGACTCAAGTGATCACTGGTTTTGAGTTTATTTAAATAGCCATTTTCTAAAAATTAGTGGGCCTATTAAAAAACGCTTTAACATCTTACTATCCTAACAATGGTCAGCATCTTTCCCACAGTATTTCCAAGATATTTTAGCTTAATTTAAAAGTAAATTATTATTATAATTTAACTTAAACGGTAACAGGTGTATTTCAAGTCACTAAAGAGAGGTGTTTAGTAGGGAGGAGGACTGACCGACCATCTAAGGATTATATTATTTGGAAATGCAACACCTTCATCTTCTCAAATTTTGTCCTACAGGCTGGAGAGAGGAAGGTGGGCTGAATTCTAGTAGATGGAGCTCACCTCTTCTGCTCTTTCTTTCAAGAGAGTAGTTCTGACAATAATTCTTTAATAAAGTAGGACTATGTGTAAGATTTCACTTAAAAAATCATCGTACTACTAAAATTCTTCCAGAAAATTTTGTTTTAAGCATGAATCTATCTATCTATCTATCTATCTATCTATCTATCTATCTATCTCCAATAATTTCTATTAACTATGAATAATTAGGAGAGATATTTTGTGTTCTTTAATTTATAGATGGAAATGACTTAAGTTTTAGCAATGTCCCTTTGATGGATATTATATAAAAATAGGTCATGACAGTCACATCGTGCTGTAATTTTTTTCTAAATTTAATCTTATTGCTAATATTGTTTTATTTACTACTACTTCATTAGACTATTGTCAGGTGGCCCTTAATATTATTTTAATAAGCACATATTTCTAAAAAAATATCAGAGAGAAGACACTCATCTGAATACTGTAAGATACCTAGAATATTTTGTATGTCTTACTGGACCTTGCAATCTTATATGATCTGAGCTACATCCATGTAAACACAAATAAAAACACAAGAATATATTTCACAAGAATCAAAAGAATACTAAGGAGTTTACTACATATTCCCTGCATCACAGCTCAGTAAAGATGTAAATGCCCATTCCCATCCCAGATATGTTGAAACAGTAATTTTCAGTGCCTAGTGTAGAATGAAAATGTGGGTAGCCTTGTTTAAAAAAAAGGAATAGATGTCATTAAATTGTAACATATAAAGCCTTTTCCTTTCTGTTATAGGCCTTCTTTTTTGCCTTGTCATGATGTTTGTGGTTTGCTATTTAATGTTGCTCTAAGTAAAGAAAAATGAAAATTTTAAATTATTAGCATAAATTTTATGTTCATTTTTATACTGTGTACTGCCAGTTTTAATTACAGACATTAAGAGCATTTAATGACATGTATATGGAATTACTGAATTAACACAATTCATAATTTTAGTCTATACATGCTTATATATTTCATTCAACAAGGCGAAATGCTTCACAAAACTAACTCAGCTGATATTTCATTTCCTGATATACACATATCTTACCAACCCTACCTACCTCAGGCTTAGTAATGAGTAAGAAAGGATTGAAAGGGAAGAAACCACGGGCTGTTTTATCTTTCTTTTTCCTTTTTATTGCACCATTTTCAGCATAACTGGTTGGTCAATACAAAGAAGTAACATGTTGATGGGAATGCAAATGGGTACAGCCACTGTGGAAGACAGTATGTAGGTTCCTCAAAAACTTAAAATAGAACTACCCTATGATTCAATAATCATATTAGTGGATATTTGCTCAAAGAATATGAAAACACTAATTCAAAGGGGTATATGTACCCCTACGTTCGTTGCAACATTATTTACAATAGCCAAGATACGGGAGCAGCCTAAGCATCCATTGATAGAAGAGTGAATAAAGAATATGCGTACACACACACACACACACACACATTGGAATATAACTCAGCCATAAAAAGACTGTAATTTTGCTATTTGCAACAATCTGTATGGATCTAGAAAGTATAATGCTAAGTGAAATAAGCCAGTCCGAGAAAGACAAATACTATATGATTTCACTCATATGTGAAATTTAAAAAAACAAAACAAATAAACAAATGGGAGGAAAAAATGAGACAAACCAAGAAACAGTTAACTATAAAGCACAAACATGGTTTCCAGAGGGAAATATGGGTGGAAGATGGGTAAAATAAATGAAGGGGATTACAAGAACACATATCTTGATGAGTACTAATTTAAGGAATGGCTAAATCTCCATACTGTACACCTGAAACTATTATAGAACACTGTATGTTAACTGTGTGAGAATTAAAAAAAAATAGTTCAAAAATAAAATTATTGAGAATTTCAAGTTGGTGAAGCAGAACATTAAACCCTGAGATACTGCATAGGTCTCACACCCAAGGTAAGGGATTTTGTTTTTTTAAAGAAGTACCCAGGTGATTCTTATCTATTTTAAAATTTCAGAACCATAATGGCTAGTGGATTTCAGAGTTAGGATATTCTTTTCTGCCTGGCTAAGAAAAGGCTCATAGGCTGATACGGACTTGAGCTAGTTTCCTTGAGAACGTTGCTTATGATCTTACCAATATTTGCATGTTCCTTGCCCTAATACCCAGGTGTTAATATTCAAGTGTTTGATCTTCTCTAATTTCAAAAAGTGGCAGTGATGGGAAGAAAAGGTTTCTAAACTTATCAAAGCAATAATATCACCCATATGGCTTTCTAGTTTTTTACATGCATTTCAGGGTTTAAACATTAAATCCTATAGAAATGCATGTGGCCGAGCATATTCAGTAAACTGTCCTTGCATTGCATCATTTAGGAGAACTTTTGAAATAATATAGATTTCTAAGCATTCAGAAGACTTGATTATTTTATAGTAAGGTAATTTAGAATTCAAACACATAAGACCAACTATTTTTCAATATGAGATCTTTTAAAAAAATTGATGGTAAGCAACAATTTTATAGTTTTAAAAAACATAGTTCTCCAGCTCAGCAATGAAAATGCTCTTTCCAGTATGAATGTATCAATTAAAACAAAAATATAACTTGACCATATATGAATATTCTATTTTTCATCTGCTTCTATTTTAAGAACCTAGCCTTACAAAGCTATAAAAATCATAAACCTTTAGAATGTAAAGGGAATAAATAAAAGTGGGGATACAGATATATATCATTAAGTAATGATGAAAAATATCTCCTTTTGACAGTAAATGAATATTATCAATGTCATGTATTATCATAGGTAAATAGAAATTGATCTTAATGTTGAAAATATTCCTTTGAAAATTTAACCTAAAATTTACAGAATTCTATCTTCATTTGTAGGAAGTTTAGCTAGGTATCTCTACAAAGAATTCCTCAGTGAAGTATAATTTACCAAAAAGCATGACTTGCATGACTCATGCTGAATCACTTAGCGTTCTTTTTCTTAAGATTTTTATTTATTTATTCATGAAAGACACACTGAGAGAGGCAGAGACATAGGTCTTGGGATTACAACCTGAGCGAAAGGCAGATGCTCAATCACTGAACCACCCAGGTACCTCAAGCTTTCAAGTTAAACTATACCTTCAAGAACTATGTAATCACAGGTCTTGATTTTTTTCTCAGCAGTCGTTAGGGCAATTTTTCATTATAAACTTATTTGATAAACTATATGGGTTATGAATCCAGTTTATTAGATATCCTTCGCTGAGGGTCCATATTTACTCTTCTTACAGTTATCTACTAATGATGCAATTTATTTTCACCAAAGACTTGTCATTCTTTTGAATAAAAGCTACTACCATTTTGGATAAAAGCCAGTACCATTTTTTGTTTGATATGAAAATCAGACTGGCAATATGACATGTTTAGAAAAACAAATAATTTTGACATAGTTAGGCTTCCTATAATTTAAAACTCTATTTAGTGAGTGTTCACTGTTAAAGACTTCTCTCTTCAACTCAGCTCTCATATGAGAAGATTCCCTAGTATCTGAGCAAAGTTTTATAAGATAGGTAGGTATTAGGGAAACAAGGGAAACCATAGGACTAATGCAAGTGCAGTGTGGAGTTCCCTTGCTGTAGACAGAGATCCTACTTTCTCATTCATTTCTGTATCTTTATCCATGCTCATGGTCAAATAACCTACTCACTATAGGCTTCAATTTCTTGACTCTATAAAGGAAAAGGGTTGGACTATTTGACCTTCAAGGTGCCCTTTAGCCCCCAAATCCCATGGTTCTATAGCTTTCAATTGATGGACTATACAGAGAGAGAGGAATACTTTAGGAATAATCCTCATAGCCTACAGGCCAATGATGACACAGATGCTGATGTTTTTAAGGAGGTGATAGAAGATATTTGATCCCAATGGTTTGGAGTCCCCCCAACTGTGATAAAGGAGAAGACCTGAGAAGCCTTACAACATTAGTGCTCTTTGTCTCTTTGTGGATGACCCTTTCACATTAATATCAACATCAGAAGCTCTGAATTCAAGAAAAGAAAGAGAGAGTCACACATTCTTTCAATAATCCTTTGTCAGTGAACATTTGAGAGCCACAGGAAGCCAAATCAGACATCACTTAAAATAGTTTTTGGGTCAAGATTACAAAAAAAGGAAGACAGGAAAGAACAGTGGAATCAGCAGGAGTGTGTCCCCTAAAGTCCCTTAAACTAAGTTGGAACACAACCCAGAGCAAGTTAGCTAGAGCACTTCTCAGTGGGATTTTACCCACGGAAAGGCATTAAGCACAAATTGTTCACTGAAAGTGTTTCCCCTCAACACTGAAAATCATTGGGAAAAAGGAGGTTATTTGCTAATGAAACTTCCAATAAAGTATGCACGCCAAATCTTAATGCTTACAAAATTCATAATCCAACCTGACAATGAGTATCTTAAATTGTAGAATATAAATCTGAGTGTGATCTTGTCTCTCAGTCTCAGATCAAGCTCACATATATGGCAATCATATAGCCACTTTGTAACTGTTGGGTATTATTCACAAGTTTCATCAATGTGTGAAGGAAAAAAAAGAGTAGTAATAAGCAGTATTTTTTCTGTTTCTGGTTAGGTATTACTATTTTCTAGTTGTACAAGAACTAGATGACTAGTAGCTACCAAAAATGGACTACAGAGCTACTTATATGCAGAAAGCATATCAGCGCATACAATGAAGATAAGAAAAAATTCAGCACGACATGAATCTTTGACATATCTCTTGTAAATTGTTCAAGTATAATTCACATAATCAGTGGATCACAATATTTACTATTTTCCTTTAGAGGTTTTCCTATTCACTTTTCTTCTATCCAACTCAAATATTCAGGATGTTTATTTTAAAATTTTTATCTAAACTAAGAGACATACCCAGAAAACAATGTGTGTCTAATACCAGTTAGTTAAAAATTTTAAGAGATAATTGCTCCACTAGCTAGCCATAAGCCGTATCATGTAAGAAATACTAAAGCAAATATTAATTGGTAAAATTGACATACTAATATTTCCTATAGAATTTGCTTGTGCAAATTATCCTCGTACATAGAACTTCAGAAACAAAAAGAACTATGAAAATGAGATTCAGGGGCAGTTGGGTGGCTTAGTCGGTAAACTGTCTACCTTTGAGTCAGGTCAAGATTCCAGGATCCCGGGATTGAGCCTATGTTGGGCTCTCTGCTCTCTCTCTTCTGCCTCTCTCCCTTGTTCCTGTGGTCTCTCACTAATAGATAGATAGATAGATAGATAGATAGATAGATAGATAGATGATAGATAGATAGATAAATTATTTTAAAAAATGAGATTCATTTTACTTTATTATTTCACTTGTGTGTTTTTAAATGGCTATCTGTAAAATGAAGGTTTAAATTGTATGACTCTAGACTAATAATTGAATTAATTTGTATTGCTACTAAATTTTACATAGACTTGAAGAAGTATTTGGAGTCTCACACCATAAACAAAAATAGTTTAACAAGCATGAATACTGTATAAAAAATTATCAAAAGAAGAAAAAATATACCAATCCATAGCTAGTATTGTGTGGATGAGTTTTATTTTAGTTTTTTTTCTTATATTGAACATAACAATGACAAAAAATAAAGATCATTGAATGTTTTCTGTCTCATACTTCAAAAGCCATAAGAGATAGCTTCTACATTTAATATATCACAAAATAAGGGTATCCAAGTGATTGACCATGCAAGCAATATATTTTCAAGCTGACAGCTTTATGTAGCTAGCATCTATATTTGTTTTTTTTTTCCTTTCACACGTATAAAAATTCATTCTAGGTTCAGCGCTTTGATCTATCTTATCACCCTCCTAGAGTTCAGTTCAGTATAAATTTCCTCTGAGGTTACTTCATCATTGTTTTCTGCTTATTTTGTCTAGCTTACAGCCTCTATTTTACAGATTGACTCTCTTGATTTTATTAGATGTCATTGTTTTCAAAAGTAATTAGGTAATATTTTCACTAATATACATTATTGGGTTTTTATTTAGGCTTGTACATGATCATTTTTTTATAGTTCCATATCATGAAAAATTTAAAGAAAGATAAGTATACTCCAGCAATGGAAGAACTTACAGTGTTAATATAGTGATTTAACTGCAGAGGTATGTGTTGATTTATTTATTTGAGTGTGATAGACATAGTTATGGCCTATGTTCAAACAAGTTCAAGCAAGCATGTTAAAACTGATAATAGCTTGAAAATTAATAAAATATAGCATCCATGTAAGTAATAAGTCTGAACAATTTGTGTTTCCAAAGCTAATTTAACTGGCAAAATTTGAAAACTTATAGTTGGGGTAATTTTAAACCCAAAATCTAGTGTATCTTATCTAGACACTTTCAAAAAAATAACAAAATCATAGTCTATCAGCTAATATTTTTTGAACATTCTAAATCAAACTTAAAGGTCATTACATTTTTACCAGTATAATGATGATATTTTTTATCAATAAAGTGCATTTTGAGCACTACTATACTTGACATATATTTTGGCATGTTGATTCATATTTTGGTTATTCTTGAATTAAACACATAAATACAGATCCCCAAATACATATAAAAAAACTAATAACTAAAGGGATGAATGAAAAATTGAACAATTATTGTTAGTGACTTCAATATGTCCACTTTGATGGATAGAAAGAAAAAAACTCAGAAGATCTACCAAGAAATAGAAGACTTGAAAACATAAATAAACTGGAAGTATGAAATGTGTATAGAACACTTCACCCAACAACAGCAGAACACATATTCTTCCCAGGTACACATTGGACATTCTACAGAGGAGACCATATGCTAGCTCATAAAACAAATTTCAACAAATTAAAAAGATCTTAAATCATATAAAATATGTTTCCAAATATAATGTAATTCAATTGTAATTCAATAGCAAAAGGAAATTTAGGACATTTACAAATAAGTAGAACTTAACACAAACTCCAAAATAAGTAATGAGTGAACAAAATTGTTACATGAGGAATTAAAAAATACTTGAAGATGAATTAATTAGCAAATATTTTAATATGAATGAAAATAAAAACATTTCATATAAAAATTTCAGTGCAGCTAAAGAAATTAGATCTTGGGATCCCTGGGTGGCGCAGCGGTTTGGCGCCTGCCTTTGACCCAGGGCGCAATCCTGGAGACCCGGGATCGAATCCCACATCAGGCTCCCGGTGCATGGAGCCTGCTTCTCCCTCTGCCTGTGTCTCTGCCTCTCTCTCTCTCTCTCTCTCTCTCTCTGTGACTATCATAAATAAATTAAAAAAAAAATTAAAAAAAAAGAAATTAGATCTTAAGAAATTAGAAAAAGAAAAGAAAACTAAAAGCAAGCATAAGAAAACACTAATACAGAGTAGTGGAAATACATGAAATAGAAAGTATAAAACAATGAAGATCAAAGAAACAAACAAAAAGGTGCATTGAAGATGTCAATAAAATTGGCATACTTTTAGCTAGATTGGCCAAGAAAAAAAAAAGACGACATTATTTACTAAAATTGCACAAAGATTGAAGGTAATTACCACAAAATTTGTAAGGGGAAAAAAGATTATAAGGAAATACTTTGGGCATTTGCAAACTAACAAAATAGATAAAGTGGACTGAACAAATTCCTAGAAAGGTAAAGACTACCAAAAGTGAATCAAGAGGAAATATAATATTTGAATAGAACAAGTAAAAATTTTGAATTTGTATTAAGTAACTCTCAAAAAAAAGCCCATAAATGGCATCAATGGTGAATCATACCATACATTTAAAAAAGAACAAATACTAATTCTTCATAAAATCTTCAAAACAACTAAAGATGAAGGAACACACACTACACAGTAACAATGAAAAGTACAAAAATAAAAATGAGATAACAATCCTATTTCCAATTGCATTAGCACCAATAAGATTTTTAGGAATAAACTTATAAGAAATATAAATTTGTACACCAATTAGTATAAAATATAGCCAGAAGGAATTAAGATCTAGCCAGATGGAAAGGTACCCTTTGTTCATAGATTCCAAGACTCAATGTTGTTAAGATGGCAATACCACCCCTAATGATCTATAGATTCAACACCATCCCTGTGGATATATCCACTTCTTTTTCTACAGAAAATATCAAATTGATTCTAAAATTATATACGGGGGGTGCATAGGTGGCTCAGTTGGTTGAGCGTCGGACTCTTGGTTTCAGCTCAGGTTATGATCTCATGGGTTGTGAGATCAATCCCTGCAACAGGCTCCACGCTCAGTGAGGAGCCTCCTTGAAGATTCTTTCCCTCTGCCCGAACCCTCACTCTCATGCATGTGCACTCAGTCCCTCTCAAGTAAATAAAAAAAAATCTTTAAAATACATATGCAAATATAAGAGATGTATAATAGCTAATATAATCCTGAAAAAGAAGTACCAAGTTGGAGAACTATGATAATTCAGACTGTGTGGTACTGATATAAGAAGAGACATAGAGATCAAGGGAATAGAATCTAGTATCCAGAAACAAACCTTTACATTTATGGCCAATTTATTTTCAACAAGGATGCCAATCTGATTCAACTAGAGAAGAACTGGTTTTTCAACAAATAGTTCTGGGATAGCTAGATATCCAAATGCAAAGAAAGACAGACAGACAGAAAGAGCAAAACAAAAACAGAAAGAGAAAAGAAAGAAGGAAATAGGAAAAAAAGGAAAGGAAAGGAAAAAAGGAGAGAAAAGTTGAATCCCTACCTTACAATATACATAAAAATTAACTCCAAATCTACCTTAGACTTAAATGTAAGAGCTAAAAATCTAAAACTTTCAAGAAGTAAATATGCGAATAAATCTTAATGCCCTTGGGTTTAATATTTTCTTAGAGATAGCTTCAAAATTGCAAACAACAAAGGAAAAATAGGTAAATTGGACTAAATCCAATTTTAAAATATTTGTACACAAAACAATGCCATCAAGAAAGTTAAAAGATAACCTATAGAATATTAGTAAATATTTTAAATCATACATCTGAAGGGTCTTGTTTCCAGAATAAATGAAGAACCCTAATAACTCAATAGCTAAATAACCCAATCAGTAATTGGTCAAGGAATCTGAACACACATTTCTCCCAAGAAGATATACAAATAGCTAATAAGTACAAGAAAAGATGCCTAAGATCATTAGTCATGGAGGAAATGTAAATCAAAACCACAATGAGCTACCACTTCTGTTTCACAAGGATGATTATAATAAAAAAGAGAGAAAATAACAAGAGGATGTAGAGAAATTAGAATCCTTATTCATTTCTGTTGCAATGTAAAATGCTGAAGCCACTTCAGAAAAGATTTTTGGCAGTTCTTCGAAATGTTAAACATTGAGTTACCATATGACCAGGAGATTTTACTCTTAGGTATAGTCAATAGAAATGAAAATATATGTCCATATATGAACTCATACATGAGTGGTCATGGCATCAGTGTTCTTTAATAACCAAAATGTGAAGACAATGCAAATGTCCACCAATTGCTGAATGGATAAAACAATGTAATGTATCCATACAATAGAATATCATTCAGCAATAAAGAAGAATTAAGTACTCATACATCTTAAAATACGAGTGAATCCTGAAAAGATTAGGTTTAAGAATCCACTCACAAAAGCAATATACTCTACATAACATTTTTGTGAAATATTCAGAATAATCAAATTTATAGAGATAAAAAATGGGTTAGTGATTGCTGAGACTTGGGTGTAGGGTGTTGGGTAGCAATAAGGGGTGACTTTTAATGTGTACCAGAATTATGTGGAGGTGATGAAACTGTTCTATAGTCTTTGTGTGTGTGTGTGTTCTATAGTTAAACTGCACTAATGGTTGCACAATTCTGTGAATATACTTAAAAGCATTAAATGTGTGAATCTTAAGATATAGCATTATATCTCATATTGTCGAGGAATATCCCCTTAATTCATTTCTGAAAAGTGTTTTTTATTTGTTGGATACCAGGCTTCCACAAATTCCCTGAACTATAATGTGCGCATTACATCCTACTTCAAATACCTCATGTAAGTCCTTCCATTTACTTTTACTCCGATAGCAACCTCCTCAATCCTCCTCCGGAAATAAGATAAGATTTCATATTTTAAAGCAAGCAAAAATTTTAAGATTACAAACACAGTTTATCTCACTTCCACTGTATTTTTAACAATGTGAATACCATACTTCTGAAAGCAACAGGGGCTCAAAAAAATCACAATGTGGACTATAAATCTCTAGAACATATCATGTGGCTATTTCTTTTATTAATATCTTTTGACAGGGAAACTGCATCTCTTCTCAGTTGTTTAAACTATAGAGGCAGGCACTGTTCTAACTCTTTAAAGATTATCTTTACCTACTTTTTTTTTTTTTCCTCAATGCCTTCCTTTCATCGTCTTTTTCCACAAAACTTTAAAGTTTCTGCTGACTCCTCTGCCACTCAGTGTTTATTTTGGGACTTTAATATCCCTTGCTCCATCTAAAAATGTTTCAGTCTCTTCCACCTTTTCTAGGATTTATGGTTTGAAGAGTTATAATTGCAAATCTACAGAGCAGAAAATTCTGATTTTCATTTGACTCATATGTATATATACACATAGATAGTATTATAAACATACACAATATATATTTTAAGTTCAGCAAGCTATGACTATCACCAAATCTTTCTTTCTAGAATCCATAAACAGTAAGAGGCATTGCATAACTAAAGCTCCTGGACATGGTGCTGTATAATTACCAAAGATGGCCAACATCATCTCTTCCATTTTTGTATTCAGATGCCCTCCTCTCATCAAGGGATCTCATCTAATATTCTGGGTGGGCCTTGACAATTATTTTTCTCAAAAGTGTAGTAAAATTGACACTAAATTAGCTCCATCTTGTTGGAAACATCATCAAAAAGGTGTGACTTCCGCTGGGCCTGGGAGTGGGCACTCAGAGGCTCCTGACTCCCTCCTCTGTTCTTGGAACGTGGATTCCTTTTGCTTTCTCACTCCTAGTGGCTGCTCCAAGGACAAAGCCTTCAGATAGTAATATGGTGCTGAAAATAAGTGCGTAGTGTCCGTGACTGAGCCCAGTTAGGGCCTCTTTATAAACTTTGAAGACTTGGCTGGTGGCTGTGGGGATTCACTGTCTTGCTGCCACATACGACAAGCCTGTATGTGAGCTGCCTTTGCTTATTAAAACTGCCACCAACCAACTGGGACCAAGTCTGCCTCTTTCTTTGGTCTTTCCTTGTCCTCTGAGTACAGAAGCCAATTTCAAATTATACCAGGAAAGCTCTTGGAAGGGTGGCAAACCAACATATGTCTTGCCCCCAAAAAGGCCTAGTAGCTTCACCTTTTAATCTCTTGGATCCCTGAGGTATCATGTAAAATCTTCTGGCTAATCAGCTATACAAATCAATCAGAGAAAAAAAAAAGAGTTATCTGGCCAGCCTATAGCTATTCCAGGCATTATCACATATATTTCACATCATATTTCATGTGATCTAAAGGCACATTGGATAGTTCTGGTCCTCATCCAATTCCCAGACAAACGAACTGCATGAGTGATCCCAGCCAATCACACTGAACAAAAATGAACCCTGTTTCAGAATCATGGGTAAATAAATGCTTGTTATTTTGTCCATCAAATGTAGGGGTGATTTGTAAAGTAGCAATAGATTAGGTAAAACAGGCATAAAGACAAAGAACTCACAAAAGAAGAAAATGTGGAAGAATTTTACCATGGAAAAGAGTTACCATAATTAAGATTTTAGAAACTTAGAGAACTTACATGTTGACCTGCCTTAAAAGATTATATGCATATAAAAAAAGAGAAATACTCTGTAGAAAATCAGTGAAGCTGAAATGTGATGGACAAAAAGATATGTTGACATTTCACAAATACCAGCATGTAGATATGGTGGGGTATTATTTGTTGAGCATAATATATTACAATGATTTTTAGGCTAGCAAGAATAACAATGAGGAATTTTTAGGTTTAAATCTGATGATTGCTACAGTGTATAGGAATGATAGATAAGTGAGACTCTCTCTTTTACAATCTCTCTATAAAGAATAAGAGGGTATTTAATTATCTTCACAACTGGACACTTTTGCTATTCTTTATAATTTCCAACAATAAAAACTAACAATTTTTGAAGGCAGTATTAGATACCTATTGCTGATTAAATAATTTTTCCAACACTTAGTGCAAAAACCAACAAACAATTATTATTTTACAGTTTCTGTAGGCCATGAATGGCAGCATATCTAGCTGGGTACCCCTGTGTCAATGCCTCTTATAAGGTCATGATCGAGGTATCACCCAGGGCTGATTCTCATTTGAAGGCTTGACAGGGGAAGGATAGATTCCCAAATCCATTCACATAGCTTCTGGCAGGATTCAATCCCTGTTGACTGTTAGACTAAGCGTCTCAATTCATGGCTATTTTTCTGGGCTTTACAGGTCAGCTCACCTTCCTTCAGAGCTAAGAGAGCAAGAGTGGGAATACAAACTAGAAGCCACAGTCTCCTTCAAACTTAAGCTAGGAAGTAACATTCCATCACTTCCACCATTGTTGTTGTTGTTGTTATTGTTGTTAAACCAAGTCAGTAATCCTAGACCTTACTTAAGAGGAGGAAACTGCAAAAGAGCGTGAATACCAGGAGGTGATGATCACTGAAGGCAGCCTAGTGGCTGCCTAACACAATGGTTCACAAAGAATGAATAATGTCTCCTAATCACATATCACTGAATCACATAAAATGTTAGGTTCGATTTAGAAAACAGATTAAAACAAGTTATTACATAAAATTCATTTTTTTCAAAAATATTTATTTATTTATTTTAGAGAGAGAAGGAGAGTGTGTAGGGGAGGAGCAGAGGAAGAGAGAGAGAGAGAGAATCTCAAACATTCTGCTGAGTATGGAGCTGGATAAGGGTCTCCGTCTCATGACCTGAGTTCATGACCTGAGCCAAAATATAGAGTCTGACTCTTATTTAGCCACTTAAGTGGCTAAATTTAGTTTATTTTAATAAGAACCTAAAATTTAGTTTATTTTAATAAGAATAGGATGTTATCCTTTAACAATATTAGGTTTTATCTTTTTAACCAATTGAAAAATATTTACTTTTATATAATTATATAAATTATCATTTAATATATATTTAAATATTTACATCATAATGACTAGTTTTGAAACTGTATGCTATATATAATTTTTGAGCCCATAAATTAAAATTTGAAATCAATCAAACGAAAAGAAAATAATGCTGTTTTAGGAGCAACTCACCCCTGGATAAGCATTTATTACTTTTGATGGAATAGATACAGATGATGGGTGAAAAATAAACCCTATCTTGTATTTTTGGCACTTTTAGTTGCAAAGAACAAAAGCACACTGAAGTTATTTCAAGTAATGGGAAAATTGATTTCAAAAATAGGCAGAAAAATGTTCATAGTACCTATGTATATTTAGGGAAGAGGAATGTAGAAATCTAGTACAAAACTGTAAGAGAGAATCACACAAGATCTCCTTCCATTTTATTTATTTATTTTTACTTTTTTTAAAGATTTTATTTATTTATTCATGAGAGACACAGAGAGAGGCAGAGACACAGGCAGAGGGAGAAGCAGGCTCCCTATTGGGAGCCCGATGCAGAACTTGATCCCAGGACCCAGGATCATGCCCTGAGCCAAAGGCAGACTCTCAACGATGGAGCCACCCAGGTGTCCCTCTCCTTCTCTTTTAAAATGGGAAGAATTCATTAAAGTTTCACAGCAAGCATTTTGAGGCCTCCCAGCTAACATTTTAACCATTAATGTTAAGCTTTGACATGAATCGTCTCCATTCTCCAGTCCCTTATTCTCATTTTCTTTCCTACTTCATTTTGTTTAACTTCCCTCATAGTTTCTGCATCTCATAAATTCAACCTGTCTTCATATACCTAATTCTGCCTCATGTCATTCTTCCATGCTGTTTCTACGCCCAACTGACTTGTTTTCTTACTTCAAATTGCCAAGCGGGGATAATCTAATCAATTCTGTTCATGTTTTCAAACTAGGGCGAGCCACAGATGACTTATAAGTCTATAGATTTACTGACCTTGGGAATGGTGCAAAATGTAGATACAAGCATGTGTGACTGAGGGAAGAAAGTATGTTGTTATGAAACATGGACTCTTGTGAACCTCTTTCCAGGAAGAGGAAACTACAGGCAATTAGCAAAATAAATGTAGTCCATTACAGGTTCTTAAGCTCTCCAGCTAATTCACCTTGGAACCTGAAAATTAAAAAGCAGGAGTTGAGAGCTGAAATACTACTTATCTACACATTTCTAGAAGGTCTGTTAAATTCAATTATATATAAAGAGGAGACATATTTATTAACAGTGTGAATATTAATTATCAGTTGTCTTCTAACAGATATTAACAGGAATGGCATTTAAGACATGAGAGGGTCAACAGAGAAGAAGATAGGCATTAAAACACAGATTTTTGAAATGGGTAAATGATGAATGGACAGTTTTATTAATCCAAGAGCATGAAGCAAGAAATATGTGTAAAAAGAGCAAACAAAAATGCTGCAGAACAGTATTAAAGACTCAAAACCACTCTGGGAGGTACAGAGATAAACAATACAACATGAACAGCCAAGCAAGGCATGGCAAGATTGCTAAACTCTACAAATGTCACAGAGAAGGCAAAAAGGAATATCCACATGGGCAGGGTAAAAATAGTAGGCACAAAAGGAAGATATGGGCATCCACAGTTGAAAACTGATCTCTTAGGCACAAGACAGGGAGGTGGGTTGTATGATGAGAATCTACGTGCTGGGAGACGAGGATTCAAAATAGGAACCCGACCAAGGTTAGGGATAGCAGTAAGACTGAGCAGATGCTGATATTGTTATTAAGCTGATTAGCCATAACCCAAAACTCATTTCATTTCTACATACATAAAATCAGGGTTGTCTGGGCTGGAACTGATCCACTAGGGTCTTAACACCAATGTCATTTCCAAATTAGATGAATAGAGAAAAACCTTTGGGGTTGTTCTGAAAATACTTGGAAGGCTCAGTCTCTTCCTCCCAGCCCAATTTAGTTCCCATAGTACTATTTTTAGCATTGGGAGAAGGGGACAGGTTCATATAAGATAGAACAATTACATTGGACATGTGTGGAAAGCACAGGAGACTTTCTGCACTGTGCACATCTGAATTACAGAGAAAGCCGCTTAAAATCACAGCCAGTCTATTTGCATATTGCTTTCCAGTTGTCAGATGGTATCTCAATTTTTCAACATGAAAATCACAGCAGATTTTTCATCAGGATGTTAGACTGACTTACTGAAATACAGCGCATCCATAAGCATTTCTGAGTTTCCATGATCATATTTGTCTTAGTGAACCCTTTGTGTAGAGTTGAAGAGGAGACAGCACACTTTCCATTGGAGGAAAGTTTCCAAAAGTGCCACCTTTTCAACAACATTTCTTTTTTTTTTTTTTTGAAACTTTTTTTTTTTTTTTTTTTAATTTATGATAGGCATACAGTGAGAGAGAGAGAGAGAGGCAGAGACACAGGCAGAGGGAGAAGCAGGCTCCATGCACCGGGAGCCCGACGTGGGATTCGATCGCGGGTCTCCAGGATCGCGCCCTGGGCCAAAGGCAGGCGCCAAACCGCTGCACCACCCAGGGAACCCCTCAACAACATTTCTTAAAGCATAACACTTGATATAAGTATTGCATTAAGAAAGAGATTAAAATAAAAAAAAAAGAAAGAGATGAAAAATATTTTCAAGGAAGTAGAGTGAACCAAAAGGAAGTAGAGAATATAATCAAAAAAGGATTCTTTAAGAGTCTTCTCTCTTGCCAAATGACAACTTGGGCTCTATTTACTCTTCCCCTTCCATTATCACTCTTACCACACATTGGCTCTTATTGATGTTGGAACATGGCATTGTCTTTGGCCAACCACCTGTTAGGGGTATAGCCCCAGATTCCACGTAATTTATAATCTGGTAGGAATATAAGCATTTGAACAAATATAATCAATTGAGAGGGAAATATTCACATGTTTGATCAATAACATGAGAGAGGTATAAATTACTACGTGGGTGTTAAAGAAAGAGGTATTGCTTCTGAATCAGAGGACAGAGGAAGAATATATGAAGAAGACAATGTAACTAACACATGAATAGGAATTGGGGAAATTAACAGAATTTTTCTAAGCAGCCTAATGGGGTGGGAGGTAGACTTTTAATCACTGAGAAAATGAGAAAAGATACAGAGTTAGGGAAGTGCAGGGCCTATAATCAAAGGCCTATAACTGGCTTGCCAGATAGAACCAGGTATAACTGGGACAAAAGGTCATAGGTACGTGTGGGGAAAGATGGAGATATTTGAAGGTAGGCCTAGAAAAATTGACAGGGCAGATTATGAAGGGCTTTGAATGCCATGCTAGGAAATAAGAAATAGGGCACTGGGTAAGATATTTTACTGAAGTATCAATGTATCTGGAGCTGTGCTTTAGAAATACTGCACAAAAATTCTATGGGGTATAGGTGTGCATGGCAGCACAATTCAATATCAAGGTGGTCTAAGCAATGCTGTGATTATTCATGTATACTTCTCTTTATGAAATTATGCACAAATATGGCTACAACAGTAAGAGGGTGTGTGCCTTTTATACGAGTGTTAAGTACAAGCAGATATATCCTTTTTATAAAAAATATTTTATTTATTTATTCATGAGAGACACAGAGAGAAGGAGAGGCAGAGACACAGGCAGAGGGAGAAACAGGCTCCATGTGGGACAGGAACACACCCTGAGCCAAAGGCATGTCTTAACCGCTGAGCCTGCCAGGCGTCCTACAGATATATTTCCTGTACTTGCACAAGGGAATAATATTTTACTCAAAATTATTTTTAGTTTTACTGTAATGGAACGTACCACTTTGCACTGGTTTTCTGCTCAAAAGAGAGCATTTCAGTTTTTGTTTCATTCTCATCCATAGGGGAACTTAGTGCAATACCAACCTGGGCCATATTAGAACTACTGGCTTAGAAATGAACATTGGCCAAAAGTCATTAGAAATAGATAGCTGTTTAGTGGTGTGTGGGAAATGAGTTGGTGGTTACAGTCCAGTTCCTACTTAACAGGTGTCTACCTCATAAAAACCACCATCATAATCAGCACTTATTGGCACCCTTATCATATGTGTGAGCAGAGAAGCCAAGATTTAAGACTGCTTTCTTTTCTGTCAGGACTAGGTGGGGAGCTTCCTTTTAACCTTTTATAATGGCTCTATGTTTTCTTCTAACAATATTAATTCCTAAAATGAATTTAGTGTCTAAGAGGCATCTCTAGAGATGATCGCTGAGTTCTTAAAGACAGTAAATTCATTTTCAAAAATAATATCATTAGAAGGAAAATATGGAGTCATTATAGAAGGTTGTTTGTAATGAGAGCATTTGAAGCGGTACCATTTCAAATCAGCAGTTTTAAAGACAGACATATGTTTCCACCACAGGGACCTGTCCTTCTGCTTGAACACCAGAATAAAATTTATTACTTAACATCACAAAAGAATCACACTCAAACTTCATCATGATTTACAGGGTGAAATCCACAGCTTTACTCAGTGTTGTTTGATTGTGATATTAGATGCTACTCAATGGAAGGAGAATTTGTTTTTCCATGCTGGCTAGCATGTCATCTTCTGTAGTTTATGTTTTAAGCATGAAATCCAGTTACATAAAAATAAACATTCAAACCAATTCATTTGCAATGGAATTATTAAAAAAAACTTCACTTACTGGATAAACTAGTGTCAAAATTCATCTTGTCTACAGAATCATATTCACAGATAAAAATATTTTATAAATATTACACTCTGCAGTATTCATATTCGATTGCTCTCACTTTGGAAAAAAAAATGTTTGTTGGGGTGCCTGGTGGCTCAGCTGGTCAAGATGCCCACTCAATTTCAACTCAGGTCATGATCTCAGAGCCCTAGAATCATGGCCATATTGGGCTCTGTGCTCAGCAGGTAGTCTGCTTGGAATTCTCTCTGCCTCTGTGTCTCTCCTTGTTCTTGCAAATACATAAATAAATCTTAAAAAAAAAGTTTACTGTGTTGATGATAGGAAATAATTACCTCCATTTCAATGACTTAGTGTCATGTTTCAATGGCACTTTTTTAGGTAGAGTATCTTTTGAGGAGTGATGGGGTAATGAACTTGAATGAATCCCAATGATTATTATAGTACATTTCCACTGATCTTTCAATTTCTAAGATGGAGCAAACATAATTGCCTATATAACAAAAATTCATTCAAAAAAGATTTTATTTATTTATTTATGAAAAACACAGAGAGACAGGTAGAGGGAGAAGCAGGCTCCCTGCGGGGAGCCCGATGTGGGACCCGATCCTGGAACTCCGGGATCCTGACCTGAGCAAAGGCAGACACTCAACCGCTGAGCCATCCAGGCAACCCCTCATTTCTTTTCTTATTTTCTCGTTCTTATTTTGGGAGAAAGAGAGAGAGGGCATGGGAGAAAGGGAGAGGGGAGAGATACTTTTAAGCAGGTTCCATGCTCACCATGAAGTCCAACATGAAGCTCAATATCATGACCCTGAGATCATGACTTGAGCTTAAATCAAGAATCAGATGCTTAATTGACTGAGCCACCTAGGCACCCCTCAAAATTCATTTGTTTTTATTACACAGAAAATAAAATCAAAGAAGATTCACAAACTTCTATATTTACAAGGAGGTTTATTCCAGATAGAAAAGTCATTAAAGAGAATAAACATGGGAACTTCCAGGGCAGAATTAAAACTATAAATCATTCATATTTTTCCCAGTAACATCTTCACTTTCATATTTATCTGACCTTTGTTTTGTAAAAGTTTTCAACAAAATATTTAAATAAGAAAAGAAAAGGTAAAGCATTTTCACTGTGAAATGTAAAATGTTTACATGCTTGTTGACTAAACTATCTCTTTTAATACAGAAACACATGACTGCTTTTCATAACCTTTCCATTCATTTTACACTGTCATAGTCTCCCTTATGCCTACGGACATAACTTTTAAGGAGGTGAGATTAAGTGTTCACAGAAATTGATAGGTTTAACTAAAACTAAAATAAAGTTCTATACATTGGCTTAAATGTTTGACTGTTGCTGTCCATAAAGAGAAAATAACATATATTTATGTAATTTGAGAGATACAGAATTTTGAAATATTTCATTTGCAAATAAGAAAAATTATTCAAGGTCATAAAATTACTTAAAATAATAGTCTCCATTGTAGAATAAAAGAGAAGACTTTTTCATAATATTAATGTATTACGTTCTTCTTTTGACTATGATAGTAAGACAAATTAATAAATTCCTTTTCTTCCATTGTCTTCCATTGTTTTAGTCTGTGACTATAGATTTTTTTGCCTTTTCTAAATATCTGTCTTATCTAAATCACAGTCAACTTATCTAGATTTTAGATATCTAGAAAATATTGAATTATTTCAATTTTGTTATAATTTTGGTATACGTTTAAAAAATCTCTTTAAATCTTTCTTAACTGAACTATACTTACCTAAATAACCTAGCACTGGGCCATGGTCTACCTATCTTTGAGAAAACTTTGCTTTGAGCATGACTATTGACTTTTGGTTAAATATATATATGATATTCTCTTAAATTATAAATATATAATATTGTGTTATATTACACTGAAGAAATAAAAAGATACAGGAATTCTTCCAATAGTCACAGGTAGTACTCTGCATGTAAGCAGATAAACATATCTCACTTGACTTTAAAATTATTCCTAGGAGCAAGGATAGAAGCACATTTATCAATTTCATTCTTAAATAGCTGAAGACGTTAGTTAAAAATAAGTTTTCCTTGCTCTAAAAAACAAGAGTATGCAACTTTTATACAATTTGCTATTTTGTGATTGATACAGATTACTCTTTTGTTTTATAGATTTTTTTTAAGGGTGTCCACTGAAATACTACTTCTAATTTAAACTCAATTTAGAAAAAAAATTAAAAATAAACTCAATTTAGGAAGCATATTCTGAACACTTAGTAGGTTCCTACACTAAGTAGTTAATGTACCAAAGACTTCATGATATTTTTACTCTGATATCCATAATACTATCCACTTCACAGTTCAGTGTAACAGTAAAGATGTTATCTTATCTGACTTCATGTGCCCCCCCTCAAAAAAAACCATGAAAAAAAGCCCTGTGATATGAGTATTGACAGGTGAAGGTTCATACTGCTTAAAGAGACAAAGTGAAAGCCTGTAATGAGCCGAAATTATAAAGTAGGGTGATGATACCTCAAAGCCAGTAAGGTCACAGAGCAAAAAGAAATCTTAATTTTGTGACATAGAGTTTTCTACTCTCTTCGCACTCCTTTAATTTTGTACAATTACCATCCATCTTTTCATCTAAATGCCATTTTATGCACTGATGATCTATGAAACTTTTCAAAAGTAGAAAATATTTCATGGTAGTTTAAAGGCAGCTCAGCAAAGTGGTATGTTATGACACACTTCAATTTAACTTCTTTAGGTTTGTTTCCCTTTCCACCCAAGCACGCCTCAAACGTGGCACCATTCAGCGCTATCCTTGCAGTATATTCGATGACTCCTTAAACATTATCACCACCTGTCAAACCTAGCATGAAATAACTTGCAAGGTTTTTATGTTGATTTTAAGGAATTAGAAGCATCAAGCATGTTATTTATTCTGGGTTTATCTTCAGTGATGTACACTGCTACCAGCAGCACTGGATTGCATCCTGAATAATCTTGTCAGGATTGGCTGCTGAAGTATTATTTTGTTGTCTGGATTTAGGTTGTCTATATTCTGCACCAAAATTTACTTTTTTAGAGGACTTCAGCCTACATTCAGCCAATAAGAAATCTAGTGTCTCAAAATAAAAATTTACAAGACCATCTCCCAGATCAATGCAGAAATTTAGCATCTTAGCATTTTATAAATTTATTTACAAAATTAGAGTCTCATCCCTAACCCTCTTCAAATAATTTTTTTGTTGTTGTTACAGGTTTGCTTTCCTTGTTCATAAAGAACAAGGGGATATGACTATGCAAGGATATAAAACTATTAGAGTAGAATTCTGCAAAATAATTTTTGGTAATGCGTATTTGATAGATGCAGTTTCAAAATCTTGAATGTAGAAAAAAGTAAAATAAATTTCCGGAGTGAGGGCTGGAATAATACAAAAGAAGACGGAGTGAAGATAAAGCACAGTAGGTACCTGGGAAGCCAATGAAAGTGTGAGTTAGAGATGGTTTCTCCCACATGCTCAACTCATTGCTCTTGCTCCCTCAGAGTCCACTGTTCTTTTCTCCAGACAGTGCTGATTCCTCCGTCCATCAGAGGGCTGCACACTGGCCACAGTCAGCCGGAGTTGGACCGTTCATATTACCTAGCAACAGATCTAGGTCTCACTGCTCTCTCAGGTAAAATTGGGAGTTGGGATTAGACGAATTATTCTTACACATTTTTGGTCAAATGCCTGATGAGAATTAAAGGAAAGATTTGGAAACTCTCTAAAAAAGAAAAAGGAGAAAAGCCCACAAGCAGCATTTTACAGGGTACAAGCCTACATATAGCCTTCAAATTAAAAATACGGAAACAGAATATTTTTAAAAATATTATATATGACTTCATAATATGCATGAGTATAGGGCTTTGGAATAGTATGAATAATCTCTTTGGGCTTTCTGCATCGAACATGCAGAATTACAAGCCATCTGCATTGAG
Organism: Canis lupus dingo; assembly: GCF_003254725.2. NCBI lineage: Eukaryota > Metazoa > Chordata > Mammalia > Carnivora > Canidae > Canis > Canis lupus. The sequence continues at coordinate 6,816,699 of NC_064245.1, forward strand.
CTTGCATTTAAGAGTGTTGACTCAGGAGCCAGACCACCCAAGTAGTGTTAAAATAATTAAATGAGGATGCCATTAGAAGAAAGGTGGCTTTAATACTTTGGTATCCTGTGTAAGCAAAACAAAACTTAAGCCAGAGTCAGTGCCTTGGAATCTGAGAAAACAAAACTTCAGAAGAACCAATCACCAACAGCCAACCAGGCTTTCCAAGATATGGCAACCACGTAAGCCATAGCCGATCAAATCATTTCCTCACTTTGCTTCCATATCTTCTCTATTATAAAACTTCTCCCCAGCTCCTATTGGTGGGACACTTCAAGTTGCTTTTGATTTGGTGCTGCCCCATTCAAACTGATGTTTGCTTAAACTCGAAAATCTTAATAGGCCTCAGTTCATCTTTTAATACTAGCACTCGCCAAACACAAACACCTTGTGTAACATTAGGAAAGCTACTTATCTTTTCTTTCCTACTATCTTCTTTCTTTCCTTCATTTTCAGCCTTGGTTAATCAGGGATAATAACATTTATATTTAACTCATATGGTCACTGTGGTTATTAAATTTGTGTGTGTGTGTGTGTGTGTGTGTGTGTGTCTGTCACCTGGGTCTGGAATTTATATATTCATGCTTAGAACAGTGCCTGGAATACAGTTCAGTGTTCAATTTATCTAAGGTATTGCTTGTATGATTAAAAAACAACTACAAATATGAATAAAAATAAACTAAAAAATAAAATTATTCTTTATTAATTAATTAAAATGATTTAATGAATTAAAATAAATTAATGAATAAAATTAATGAATAATTTTATTTTTAAATAAAATTTCTTAATTCATTCTATTAATTCATCTAGGTGATTATTTTCTTTCTTTCCACAATTTCAGGAGCTTACTTAAACACAAAAATCAACCATATTATCTGATTTGCTATGAGACATTCTATACATTATCATTATCTGTACTCTTATATTTATGGTTTCTGAGTTAATGCAAAAAAGAAAAGAAGAGTATTTTTATATCACCATAGGAAAAGGGTGAAGAGTTGCTTCCCAAGAAGAAAACACTGGGAACAATGTAATCCGTAATGCTGGGATCCCTGGGTGGCTCAGTGGTTAGGCGTGTCTGCCTTCGGCCGTGGGCGTGATCCTGGAGACCTGGGATGGAGTCCCACTTCGGGTTCCCTGCGTGGAGCCTGCTTCTCCCTCTGCCTGTGTCTCTGTCTCTCTCTTTCTGTGTCTCTCATGAATAAATAAATAAAATTTAAAAAATAGTCAGTAATGCTAAATGTCTATGAACCAACTTCATTTGCACTTAGCATCCCTCTCCATATAATGTGTCCTGGGATCATGTTCCTCTTTTCCCTTTCTTTTCAATAATGTGCATTGTACTTCCCTTTTCATGAGGATGGACAGCATAAAATTATTTACATTTATATGTATATTCACTCTTTAATGGATCTTTTCTAAAAGGCTTTCTTTCCTCGATAAGCTAATTTGTACCTATTTTAAAAGTAAGTCCCAAAGTAAGCTTTTCTAAGCTGAATATATAAAAATTAATATCAACAGATTTCTGATATATTTCTTTCTCTATCTATACTTTTTTTAAGCTGAAAATCAGATAATATTTTAGATAAGATTTGGTTCAAAATTGTTGCACCAGATGCAATTTACCTTTTAACCTTAAATCCTTCAATATCTTCCCTTCCTTTTCCTCATCTCTCCACTAGTGAAGTGTGACAGATAAAAATGTCATTTCTGTTAAACAAGAGAGCATTTACACTCAACATCATTTCCACCCCCATTCTTACACTTATGATGAAAGTAGGTAAAATATAAATATAGCTGGAAAGGGAAAGCCATACATTTTCTGCTTAGTGAAATAAACATGCTCCCCCCCACACATACACACTTACTTTTTTCCCCCCTCACAGCACTGTTTTCTTGCCGATACCATAGTTTTCCTTTTCCATAAGCAGCTGTTACATTCACTAAGCAATTCACCAATTTTCTATGGCCCCCTATTTTTCAAGTCCTCTAATTTTGCCTTCATTTTCTCATCCAAGTATGAACATACCCCTCCCCATGACATGCACAGAGATACACTCTATTTTAGGTGCCATGGCATGTCAATAGCATCAATCACCATTCGCACCATCGATCATGCAGCTATGAAGCAGTTGGATGACATCTGCCATAACACCCTCTGTGCTACGATAATGCACTTGAATTTTGATGCAGGAGGATATTGGTCTGCAGACTTATAATCAATCACAGCATCTTTTCAAGCAGGATATCTTGGAGAAGTAACAGGCAGTTAATCACACATTCTTAGAGGATATCTGGACATGAATAAAAGAGAGTTCCATGTTGTTGACTAATATTAAATAATTAAAATATAATTCATAACGCTCCCAACAGCCAATGTCATACTTGTTATTTCAAACAATATATTGCTCTTTCAACCTTAGTCTTTTTCTCCATAAATATCAGTATTCTAGGGTCTTTGCTTATTATTAGATTTTAGCAAGATTTGTGGCAATCTAAAATGCAAAGCATAAAGACAAAGTAATCTCATATTTAGTATTCCCGACTCTTGCACTGTCAATGGTGGACTCCGGTATACAGTAAAATTATAATATATGAAAGTGAATGTGAATAGAATATAAGGAAAATTTTGTAAATGGAAACAGTTAAAATAAATGAACAGTAAAACATATTGGATAGAATTGTTTAACTTGATTTGTGATTAAGTCATTAAATCGTAACCCTTTACAACACTTGCTGATTTTTCTCTTTTAAATTTCATCATTCTAAAAAAATTTTCTCATCATTCTAGCATTTAGTAAATGCATTATTGATACTTACAGGTATTTAATACAAAAGAAGTTTCCTGCAAGGCTGGGAGCAAGGAGGAAAATACCGTTTTCCTAAAAGAAAGAAATTTTGAGAGAAGAGAGCATGTTTCTTGAAATAGAGTTCTCTTACCTTTATTTACAAATAGAAAATGTGGGAGAAAGCAGCAAAGACAGGTTCTGCCCCAAGGGGATGTTTCATTACAACATACTCCTCAGAGGAAGGAGTAGATGACAGAAAGGCCTGGAAAGAAAGAGGGAGGTCTGCCTCCACTTCCTGGGGTTAGAAGTTTCTGGGGTGGGGTGTGAAGTAAAGGCACAGAGGGTCCCTACCCTGATAGTCATAAAGCCTTGTCTTTAGGAAAGAAGAGACAGACTGCTCCTAACAGGACAAATTTTGATGTAGAAGGATCATGAGAGAATATGATAAATACCATACTTAATTGGTTCTGAAGTGATACGTTAGGTGGTCATGGAAAGACAACAGAAGAGTAACACGTGGACTGGGGCTTCATGGATGTTTGCCAAGAATATAAGATGGTGGAAGAATGTGATATTTCTAGAAGAGGAAAGGAATATGTACAAAGGCATGGACAAGAAATCTAGGATGTGATGGACAGAGGAGCCGGCTCAGAGGTTGGCAGAGGCTGAGGCTAATATCCTGTGAGGAGCCAATCCACAAATCTTTCCTCAATCTGTAAATACCAAAATTATTCTGGAAACAGAAGAAAAAGCTGGTTAGACTAAGCGCACTAAAAAGTAGATGAACTGGGGACACCTGGGTGTCAGTTAAGTGTCTGGCTTCAGCTCAGGTCATTATCTTGGGGTCCTGGGATCCAGCCTAGCATCAGGTTCCTTGCCCAATGGGGAGTCTGAGTCTCCCTCTTCTTTTGCCCTCCCCCCATTCAGGTGCACTCTCTTTCTCTCTCAAATAAATAAATAGAGATAGATGATGATGATAGATAGATGATAGATAGATAGATAGATAGATAGATAGATAGATAGATAGATGATAGATGAACGATTTTTATTTCTTCTTGTGTCTTTTGGATTTATTAGGCTGGGAGGGAGGGTAGTTTAGACTTATTCTACATTATATAGGAAAACAAGTAACTGTTCACTTTGGTTTTTTGGGGGTAATAGATAGTACTTCATTGGAAATTAAAGCAATCTCTTTGAAGTTTCAAGAGGTGCCTTCAAATTCCAAGATTAAATAACAACGTGTACCTTTCATGCTTTGAGATATTTCTATCATTTACCTTATTGACCTTGATCTTTCAGAAAGAAAAGTAGTTTTGTGGGTTGTTTTTGTTGTTGTTTCATATCCTCAAATGCCAATGCCTTCCTATAAACTTTGTCATTTTTATTGTCTTTTTTTTCTTTTTTGAACCATCTAATCCTTTTAGGAATTTGGTTCCTGTATTCTTTCTTCTGTATATTTCACTTTTAAAATTGACTTTTGGGAAAACAAGTAGTATAAGTTGCTTCATATTATATCATAGTGTGCACTTAAGATGCTAACTTACTAATTAACCAGTATATTCATTAACTATAACCAATGTAACTGTAACCGTAGGATAAATGCATCCATTATCTTGTGTTTAAGGCATCAGTGAAGCTTTAGTATGATTTACTCGGATGCAAGGAAGAAGGGGTGATTTTTGAATGCTGAAATCACACTACATCGTAGGTTTCTTTCACATAAATGTACTGAAATGAGATTCTCTCCCCCTCAAGCTCCGGAGATAGCTCTTAGGGTTTCTTCTCTCAGAGAAGTAGTTCCCACTTAGGTGAATACAACTGAAGAGAAGCAATCTATTTTTTTAATGTATTAATACAGATGTAGGTTCTCTTTGCTCTAGAACTTTCCTTATGCATTTTTATTTCCCACACTGCCTTTCATCCAACTACACACATGCATTCACACACTGCAGAAGAGTCTTCTTGATCTTCCTTTATGGAAAGGTGAATGCTTTTAATAGGCCATTTTACCCCTACCCTTCATTCAGGGAAATGTAATCTAGCTTTGAACAATTTTGAGCAAAGAGCATACCATTCCTGGGTAAAGCTACATTTTATTATGACTTGGAGTGTTTTCATATGTATTTATGATACACTTAATCTCTTTGATACAAAATATTTCTTTAGTCATAAATTAATCTATCCAATTTTCCAGCTGAATTCATATTTTGCTTTTAAGCATCTATGACTCTTTAAGAAAGATGTCCCCAGTCTGTATAAGACTTATTTTTATACTTCAGAATGAGCTTTTTGTACTTCTAATAGACTTTAAGTGGCTTATTCTCCATACATTATGTACCTAATCAACTCTTTAGATTAATATTCTCCAATGTGGAAGAGGACAGTGTGATGAGGCAAATATCCCACCGCATTGTCCAGTCTGGTCTCCACTAGTCGTGGGTGGCTGTTAGACAGTTGGAATGTAGTTAGTACAACAAATTAATTTCATTTTAATCAATGTAAAGTTACATGATATAGTCGTGTGGCTAGCGGCTGTTGTATTGGCAGCAAAGCTTTAGCTGACTATGACTGCAGATTTAAATTTATTTAAAAAATTACATATACAGTACAGCTTTCCTTATTACCTTGTAGAGTAGTTTGGCAAAGATAGTGTCAGAAAAGAATAAAGATATTTCATATACCTCCCCACTATAATTTATTTAGTGAGCTAAACCTAGTTTGAAAGTTTCACTTAAAATTGATTCCTTTGGGGCACCTGGGTGGCTCAGTTGGTTGCACATCTGACTTTTTATATCTGCTCAGGTCATGATCTCAGGCTCCTGGGATCCAGCCAACTCCAGCTCCCAATTCGGGGGGACTCTGCTTGTCTCCCACTCTCTCTGCTCACCCATGAACATATGCGTGCTCTCTCTCCAAAATAGTCAAATAAATCTTTTTCAAAAATAAAAATAAAATTGATACCTTTAGAGCCATTATGACAGCATGATATTCATAAAAACTAGAAGTGTTTATTGTCCGGTATTATCCATGTGTTCATAGTAGCTGTTACCAATTTGTTTCCTCTTAATTAGCCAAACACTGATAAAAACTCAAGCCTATATATAGCTATGTTTTTCAGCATATAAGGCTAGGTGTCATCTGTAGTATAATAAAACTCCTAGGCTGGAGTTTACTATTAAATAACTCTACTTAAAAAAAAAAATATTCCTAGCGGATACTGATTCTTTAGTAACCCATCTTTGTCTAACCCTGTAATTCAATATCTTTCTCCCTTCTTTCCAACCTCCCTTCCACCTCCTTCCTACTCTTCTTTCCTTTCTTAGTCTCTCCAAATTCTTACTAACACACGCCACATGCACAGTGACACATTTGTATTTTCATTTCCTTTTGCTGCTGTGACAAATTAATGCAAACTTAATGATTTAAAACACATATTTGTTGTAGTTCTGGAGTTCAGAATTCCTAAAGACAAGGTATTGGCAGGATTGCATTCCTTCTGAAATCTCTAGGGGAGACATTTCCTTGTCTTTTACAGTTTCTAGAGTCTGCCTGCATTTTCCAGCTCTTGGTTTCATCTTGGATCTTCAAAGTCCACTGGGTAGTATCTCCAAATCAACCTCTCTATCCTCTCCTGTCTCTCTCTCCTTCTCCTATGCTATCCTTGTCACGTCTGTCTCTCTGACTCTCTTTTCTTGCTTTTTCTTGTTTTTCCTCATAACTGGACCATTGTGATTACTCTGGAACCAGCTGGATAATCCAGGATAATCTTTTCCTCTCAAAATCATTAACTTAATCACATACGCAAAGTGTATTTTGCTACAAAGTTAACATAATAATAGATTCTGGGCACACACATCTTTGGGGAGCCATCAGTTTTTCTACCACAACATTATTTTTTCTACCACAATAACTTCTCTGATACTGGAAACTTTGGTTTGGGGATCCAGGGGCACGTCGATCTGGGGATCAAATATGACCCAAGCAGTGGTATCCACGGCCTGGACTTCTATGTGGTGCTGGGTAGGCCAGGTTTCAGCATCACATACAAGAAGCACAGGAAAGGCTGCATTGGGGCCAAACACAGAATCAGCAAAGAGGAAGCCATGCGCTGGTTCCAGCAGAACTATGATGGGATCATCCTTCCTGGCAAATAAATTCCCATTTCTATCCAAAAGGCCAATAAAAACTTTTCAGTGAAATGAAAAAAAAAAAGTTATCTTATAGCTCTGTAAAATATAAAAGTTATGTTTTGAAAGAGTTAATTTTATATATCTGTACATTTGTATAGATTCACAATACAAACCCTCCACCCCCTTAAATAATATAGATTATCACACAAATAAATAACTAGATGATGTGTGATACAATAACAGGATTGATGTACTTATCCTTAGGTTTCATACATCTTTAAGCTCTTATCCAAAAATTGTACTTTGAAGATTCCTAAACAGCTCATGTATTTCCTGATATTACAAATCTCATTTTTGCATTTACCCAGTTCTGCTCTCTAATACACTATCTTAACAAACACTAATTATTCTTTGGCTAACAGTTTATTTTAACAAAGTTGTATTTTAACAAATTTATTTATTTATTTAAATGTTTTATTTATTTTAGAGAGAGAGACAGAGACAGAGAGAGAGAGCGCACACATATAGACAGGGGAAGGGGCAGAGGGAGAGGCAGACAGAATCTGAAGCATGTTCTATGCTGAAAGAGGAACCCAACACAGATGGATCATACCTGAGCCAAAATCAAGAGTCTGACCCTTAACAGACTGAGTCACCCAGACATCCCTATATTTTAACAAATTTATTGGTATATATAGTACATTAGTCTTGTTACAGCCAAGATATATACATTAATCACTCCACCTCTATAATTAGGCCTATTATTCGAATCTAGTCAGTTAAGTTTGTGTCAGAATGAAAGCTTTCAATCTAAAAACCTACCAATTTAAACTGCCACACCAAGCTTTCCTTAACTGAATGTGGATCTTGTTAGAAGACCAACTTTTGTCATGAAAATTAATGATCAGACACCTAATTCAATTTGCTTTAAACTGCTTAACACTGTATAGTAGAGAGACACTGGTCTAGAATCAGACTGATACTGGTTTAACTTCTGGCTTTGTAGCTAGGAAACTACGACCTTTGGCTCATCTCTTCAGCTCCTAAATTTTGATGCCCTCACTTTTAAGACGTAAATAACCAAATTTACCCTCTGGTCCTTAAAACAACAGCTGCTGACACAAAGTGTTTCTAAGTCAGTGATAGGTTTTATCATAATCACCTGTAATAGTAGAAAGTAAAGAGCAAATCTTAAGATAAGTCATTGTATCATGAACATAATCAAAGGAGAAATAAAAATATAAAATTCAGGATGTAGAAATACTCTTTATTATATGTTAACCTGAGAAAGAACCTTATCTGACTAATCAGATACTAGGGTCTAGATAAACGTCTAATAATGTATAACTTGTACTTATAGAGACATCATATTGAGTTTTCAAATATACTCAGACTTTGTTTGCCCGTCATCAAACTACTTTTTCATTCATTTTAGGGAATTTTAATTCCTTCAATTCATTTTCATTCATTAAGGCTTTACTTTTATGGTTTTTAATATTATTTTATCATATCATTTGCACAGGCTATCCTGATTCTTCTCTTCCTTTTCTAAACATCTTCCTCTTTTTCATGTCAGAATGTCTTTTAAATTAGGATATTCACTGGAACAGGCAAGCAAGGTCATTTCAGTTCATTCAAAATGTGGTATGCATTTTACTTTTTTTGTATATATAGTCATATAAACATACACAGGTGCACACATAAAATAACAACTGACACAGGACTGCTGAGATGTTCTCCCAAATGATATTTTTGCTATCAGTCTTCTAATCTATTTTAACTATTTTAATCTAATCTGTTTTCAAACTGCCAATATAGTGATCTTTCTTACAATGTATATTTCTTTCTCTTTGGTTCTAAAATTTATAATGCAACTCCATTATTTATAGGGTGGAATGATGGAATGATTCTTTGGCATGGCCTGCAAGGATCTTTATAATATGGCCCTCCTGACCACTCCAGGTTAATTTCCAAGACTCATCACTAATGAGTGAATGGTACTAAAATCGTACCATTTGAGTTGGTACTAAAATCGTGAATGGTACTTTGGTGTTTTTTCCATTCAGCTGATTTTTCTCTCTGTTTTTCTGACCTTCTATATGACTATTCTGTCTAGCTGTCTGATTTATATCCCAATTCTATTCCTCTGGGATTCATTTAAGCAGTGTTCATACATAGTTTTCCCTTTGTGCCAGAAGTTCTAAGACCTACTTTTGTAGCACTTTTTGACAATTTTGGGGGGATATGCATGCTTATTATCACTGGCCCACCATCACTTCATGATGTTGCAGGCCGTATGTATGCATGTCTAGCATATACTCCTGATAGAGCAAATACACGGGATATGTTTAACCAAAAAATAAATGGGCAAATAAATGAAATTGGTACATGGGCCTATCCTTTAAAATACAATGTTTAAAAACTACTCATCACATCGTGCCCTCCCATTCAGTTTTCCCTCCCTTCCCTTAAGATCCTCTGCTCTGATTCTATATTCCACATGTGAGTGAAACCTTATGATAATTGTCTTTCTCTTTTTGACTTATTCGCTCAGCCAGATACCTTCCAGTTCCATTCATGTCGATGTAAATGGTAAGTATTCATCCTTTTTGATGGCTGAATAATAGTCCTGTGTGTGTGTGTATCACATCTTCTTTATCCATTCACCTATTGATAGATGTCCTAGATGTTATATGCAACTGATGAATTATTGAACACTATATCTGAAACTAATGGTGTACTCTATATTGGCTAGTTGAATATAAATAAAAAAACTACTTATCATAATTACACTCAGTATATAAATGTATGCTTATTTTATTTTATTTATTTTATTTATTATTATTTTTTAATGTATGCTTATTTTAAACAATATGGAAATACATGGAGTGCAAGATTGTGGGCCCTCAGCATTTTCCCTACTGCACTGTCTTCCCTAGAGACACTTTTATAAATATATAAATAAATATATAAACCTGAATATTTAGTTTTAGGAATGTAATAGTTAAAAACCAGATTATATTCTAAAAAATTTATGTATGTTGCTGTTTTTGTTCAATACTTTATGCTTTTCTTGTGTCATTACAAAGAAATCTGTCATCTTTATCTTTTTATTGAGAGCATAATCTCACATATTATGTAATTAACTTATTAATTCATCCTCCACTGATAAACATTTAGATCATTTCCATTTTTTTACTACAACAAATAATGAATATACACACACATTCACATATGTTAAATTATGCCCATGTGAAAATAAATACAAAGTTTAAATTGCTGAAACTATAATTCTTATACCCAAGGGTATGATGCACTGTAAATTGGATACACACTGCCACATGGTTTTCAAAATTTTCAACGATAAATATTTATTTGTTTCAGTGTAAGAACTTAAGAAAACTTTAACGAAAAAACTCAGATTCAATAAAGTTCTACCTGTTACTTATTTTTACCCAGAAAATCTGCAAAAGAATTTCATAATTATATTTGAAGAGGTGAGTAGTGTTTTCCATATCTAAAATAACATAAATCTGAATAGTTTACTAGCCCTATGGTATAGTAATGACTAAAAGTTACAATGTATTTATATTTACTGGAGTCGGCTATAGAAGGTATTGGTCGTTTAAGATCAAGTGTTTGGATTTAAAAGTATTTTAAACTAGTAGCTTTCTGACAAAGACTGTATAATTAATCATTATGGCAAAATTGGAGAATTAATCTATTTTGGTATCGTATATCAAGGTGCTAAATGCTGAAGAATACAAAATTGAATATTTGAGATGATCTTTTACATTCAATATCTATGCTCACTGAACTTGCCTTGAGCAGTATAGAAAGAATCATGTGAGTCAAGTAAAACATGTTAGCCTTTATGTGAGAGTTAACACCAGCTATTTATTTTTTGGACAACCTATCTCAATTTTGAGGAGTCTAAATATATTAAGTGTTTTCTTCAGAATTTAGGCAATATTGATAAATTATACAATTGACAAGAAATGGCTCACCTTGTGTTTGGGTGTTAAGACTAAATCTAACTGGCTTTAAATTAAACTAATCAAATCCATTGTTTATTTAGCTTAGAAAAACAGTTCCAGTGAAAAACAGCTGACTGATATTTGGGAATTTTATCTTTAGTTGTAATACTCAATTATGTAATTGGCAGTCAGGAAACAAACTACTGTATGCTAATATGAAAACATTACTTCTTACCTTGTTTAAATATAAAATTTATATTCAGTCGGCAAGAATGTTATTATGCAAAATATCAATAAAATAAGCATATTGGAAACAGACTGAACATTCACATTCAAATTCAAGATTCTCAGTGTTCTGATTTATTTAGATAATAACCAACCAGCTTGCCTAAGAAAATGTGGGTTAATAGTGGCATATATGAGAGATACCTAATTTTAACCTTTGCTGCAATATAATGCATTTGACATTTTGAAAAAATATTTTAAAAAATACATCGCAGAAGCCATCTGATTGGTAGTGAATTGCCAATTCTTTCTCTTTTTTTTCTGGCAACCATGAAACCCAGATGCTAAGCACTGGAAGATATTTCTTCCAATAGCAGCATCTGGCGTGCTGGCAGACTCCATAAGCAATTTTGTTTTACAGCTTTAAAGCAGCTTCTGGGTCTATTACATGGTTAATCTGATGGGCTGTCTGAGCTGCCTTGTCCTCCTGGATGCCATATGCCAACAGCTAGAGATGCAGTGAACTGTCTGCCCATTAGGACTGCTATAAAGAGCACACCTGAAAAAAATCAGCTGCAAAGAGAGTGCTCTACTTCTGTTCACCCATTACAATACCAATGATGAGTGACCTGGCTAAAAGAGTGCTAAATCTTGCCAAAAATGTTCAGTGCCCTCTGAGGACCAGAGAAGACTAGAAAATGGTAAATAATAAAATATTCAGCAAATCATTGTATCATTTGATAAGGAAACAAGTATTTGCAATTTTCTCCCATGCAAGAGAAGGGACATAAAATGAAGAGTAGAACTGTGAGGGTGAGAAACAGAAATTTGATTACTGCTATTCTATGGCAAATGGCTCATGAGAGAATACATTCCCTGTTAAGGCTGTATCTAAATTACTCATATTTTCAGGGCCTACTACAGTATTTCAACGTAGTATAAATGGAGTAAATGGTTTTAAATAAGCAAAAGCAAACAACAGAACACCATTGTAATTATTCAATACATTTTATAATCTTTGAGCCCTTTGCATGATTAACTTATCCTTTAGATATCAGGTCTTATGTATCTTTTCCAGAGAATACTTTCCTTATCTGCCAACTAGACTGGGCCATCCTTCTGTACACCCCAATACATGTTATTGTATCATTAAATACCATTTACATTTATATACTTATGTCATCATAGAATATTGCATCCCAGTCCTTTAATTAAAAACATACGTTATTTTGTTTTCGTTGAAAACATGTCAGTAAACCCTAATGTCTTAATTTTCCTACTTCAGATGATTTCAGGGTCTGCAAACCAAATATATTAATTGATAAATAATGCAAATGATGGAGGAGAGGAAATGCAAAACTTTGGTTAATCAAGTAAATGGAGTAAGTATGTTAACTCGAGAGTTTCTCCTCTATTTGAGGTACTTCTCATGGCTTTTTCTTTTGTTAATCTCATATCTTTTACCCACTTTTCTGTCTCCCCTCTTTACTTTTAAAAGCTCATGTGATTAGAATAGGCCCTCTCAGATAAACCAGGATAATCTCCCTGATTTATTAAATTAGCTGATTAGCAATCTTAATTCTATCTATAAACTTCATTCCATTTTTTCTTATAACAAAACCTATTCACATGTTTGAGGATTAGGATATGACATCTTGGAGCTCCTGGGTGGCTCAGTAGTTTAGTGCATTGCCTTTGGGTCAAGATGTGACCTTGGAGTCCTGGGATTGAATCCCACATACCTGCATGGAGCCTGTTTCTCCTGCCTATGTTTCTGCCACTCTCTTTCTGTGTCTCTCATGAATAAATAAATAAATAAATAAATAAATAAATAAATAAATAAAATCTTTAAAAATAAAGGAGATGACATCTTATTCTGTCTCCCATACTGCCAAAAACCAGAATTAAAGAGTCAGATATAATATCATCTTGATAAAGTTTCCCAGTTGAGCTCCAAGAGTAAGACACGGAAGCAAGAAAAGGTTCATTAAATAGTCACAAAGTCATGTTAAAATAAATTAGAAATGCTTTAGTTGTGTACCTTCACTTTATATAAGAAGAAATAAAATCCCCAAGACTTATTTTATATATATATATAAAATTATAAATAATATAAAATATATATATATAAAACAAATACATAATTGTTATAAAAATTAAAATAAAATTTAATGGGCAATGGCTATAGTTTCAGTCAAATAAAACAAAGTCACATAAAAATGTACTATACTAGCCATGTCTTTAGGGCTTTGCTCAGATTGAGCCAAGAGAAAACACTTGGAAGTTGATAAATTAGTTTTAGGGAAACTTAGCCTTCCAAGATTCATGCTTTAACCTTATATTTAAGTAGAATAATCCCCTCTTGCCAGCTCCCACCAAATGAATTAATGGTAAATTGCTTTTATATGTCTTTATTACTATACCACGCAATAAAACAAAAAACATAATTGTATCAAATTAGCCCAGTTATTAGAGATATGGATTGTCAACCCAGGAAACTCAGAAACTAAAAATCTTACTGACAATATATACTTTTAAACCTGAAACACTCATTACTATATTCTACTCTCTACACTATAAATATTGACTAGATAAATGACTCAGGGATTTGATGGTTAATTTGGCTGAGTACACCTGGCTTCTATGGCCATTTGTTTGTCTTCCTTAGAGAAATGTCTATTCAGGTCTCTTAACTACTTTTTAATTAGGTAGTGGTGGTGGTAGTTGTGGTTGTTGTTCTTCTTCTTCCTCTTCTTTTTCTTCTTCTGATTATTATTACTACTTGCTGTTGAGTTGTATGAGTTTCTCACATACTTTGTGTATTATTCTCTTATGGGATATATGGCTTATAAATATTTTCTCCCATTCTGTAGTTTATCTTTTCACTCTGTTGTTTCCTTTGCTATTAGTCTGAGGTAGTTCCACTTACTTAGTTTTGCTATTGTTGCCTGTGTTGTAGTGTCAAATTCAAAAAATCAATGTCAAGATCAATGTCAAGGAACTCTTCCTCTGTTTTCTTTTCCTTGTATTTATATATAAAACTTTTGTGATATAAGGTGCTATATTTAAATATTTAACATATTTTGAGCTGATTTTTGTGTATGACCTAAGATATGGGTTTAATTTCATTCTTTTTTTTCTTATTTTTTTTATTTTTTTTTAATTTCATTCTTTTGCATGTGAAAATCCAGTTTGCCCAGGACCATTTATTGAAGACACTATTCTTTCCCTTTCTATTTTCTCAGCACCATTTTGGAAGATCAGTTGACTATACATGTGTAGATTTAATTCTGGGCTCTCTACTCTGTTCCATTTGTTTGAGTAAATAAAATATATATATATATATATATATTTTTTTTTTAAAGATTTGTTTATTTATTTTAGAGGGAGAGACAGAGCACAAGTAGGAGGGGCAGAGGGAGAAGGAGAAAGAACATCAAGTAAACTCCATGCTGAGCAGTATCAAGACTCTGATCACAACCTGAGCTGAAACCAAGAGTCAGATGCTGAACTGACTATGCCACCCAGACCCCCTGAGCAAACAATATTTTCAAAAAAATTAACCAGCACCTTCCTATTGCCAAATAGAAACCATGAATATGACAATTAATTTTGTTCTTAAGAAAATGGTAAAAGATCATTTCTTTGGCCTTGTCTCTTCCACGTCTCTTGTTGTTGGAGTGCTTCTATACTTTGTTATAATCAGAGTCAAATTTTATACAGCTACCAATGAATTAGAAGTAAAAAAAGAAGTCTTTGGAATTCCAGGGTTTATCAAAGCTTAGTTTACTTAGCAATCTTTACTCTTGAGGTAAAAATCAAACAAATAAGCAAATTTTAAAAACTCACAAAACAGAAAGGAAGCAATACAACCATCTTATTCCTTTCCTCACACTAAAAGTTACTGTACTTAAAAAAGCTATTATACTAAATACTGTACTATGTTATTGCACTAACGTACATATAAAAAGAAAACCTATGGATAATTTCCATTTGTTTTGATAATTAAATAACAATGGTAGCTCTTAGTTCAAGAAAGACTTTAAGAAAAGTTGTTACAGAAGTTTCCATTTAAAACGTTTGGAGTTTTAAAATATGAAAATATTCTTTGGAGCCAATTTTTATGGAAAATTGCTAAGATACATAGAAAAAGCACGTCTTTATGGATCATGGGTAGAGTTCACAATCTTGTATTACAACCCTCATGCTGTGCTTTGCCTATGATTGGTAGCCCAAAGGCATCATTTTGAGTGGAATCATATTGTTTAGGAGTAGTAACTCATGCTGTTCTACTACAAAGCAATCAGTAACACAGGGATCAATTGGACAGAAAAGAAGAAAAAGGAAAGAGGCAGTTGAAATGCCATTATTTTTGACATTAAAGATATTAAGAGGGAAGATATTGAGAGTGGCCTGAACAGAAGTTATATTGACTTTTATAAAATATTTAAAAATATATACTCATGGCCTAATATCTTTAAAGTATAAAAAATTTCAAAGCGTATATTTAGATAGGTAGAGTATAGCATAAACCATGATGTGAATAAGATATATGAGTATCACCATTATTATTCTGATTGAAGTTAGCTAACACTGATAAACAGACTCTGCAAATCTAAGTCATAAAAGCCCCCAAGGATGGCTCTACCATTTTCTTAAGGCTTTCCTTAGTAAAATTAAATATGATCCATATGTTTATGATTATTTTATGTCTATGCCCCAAAGATAGCAGGCTGACAATATGATTTTATTATTTGACACTTCTCAACTCTCTTAATGTCCTTAATATAAACCTGAGAAATAATGTCAAGAAATCTTCATCTTAATGAAGACAAACAATATACAATTTCCAGAGATTAAGACTTTGCTTAAAATTAAATAGTTTTGATTAAAGAAACGGTTCACAAAGCTTGAAGAATAGTGTCACATAGAGAATAATTCAAGACAAGTCTGGAGACCAAAAGAGCCAGCTTCAAATCTTGATTCTGGCATTTGTAAACTCTGTGGCTTTGTATAAGGTCTTTAATAAGTCCCTGTGCAATATTTTTTCTCGAAGTCTCTTCCTGTTTTAATAATTTCTACATCTGCACCCACTTATTAACATCTCTAATCTGAGTTTCATGTGCATTAATTCTGCATTGAAAGCCAACTGACAATTCATTTTTTTATCAGAGTGGATAGAACGTATGGACAAGGGCAATGTTGTCTATCAAGATTCAATAGACCAAAGAAGTCAGTTCATCTATCCATGTCTTTGCCACGTCATGTACTTTATTAATTATTACATTTACACTGAGGCATATTTTATCAGGCAGCCTTTCCTAATATAAAATTGCTTCTTAAAAACCATCAAATGATATATGTTGTTTTGGGTTTGTGTATTTGTTTTAATGCTGTCTTGATCTAGTTTTGAGCCCCAGTTTGAGACTAGAATTTGGTTGGCTTCCCTTCTTGAACAGTTATATCAACATCCAACCTGGCTCTTACACTCTTGAGCTACTAGCATAAGCCACAATCACCCTGGGGCCAGGTGAATTAGGTCCAAGCAACTAGGGTCAGTCCCTCTGCCCCAGAGACCAAGATAAAGTATAAAAGTTCGCCAATTCACAGGAATCCAGAGAAACCTAGCTAACCTCATCCCCTTTGCCATACATAAGCTGGCGCCTAAGGTTTCAGCTTCCTGTTACCCTGTCCCAGATACAACCCCTTGTTTGGCCTTGCCTGGCAGTCTTCTCTCATTTGAAGTTCTAAGTAAGAGTGTTGCCTTTGATACATGAGTCTCATGTACTGTGCTGTGTTCCACCATCAAAAGAACCTTTTAATCTTATAAGACAATTGATACTGTGAGAGCAAGATGGCATGAGCTTGGCCACTAACTCCTGGAAAGCTTCATGAGGGACTGGTCTTGTCTTATTAATTGGTTTTAAGCTACCACCACATGAACTGAGCTAAAATGCTGTTGCTCGCCAACAGGCTTGCCACTGTGCCTGTAGGTAGGAGCCATGACTCTCCTTATCCAAACACCTTGGGTATGGGGATACTCAAAATTCATAGTGTTAATTAGCTAAATTTCTTGGGCTATATACTAGCCCAGATGAAACCTACTTTAGGGTGATAGGAGTGATAGGCCACTTGAGTCACATCTTCTCAAGTTTGGCATTCAAGAGTGTTTCAGTTCAAGGCTGTGTTTAGCAGAGGCCTATTCTAGGGACCTATCACTCCATTGGTGTTGGTGTTTCTTTATAGTTATTTAGGGCAGAACTCTAGTGTGTCTGTGTGTTTGGGTTGGAGCAAAGCATTGGTTAGGCTGCCCAACAGTAGAGAAATGGCGCTCTGTTCATCTTATTGGTGTTGCTGAGGTAGCAGGACTGGCCTACCTGTCTTCTTTGCCGCTACATATATTGCTATTTTCATCAGAAAACTTTATGAACCCTGACTAAAGGCATGATGAGTTCCAGCCTTCAAGTCCAGGAGCCCAGTGCTTAATCAAAAGCAGGACTCTGGAACAAAAGAAGAATATCTTCTCCCTGAATGCCACCCCACCCAAGAACTGCTAGAATTATCCAGTTGTCTAAATAATGCAAGCCTTCTAGCCACTGGGCCTGGGCCTCAGTGAATGCAACTATTTATTAACAAGCAAAGGGAATGAAGCTTGGGATGAGAGGGCTAACTACGCTACCCCAAAGGGAGGCTGTTTTAGCTAAATGTGAACCCCAATCTTGGGACGTTGGACAGAGAAGCCTTGGAAGGAGAGACAGATGTGTATAACTCCTCCTCCTTTTTACCTCCTCCTTTTTCTTATACTGAGTTATCACGGATAAGAAAAACAAAACAAAACAAAAACCTCTTCAGAGTGCTAGAAGCTCAAAAGAAAAACAAAAGAAATGGAAGAAAAAATTATTCCTGATAGAGAGCAGAACATTTAAAAATAAACGAAAAAGATTCTCTCTCTCTCTCCCTGTATAGATACACACATGTGTTATCTGTCTCTCTCACACACACAACATCCATAACGTGACCCAATTGAAAATCCAAAGTTTGCCAGAAGAATTTACATAACAAAAAAGATAAAAAGCATAAAAGGGCCCTGATTGACCTTTTTTTTTTTTCCCTGATTGACTTTTGTGCCTCTACAAAATAGGTTGTAAACTTCACATCTGCTACAATGCACCAACTGACAAAGCTGTGAGTGTGGACTGGAATACTGGGGCTCAAATTAGTTTATACCCAAGGAACCCACTAAATTTAACATAGTATCCACTATAATCTTAGGAAAATAAATATGTATAAAATAGAGAAAAAAATAAATATGTATCACTTTAATTGTAACATGGCTTAAATTTCCCCTTCATAGTACCAATTGCTCTAAAATATCTCACAGCAACCTTGCACCAGTGGTCCCCCACTTCTCAGGCCTTCATTATCAGACTGGGAGTTATGCCACTGACTCTCCTTATTTCTCAGGCCTTTGGATTAGGACTGAATTATACCACAGGCTTTCCTCATTCTCTAGTTTGCAGATGGCACAATGTGGGACTTTTCAATCTCCATAATCGGGTAAGTCAAATTTCCCTAATAAATCCCTTCCTCTATATATATCCTACTGTTCTATTTCTCTGGAGAACCCTGACAAATGCAGTGGCCATAGATGTTCCGATGTAATGCGTAATGAAGTAAAATTATGTCTTTAGCACTTAGAAATCGGCTTGATTAAATGAGACCCCCCCCCATAGACTTCTAGTTAAGATGGTTAGCATGTCCTAATGTAACTAAAAACAGGGATTTCAAGAATTAAAACTTGTTATATAAGACCTAATTTGTTAAGGGGTGATATCTACACTGCATCTTCACTTAATAGCCTGATGTTACCTATTCTCAAACATGGGAAGAGTAAATGGAACCTCATGGTGAATTCTTGCAATCCTATTGATGTGGTCCAAAACTTGAAGGTCCCACTCAATATCCATGTTGCAAACTGAAATTTGCTCCCAATTGATGTTAAAGTCCTAACCCCCAGTACCTCAGATTATGACTGTATTTGGAGGTAGAGTCTTTAAAGAGGTAAAATGAGGTCATATGGGTGGGACCTAATTTAATGTGACCAGTGTCCTTGTAAGAGGAGATTAGGATATAAATATGTACAGTAGAAAGAAATATGAAGGCAGAGGGAGAAGATAACCATCTACAAGCCATGGAGAGAGGCCTCAGAATGAAACCAATCTTGCCAACACTTTATCTTGGCCTTCGATCCTCCAGAATTATGAGAAAATTAAGTTCTATCATTTAAGCCACCTAGTCTGTGGTACTCTGTTACGGCAGCCCTAGCAAACTAATACAACCCAGTATTTTTTATGAATATAGAATTCATTTATTATGGAAAATAGGTATTGGATACTCAAATCACAATTATGTGGATAGTTTTATAAATTTTTTCCAGTTTATTGATGAAACACACTTTTTATAGTTAATATTTCAATATTGTTTTCTACTAAACATGGTCCACCTGGGAAAACACAGTATTATTGAAACTACTAACTCTATCTGATCAGCAACTAGCAGATATTTTGCTACCACAGATTTGGCCAATATGATCTACATGGTGATTATTTCAATAGTGTCTCAAGCACAGTTTGCTTTCATCTGTGTATTGATATAATACACCTTTACTAGGCCATCCATGGAGTCCCTGTACAGACATGTCTTCTTATAGATAAGATCTTAACACATCCATTTTTCTCCAGGAACCTAGGTAAGATGGATAACATCCTCTTCCATGAGATTTCATTGAACACATTCACTAGGACATACCAACCCAACATATTTTGGTCCTTTTTCAGTTCTGGAAGCAACCTACTCCTTATTTACAAATTCTGCTTAATGTAGCCAATCCTCCTATTTACAAATCAGCGCAACTTCAGTGGAGCTCCTTCTGACAGAAGGTCCTAAAATATGTCCAAATTAAAACCATTAGGCACTCCTATTAATGTCTCCAGAGAATTCTTCATTGTAGAGCTTTTGGTAACCTCCTTGCATGCCTCCTAGAAACTCTGAATCACCTAGGGTGGCCTAAATTGCCCATCGGCTTCTGATGTAAAACAAGCAGCCCCATACTCTTTTTATCTATGTGCTATATATAATAAGAGTGACAATTGTTGGGATCCCTGGGTGGCGCAACGGTTTGGCGCCTGCCTTTGGCCCAGGGCGCGATCCTGGAGACCCGGGATCGAATCCCACATCGGGCTCCCGGTGCATGGAGCCTGCTTCTCCCTCTGCCTGTGTCTCTGCCTCTCTCTCTCTCTCTCTCTCTCTCTCTCTGTGACTATCATAAATAAATAAAAATTAAAAAAAAAAGAGTGACAATTGTTTACCATACACTGGCATCTCTTGGAAATAAAAACTCTCATAGATTGAGAGCCTGTGACTCTCCTCACCTAGTTGCTCATTATGCCTTGGGTCATGAAAGCAACCCCAGTAGCTCAGCACTGAATGATTGAGGCCTTCTAGATACAAGATAAAGCCAAACCTGAGCCCTCTCACATGCTCGACTGGCAGAAGGGAATGGTCTTCCCTGTTCTAGGTACCTTCCAGACACCATGACACTAGAGGAAGTCACCCTTACCTCCACCCCCTGACTACTTGGAAAGTCCCTTGGGATTGAGAGAATAGCAGTGGAAGTTCATGGACCATTGTAGATGGCATTGCAGCTATTATAAGTCACAGAGGCTCAATGGGGTATTGTGGCTTTCCATCCCTTCACCAGGATGACTCTGATAAAAGGTGGGATCCAAAGGTTAAGACAATTGGCCAAACTTCAAGAAGTCATCTTAGTGTTGCCCTGGTCAGTATATGGTCTCATCTGTACAGTTTTACAAGCTTTTGAGTTACTGACCAAGCATTGTTCCATTCATGGTGGAGAACTCTGGGATTCCCTTGCTTCACAGATATCCAAAATCTAAATTAAGGTCACATATGTTTCTGCATATATTAAGGCCACAATACATACAAGGCCTGCATATACCAAGGACACCCCTTATCCCCTTTGGAGTACTAGACATTACTAGTAATCATCAACATATACATTTTGCTTCTCAGAACATATAATGCTGGGTTCTTGAACAGGATATTCCATGAAACTTCCATTTCTCTGATAGGTCCCAGGGAATTGGTTTAATGGAAAGGCTCTAATAGGCACTCAGAGAACTATTAAAGTTATAAAATAACAAATGCATCATTAAATGGTTCTCTATCTAGTTCCA
Source organism: Canis lupus dingo (assembly GCF_003254725.2). Classification (NCBI taxonomy): domain Eukaryota; kingdom Metazoa; phylum Chordata; class Mammalia; order Carnivora; family Canidae; genus Canis; species Canis lupus. The sequence goes on from NC_064245.1 coordinate 6,838,115, forward strand.
GGCCTGAATCATTCTTTATTCAAGTCTTCCTGGTCAATTCATAACTCACATCAATGTTAGCAAACACTTCCCATCACCCTTTCCTATATTTAAAGAGGAATATGTTTTGTCTTTATGTATATAAATATTTATCATATACGAGGTTCTTTAATACTCTATCCTTTTACCTTTATGAGTTTTTGATGCTGCCTCCATCTTAGAAGGGCTGGAAGCCAGATGTAGGGCACAACTTTTCTAGTATTAACCATAGATCATCTGAGGGCTATCTGTTGCAGGTAGGCCAGGCACCTGCCCATCTATCAAGAGTTTAGCTAAGCTATACTCTTCGTATTGCTGCCTTGCCATCCATTTTGTTTGGCCAAGTAGACTGCAGTGATCTTAACTGACTGTAGCCTTCTCATCCAAGTGCATGTCCCAGATAGGAGCCTGGAGAGTCACAAGCAAATACAAGTTCCTGATATGACTTACTCAGTAGCCCTTGTGATCATCAGTCTCACTTGTGTCCCAACGCCTACATCTAATGTGCTCTTTAAATAAGATTCCTGTGTGATTTTCCAAAATCCTGCTCTTTGGTTTTAATGGACTAATCAAGCCTTAGTCTCACAACCCCAAAGCACTTCACTCATGGATCCTAATAAAGCCATGTGCCCCAGGTACTGTCTCTCTCTGTACTCTCTGCCTTGATCTCCCCATATGGCCTTGGACACAGGTCTTTTTTTTTTTAGATATGTGTGTAATAAACTTCTCTATTTACCTCTTCTTATTGTCTGCTGTTAAACAGTGGGTCACCACCTGGCACCCTGTGCTCCACTTACTACATATCAATTCAACAAATTCATAACACTATGTTATATGAAACCTATTTAAGTCTAAATTTCCACTACTCAAGAAATATTTCTTTAATAATCAGGTTTTAAAATTAATGTTTACAGGCCATTCTCACAAAGTAGACCACTAAGAAGAGAGATTAAAAACATCAAAAGAAAACAAAACAAAACCCCACTTGGTAAATAAAAATAAAACTTGGAGATAATATTGGAATCAACACCATATCTCATAATAAAGAACCCAAATAACCCCTTCTTGGTAACAATACATGATAGAGAAAAATTAACATAGGCAGCAAAAACCTGTCAAATCAGCTGCACACCATTCTGTTGACTGTTGGTCTTGTTATTTTTGGTCTGGGTACTTTCATTGATATGTGATCCAGAAGCCTAAACCCTCTAAAAAAGCTGATGTTTCAACCAAACACATGAAATGCGGAAGCCCCATGCCATTAAAGTTAGTTGATATAGGCCCTCAAAAACCTCCCTGGCTTGCCTGCTACCTAAATCAAACCAACCATTGAACAGAGGGCTTATTGTCATTGACTAAATAGGAAGGCATGCCCAGAGGTTAATGCTAAAGGTCCAACTTCAGCCACAGATATTTTAATTGGCGAACAACCAACACTCTATTAACAATATGCACCCAAATCAGGCCATATGATTAAAGTTTATTTTCAGCAGAATCCCTCTCATCATCAACTGGGCAAAACAGTGGACTGCTGTGATCTATTAGATTTGGCCACCCTCAATTAGGGCTTTAACTGCATCAAGTTCCAGTGCTTTGCTCAAATTATAGCAGTGTCATAGGTGCCGGCATCGTCTTTGCTAGTTGTAGACTTAAAAAGTCCCCTGATTTAACAGATATTTTCAAGTCAAGTTCCCAGGCCCAAGGTTGCTTTCAAATTTCACAATTGGCTCAGCCCTCTGATAATTCCATGGAGACACAAAAACATGACCAACATCAAACCAAGTCCAAATCCACCAGAGAAGGATACTCTAATCCTACATCTCAGATGACACCACCCTGGCCCCAGGGTTCATGTTTTCATCACCTAGGAGATAACATCTTCAGAGGTCATTGCCCCCACCCAAGACCTCCCTATTAGAGGCGACTTTTCCTCTGCACCAGAGATACCTTCAGCTCAGACACCGAGATCACTGACCTTGCAATGTCTACAGATTGTGCCTTTAAGACATTGACAAGCTAGACTTGGCACATGTATTGCTTTTCTTCCTTTGATATTAGAGATTCTATTACAACTCATGAATTCACTATTTATTTTGTCCCTGATCTTATACTTTTTGTTCTCTGTCAAAATGTATACCTCTAAACTCCTGTGTCTAAAAGGAAATCCGATAGCAGTTAGTAGAATCTGTGTCACACAATCAATTAGGGAGATTATTGCTTTCCCCAGGGTGATCTGTTTCACATCAGTCACCCCTTACACCCTAGGAAGAAGACTTCCATTCTTCAGTATCTTCTCCTACTCCCAAGCCCAGCTTTCCACCATGATCTTATGCCCCACATTTCAGGCCATGGCCACCACAATCACTCTTTCCCCTTGATTATAAACAAATACCACAAATTCACCTTACTAAACTATCAGTTCATACTCCCCAACAACATAACTGTTGGGCTTGCCATTCCGACTCAGGGAATACACTAAAATATTACTGTAATAAAAATATTAACTTGTTCTTTTAACACATTTTACAAACCTGGAAAGATATTATTAAAAGCTTTAAAATTCCTGATCTGTTTTCTTGGCTAATGTCATCTAATGGGAAACTTAGTTATGGGCTGGCCTCTAAGGACTTCTTATACTTCCACTTGTCTTCCTCCATCTACTCTCATAAAAAAAGAAATAAAAAAATTTAAAAAAAGGTTTTTTTAATGTTCTTTGGAGAAACCTATGATGTCATACTCTAAATTTCTCTTCTAGTATTTGGGCCACTCAAATGCACCAAATAATCAAGCTCAAAACTAATGTCAAGACATCAAGGGGTTAACTGTACTATAATTTTTGTTGTTATTGTATCTTTTTGCAATACTGCCTTGATCCTGTTTTGAGGCCCTGGTCTGAGGCTGTTCAGTAACCCTTCTTGAACAGCTGAATGTGTCTACATTTAACCACTCCTCTTATGTGGCTCGCATACTCCAGAGACACTATATACCAGCCCTCACTGTCCAGGAGTAGCATATAAGACACTTAGGGACATTCTTCATTCCCTAAAGCATGTCCTTGTCTCACAGTCTTCTCTAGTTTGGATCTGTAAGAATGATAAATTTTGTCTTTCATCTAATGAATATCATTGTATTGTGTCATGCCATCAAAAAAGTGATGCTTTTAATTCTATAAAATATGTATACAACAGACACCCTTGGTAATAGACTAAATGTGGAATTAAGTAGGACTAATATACTCAGGAAACTTAAAAGAAAAAAAAAAAAGCCCTGCCTATTCTCTTGGTAAAATAAGCAATGTACTGTTTTGGAGAACCCCAAACGTAAAACACCATCAGTATGTCTTACTTCAGGCACGATTTCTATTTCTACAAAGTAAGATGTCTTGAATTTAAAAGATTTACATTTGATTTTCAAACTGTGCACACCACCCTTCCAATCTTTCACTCAATGTCTCATTCTGATGTAACTGTCTGCAATGAGAAATTGTGGTAAATTTCTTATTCCTGAGTCTCCATAATCAGTTAAAGATATCTACAAAAGTTATATGGAAAATGAACTAAAAACTGTAAGAGTAATTGGTTTGATTTTTATAGCACTTCCAAATTATGCTGGTGGCTTCTGTTTGGTAATATAATAATGACAATAGTCTAGAAAAGAGTAATTACCTTATGAATTATATTTTTTTGAGAGAGCAAGAGACTGAGATCAGGGGAAAGGGACAGAGGGAGAAAGAGAATCTCAAACAGACTACATGCTGAGCACAGAGTCAGACATGGACCTCGATCCCTGACACTGAAACCTTGCTGAAATCAAGAGTCCGAGGCTTAACTGACTGAGCCACCCAGGAGCCCTGTATTTTTTTTTTTTTTTGAGATTTATTTGAGAGAGAGAGAGAGGTGGGGAGGGGCAGAGGGAGAGACAGTCTTAAAAAGACATGTTACTGAGCTCAAAACTCAACTTGGGGCTCAAAATCATGACTCTGTGATCACAACCCTGAGATTACAAACTGAAACCAAGAGTCTGATGCCTAGTTGACTCTGCCGTCCTAGTTCCCTTCTCATAGACTGTAAGTATTAGATAAACAATAGATGTAAAGTATTTAGTGAGGATCATGTAGCATGGACTTAATAATTTATTGTTATTAGTAGCAATAATATTTTAATTAATAACATATTAAGGGATATTGAGACAAAGTATTTAAAAAAAATTAAAACAACCTCAGCTTGACGTAGAATAGGTGCTTGATGAATCTTCAGTGACCAAATGAGATATGTGATAAATTTGAACAAAATATGAACCAGAAGGATTATTTAAGTCATTCCCACCTTTCCTTCCAAAAGCTGGAACCTCTAACAAAGTATAGCATTCTAGAGTCTTAAGATGCCTGCCATGTTGTTAAAAGAATTCCAAACATTTCAAGTAACAAACCTGTCAAGAATTGTTCCTGTAAAAGAAACAAAAACAAAAAAATAAAACAAAAACAAATAAACGAAAAAACCACAAAAAAATGAAACAAAAACTTGTTCTGTGCTCTCGAGAACTCCCCAAATTCTCAGATATGCACAAGTCATTTTACCCAATGTACTCTGTATATTGAGTTCACTTAAACCCAAATCTAGCCTTCTCTTTGCTTAGGTAGAAAATTTATTTCTGTTTTGAAACACTTTTCAAGTGTTTATGCTACTAGAAGGGCATGTTACCATTGGATTTAACTGAATAATTTAAATTTCCCTTCAATTTTAGCAGTTCATTCAATTTCTTAAACTATATTTCTAAACCATACATGTTTCCTTGTATTTTTATATGATTCACACAGGCTATAATCATTAAGAAATGATTATTTTTGCTGTATATCAAAATCAGAACATCTGAGAAAATGTATTCATAGAAACTGAAGTCCTGTAGAACCAGTTATTAATATTCCATGAATAAATACATTCATGAGAATATGATTTGAAAACACAATTCTTAAAAAATAGACAAATAAACTGATGTTTATTTATTTTAGTTTCCACGGAAGAGTTATTCTGATACACACTAGGATAAATGATCTGTGCAAAAATTCTAAAATGGTATCTTTCCAATTATGTAGAAGGTTTTTTTCTGTCAAATCAATAGGCTCTGTCAAGCAAATATGGTAAAATATGAAATAAAGGATAATTAGGATATATAAAATTCACCTATCCACAATTTCAAAATATCACTGTAAGATATTAGGAGAATTTTAAAGATTATCTATTTTCTAATATGTAACTTTGATGCCAGACAGAAGAAAACACAGGGTACAAATCCTTACAGTACTTAACACATAGAGAAAATAAAGTAATACATACTTTTTAAAGTATAAAATTTATTATCTAAAGTATAAAATTTATTATCTAATTCATATATAAGTAACTTTGCAAAATTATACCTGATATCTAAATCACTTTTACATTGGATATATGAATGTAAAAATATATTGCAGCTTTTTACTCTATTTTCTATCCAATTTTCTTAATTTTATTGCTTATGATTTCAACTCTACTTGAGGTAAAGTACGTTTATGTAAATTCCACATAATGTACATGTACATAATGTAGATATTATCTTATTGAATTTCATACTTACACATTTTATTAGTCAGGGTTCTCAAGAGAAACATAAATGAGAGGATGTATATATACATAGAAAGAGATTTACTTTAAGGAGTTGTCTCATGTGATCATGGGTGGCTTGGTGAGTTCAAAATCTGATAGGGGAGGCTGGGAGACTAAAGATGCCTAACTGACTAAGCCACTGAGGTGCCTCCTCATTCCTTCACCTTTTATAGCTCTTTTGCATTTGATCCTGGGCACTAAAATAACCTATACACATTTTTTTCTATATATGTTTAACCTCATTTTCATGGTTATGTACTTCATGTTTCCATTTGTTTCTTATTTAAAATTTCTCTATCTACAATGAGTTTTCCCATAAGATTATTCACTACGTCTACTTTTCTTTATTTTCTTGAGTATATTTGCAGCAATTGTTTTGAAGTCTTTGTTTATTCTAACTTCTAGGTAATCTCAGGATTGGTTTTTATGGATTGTCTTCTCCCATGTCAAAGGGTAATACTTCTCCATTTTTTCACATATCAAGTAGATTTTGATTGCATGCTGGACATTGTTAATGATACATTCCAGAGACTTTAGCTTCCATCTTTCTCTGAAAAGTGTTGACTTTGTCTCTGGCAGGTATTTGAGTTACTGGTAGATTTCCTGTAATCTGTTCATCTTGATGATGATGATGATGATGATGATGACGACGATGGTGACTTTTAGGGAAAGCATAGTTTTTACTTAGGTTCTACCATATTGCTATTACTCTAGACATGTGTTTTATTTCAAAGATATGATCTCAACTGAATGTCCCATTGTTCAGTAGGTCTCTCTAGTCTAGGTGGACTAAAATTCCAGTGTCTTTCAACCTTATTATACTTTAGGAATCTTGATTCATTTTTAAAAAGCTTTTATTTATTTATTTTATGATAAATGGCTGAGCAGGGAGCCAGATATAGGGCTCAACCCCAAAACCCCAGGTTCATGGCCTGAGCCAGAGGCAGACACTTAACCAACTGAGCCACCAGGCACCCCTTAATTCATTTTGTGTTCCAGTAGCAGCTATTTTCTTCTCAGCCTTGCAGAGTCTCACCTTGTAAATGTACATCCCAGAAATCAATTAGGACTCAGGGCTGAGCCCTTCAAAAATATCTACCTAACCCAATTTCCCCTAGCAACTTCTTTCTCTTCAGTATCTTGCCCATAAATTTCAGCCATTTTGTATCCCAGAAAACCTCTCTATGCCTCCTAATTCCATATTCTGTTAGGCTTCACTCCCTTGTGTCACAGTCAGGAAAGGTTAACTCTGGGCTCATCTCTCATGTTTCCCTTCTATAGAGGATTAAAGTCTTGTGTTGTTTTTTGTCCAATGCTTAAAATGAATTGCAACATGTATTTTGTCTACTTTTACGGTATTTTGTTAAATTGTGAAATATCATATCTACCTTGTTACTCTGGACTGGTTACAGGAATGGACTGTCACTCTGTTTTTAATTTAAACAAATTTTTTTCTAATCAAACATTTTACCTGTTCTTCATAAAAACTATCAAAGCCCATAAAGCAGGTCTCCTTTCCTATTTTCTCTCCATTCTTCAAATTACAAAAGATAGATCATTGGGGTTGTTTTAGTAATAATATTTCAATATTCTTAAAGTTCTTAAATTCTTTTAAAGTTCTCAGGTTAGAATCCATGACTCATCATATACTCCTTTTCTTTTCTTTTTTTTTTTTTTTTATTTATGATAGTCACACAGACAGAGAGAGAGAGAGAGAGAGAGGCAGAGACGCAGGCAGAGGGAGAAGCAGGCTCCATCACTAGGAGCCGGATGTGGGATTCGATCCTGGGTCTCCAGGATCGTGCCCTGGGCCAAAGGCAGGCACCAAACCGCTGCGCCACCCAGGGATCCCCACTCCTTTTCTTTATTACACTATAGTGTTTTCTACTTCTGCAACATTGTATTATCTACAAATCATAATGGTTACAAATTACACCTGAAATGACTTTAAACACCCAGTTGCTTAAATTTTTACTTTATTATTTTCTTCTAAAGTTTTAGATAATGCAGGCTTCCTTAAAATATCAATTTTCTTGTTATCATTTGCTTCAGAATTTCATTTCTGTGTCTCTGACAGAAACAAAAATGGGCCATACAATTTAACTAGATATTCCTATCTCTTTTTAACACAATTCTTACAGAGAAATAAAACAAAAAAATTAAACCTTTTATTCCAATGTTATCATAAATGTATTCGGAAATCATCAAAAATACTAACTTTCACAATGTTTATGTATGAAAACTGGGACCATAACCTTGTCCTTTGCTTATTTTTAATTATTCAGTAAGTCATTCTCTGTCCTCATTATCTTCTTGAATTGCCTTTTCTCTAATTTTACCCTGTTAGGGTTCAGCAAACTAAGATACCATAAATGGTAACTGTTACATATATATTTTTATTTAATAATATAACAACAACCTCCTCTATTCAAGTCCCCCCACCCCACGCATATTAAGGAAAACTGTTAAATTCCATCACAATAAAAATAAAAATTGTCCTTGGTAAAAGAAAAATACACTCAATACAAGTGGTCTGCAAATTGTATCCCAAAAAACTGTAGGAGGTAATTGCAATTTCCCTACAAGTAAACAAATTTTTCTCTCACACCCTAGTTTCCAGGGATTTACTGTCAGTGGGTTTCACAGCATTGAGCTAGAAATACATAATGAAAGAGAGGAAATAAAGAACTGTTTAACTTATACTGATCAAGAAATAGAACCATATTTTTCTGCACCACTGCTATTTCTCAGCAGGTTACATATGTACAGGCTGATATACATTCCAGATCCCACAGGCTCTTGAAACTTAAAGACCTCAGTGTCCTTGGCCTGCTTATGACTTACAAGAGACATAAATATGGTTTGGGGATTAGGAGTAGAGGCATTGCATGTTGCAAATTTTAAATTGTCAATTAAACAGCATCATTGAATCCTGAGTAGAACTGCCAAGGGCATGTTTGTCTAAAAAAAGGATGGATTAACACAGACAGTCCCTACTGACATTTAAGATACATATCTGTGATTCAGGACACTTGAGGATCCGTATCTAAACAATGCGATCACATTTCAAGTGCTGGAAGCAATTTTTGCCTTAGTAAACTGAAAAACCCTCAATCAAACAAAGAAAAACTCTCAAGATATACTTAACTTTGTAAACTATTTGTCAGCAGCATTTGTATTCACTATCCATACATGCGATATTAAGCAGGTACAAAAATACAGGTCCCTTGGATATGGTTGTAATGAATATAAAAATAAAAGACTTAGTACCATTTCTGCACTCTGTAGGCTTTGTTGTTTGGTGAATACAGTTTATTTGCTTTTATGAGAGTGGAGATTAATAAACAGAAAAGTATAAACACTTGAGCTGACAAAAATTTAGAGTGTTTTATGTTTCGATTTATTATTCATATTAATTATAGTTCCTTTCATAAAAAGGTAAAATAAATATTAAAAATACTTTAAAAAATCAAAATATAATTCTCTGAGCCCTTAAAAAGGACTATAATCTACCTCCCTCTTTTTTAAGGAATTTCTTATAACATCCTTTCCACGGATTGAAGGAAATTGAGAATGTTTATTTTAAACAATGTTAATTAGATTTTCACATTTATTTGTATAATTCAGTTACATCATAATTATATATTTATATATATATACACACACATATATAGATACAAATACACACATATCATGATGCTATGAATTATTTCCACTCTACAGTAAAAGGTACCCTAGCATATGACTTAGCCGTTTCTAAGAAAATTATGAAAATGCAATATTTAATGGAAAGTGTCATCAATATTATTTTTTAAAGATTTGTACACGAGCTATGTAAAGAATGTTAATTTCTTTATTATTCAGAATCTGTTTTATTCATGTTGTTCTAGAAAAAGGAAATTTCTAGATAAAGCTTTGCAGCTTAGATATTTCTAGAATATTATTAAACTTAGCCAACTTATAATATTGGTATTAGCGGCATAACAAGTATAATCTTTCAGGATGTAAAATAAAGTCAGAAAACTAATCAAAAGAAGCAGATGAGCTATTTTTGATAGAACATTATTGTATTAGACTGCATCTTTGTTGCCACCCCTCAGTCATATTCTGTTACTCACACATTGTGTAGACCCTTCTCCTTGACCGTGAGCTGTTCCTATGATATGATGTTACCAAAAGAATACAGCACCACTGGCAGTCTTCCAGTTCAAGGCCAAATAGTTGAGAAAGTGTAGCCATTTCTGATTTTAAGGGTTTGAAAGTCAGCTACCGTAAGAAGTTCAATTACCCTGAGACCACCAGATTGTGAGGAAGCCCAAGCTGCTCCATAGGAGCGCACAAATGAAGGAGAACTGAAGCCCTTTTGCTGTCAACATCAACTGAGCTTTCGGCCAATAATCGGGATCAACTATCAGCCATGAGAGTGAGGACATTTCATATTTTCCAATCATGCCAGCAGAAATGAAGGAGTAAAGCAATAGAACTGACTGGTCAACCCAAAGAATTGTGTTAAATAATATATTGTTATCATTTTAAGCTGTTAAATTTGGTGTCGGGATAACTTTAACTAGTGTCAAGAGGATAAATCCAGGTATGATCATCACATTAAAGATTTTGCCTCAATTGATTTTAGTTGAGGCATTTAAGTACCACACAGAGAAACTTTATTTTAATGATGTCCCTACTATTGATGTGTCTGAAACATCAGGGGAGAAGGGAACCTGACTGAATAATTAGAAACATTGAGAAGGTTACCAAACCTTTCTCTGATGGCTTGTGGCCTGGGTTAAGTTAACAAAATACTTTCATACTTAATATATGAAGGATAAAAAGAAATATACAGTAAAATGTAATTTAGTGACAGCTGAAATAGTAAAATCAATTTGTTGTACTCAAAATATTAAAAAAATATTTGGTTATAGAATCTTATTAGATATTTTCATTCTAAAAATATATTTTAAGGCAGAATCCAAAATCTTGGCTTTAAACATGTAATTGTTAGTTTTACATAATTGCTATTTTTAAGTTCAAAATAGTAACTTCACTCCTCTCTTAGTCATACACCCACATTCTTATACAATTACCATAGTCTCCTACCTATCCCTCTTCCCACCACCATTCATTTTTGCACGAGATTAGACATCATGCAGATAATAATCTGCCATTTTGTTTGCTCAGGGACCTATGATAGCATCCACTTTGTTACATATTAACATGTAAATTCCTCTTTAAATGGCGATATAGATGCTTGGGTTATATGTGTGTACGGGTGTATCTGTATGTATTTTTATCCTTGTTGCCCTCCAAATAGTCCTTTCATTCTAGGACACTGGGGCTTCTCCCTGTTTCCTGAACATATGCACCACATTTTTATTCCTTTGCTTACATCTCACTTGTTACATGAAATTTTCCTCACTAAGGCTGCTGTCAAAAAATTTGTGATGTACAGTGATCTTCGAATTTCTTCGCTCAAGGACCCTTAATAAATGATTTAAAAATAGTGCAATTTTAGTACAGTTAAAGTGATATTTTAAAAAGTCATCATAAGTCTAAATACATAAAAATGATGTAATTTCCAGCTTGTTGCATATATTGTTATTATCAAATAAAATGATTATTTAACACTGTAAAGTATATCTGCTATAAACTATATGCCTAATAATTTTTAATCCACCTTCACACTTTACAAAATATATTTCTCCTTAATAATTAGAATTTTACATCAATTCTTTTTAACGCATGAATCCATATTTCTGTCCCACTTGCCCTACAAAAGTTTTCCTAATACCATATAACACATATTTTTAACTTGAAAGTTGTTTATTCATGAAAGCATTACAATTCCTTAAAACAAAAATATGCATATAGATTGAAGTTATAAGTTTCCTGAGACCAGAGGCATTTCTTTTGAATATTATTATATAGCTATTATAATTTTATAGCTGATGAAAAGCAACATATATCTTGCATTTTGAAAATCTATTTAAAAAACAAAACACAAGACTTCAACTCCACCATTCTGAAGTAATTGGTAGGGGATTTGCCCTCTCATAATACAAAATAAATAAATAAATGGACACAATTTATAAAATAATACTGGATATTGGGGACTGCAGGATCATGATGCCCAAAAGAAGGAAAACTAAAGAGATTTTTCTGATAATTTTTAAATACTAAGAAAGCCAACTATATGGTGTCTAAAAAAATGTATTTGAAGATAAAATATAGGGAAAAGTTAGAATTTCAAAATAGGATAAATTCTGAACACACTCTAATCATAAGAAATCCATATGACCATATTAATAGCAGACAAAATAGAGGTTAAGGGATATTATCAGTATAGAGAGAGCTACTAATGATAAAAAGACTAATTTACAAAAAAATCTAAAAATGCTAAATGCTTATACACCAAATAATAAAGCCCTAGATGAAAAAAAAAAAAAAAAAAAAAAAAAATAAAGCCCTAGATGTATGAATTAAAATTTGAGTACTATTTTAGCAAGATTGATTTAAAAAAGGACACTGTTGAAAATTTAAGAGAAGCAATCACTACAAATCCTTCAGATATTATAGAGTAAAAGGATGATGCTTTGAACAACTTGGTAATAATGAAGTCAACTACTTAGATAAAAAACACAACTTTCTCAAAAAACAAATTGCCAAAGTTGTCAAAAGAAGAAATAGAAAAGCTGAATTGTGCTGTCTTATGAAAATTTAATCTACAATTTAAAATGTTCCCAAAAGGGGCATTCTGAGTCTAGATGGCTTTTGTATTGGAGGCTATCAACATGAAAGTGTAAGTAATGGCAAACACACACAAAATCTTCAAAAAATGAAGTAGGAACCACTTCCTAACTTATTTTATGAGGCCAGCATTAGTTTCATACCCAAACTTGACACAAACATTACCAAAAAAAGCCAGCTACAGGTCAGTATATTTCACGAATACTGATGGAAAAATCTTTACAAAAATACTAGCAAATTTAATACAATAATAGAGATTAACAGTGTAGATCCTGAATAAGCCATATGAATACCTCAGAAAAACATTTACACCCTACTTTCATAAATACCGAATTTAACATACTAGCAAGAAAGAATATGCAAATCTTTTTTGGCCTATCTGCAAATATGTGCGCATGATAAGCTGGTGTTACTTAGTAATATTGGTTTATTAAGATTTTTTTTATTATTTCTCTTTATTATAGCAGAAATTTAAACTTTTTTTTTGAAAATGAAATTTCTCTTTTTAGTGAATCCCAAATCAAGCTTCTCTTGGGCACATAATGCATTACTTATGAATTATAAAATATGGGTTGTAAATAGTTACACTTTAAAATATTACAAACTAAAAAAAAATAAAAATAAAAAAAATAAAATATTACAAACTAAAAAAAATTTAAAAATAAATAAAATAAAATATTACAAACTATGAAGCATTCATGACTATTTTGCAAACATTTATGGAAAACAACAGTAAATAACCAAATAAATAAAAATGATGTAACCAAATAAAATGATGAACATATATATTTTATTTTTTTTATTTTTTTTTATTTATTTTTTTTTTAAGATTTTATTTATTTATTTATTCATGAAAGACTGAGAGACAGAGAGAGAGAGAGCGCCAGAGACAAAGGCAGAGGGAGAAGCAGGCTCCATGCACCGGGAGCCCGATGTGGGATTCGATCCCGGGTCTCCAGGATCGCGCCCTGGGCCAAAGGCAGGCGCTAAACCGCTGCGCCACCCAGGGATCCCGAACATATATATTTTAAACCAAAAGATAAAATTCAGTTTCTTATAATACCAAGTATCACAGATAAGCATCCTATTAATGCCTCAGATTTAAAATAATTTTCAGAAATACCAATAAGTGCCAGGGTAACTCATTGTCTCCCTCTAGCAAGAGTTGCCTAAAATATTTGTTAAAGAAATACTTCCGCTATAATGTAAGCTTCTCGAAGACAAGGGTAGTGTCTTTAAATTTCTTCTTATCTTTAGCAGAATAACATTACACAGACTATTTAAAAACAATATCCTAAACTGAAACCACAAAAGTCCACTGCACTTGTTTGGTTTTGGTTTGGTTTCATTTCATGTCAATACACTTTTCTTATATTCCACATAGAAAATCCATTGCATTTCTGAAAGCTGACATAATTTTCCTATTGCTTCTGTGACTTGTGACTGGCTTATTTTTTTATTTCTGGAATTTACTTATATCCAATAGGCACCTGAGCTTTCAGTATTTATTGATCAGAAGGTTGACCTTTCCTTCCAGTGGGCACCTCACTTCCCATTTTAAAATTTTAGGAAGAACTTGGGCAAAAGCCATGTTGACATTATCATTATTCGTAAACCAGAGAGCAACAACCTAAACGTTCATAAAGTTGTATATCAGATGAAATAACGGAAAACGAAGGGGACTTAGAGAATTTGTAGTCAAGTAGCTCTCTCTGATATCTCTAGTATTAAGCAAAACAAAAGCATGACTTGTCTAGTTGCTTTGATGTTTACCTATGAGATGTAATTAATGTTTTCATTCAAACACTTTTCACATGATTTAGCACAGCCTGATACACAATTTTAAATCCATCCATACATGTCACAATTATTGTAACCTGATTTGCCCAATCCGAGTCAAAATATAACTGTAGCGACACTTAGAGTATGTTTCCCTGTTCCTGAGACCTTAGTGTCTCCATTTCCCACGTTCCTGATCTGATCACAGAGAGGGAACTTTATACTCTGCAGATCACTGAAATCTAGAAAATGACAAGAAAATACGTTTATAAAAAAAAAAGAAAATATGTTTATAATATAAAGGTGATACAGAGATGGAGAAAAATGAAATATCTTAGATAGGCTTTGAAAAATAAACTGTAAAAAAAATAAAAATAAAATAAAATAAAATAAAGAAAAATAAACTGTGCCCTTCACTTCCACCTTCCTTATTCTTTCCTGCCCGTGAAACAAAATCCTCCGTGGGGCTTGCTGTGAGATTGAGCCCTGGATCCTGATGTCCTGCTTTAGCCAGGCCAGCCACTGCCCAGGCACGAGTTACAGATTCCCACTGCACCTTCAAACCGCATGACAAATAAAGAATTGCCCTGTCAGGATTCCACCCTAGCTTACCCAAATTGACAAAAAATTTCTGAATGACACTGTTCCAGGGCTCCTGCACTGACAGGAGGCAGTCAAGCCTGACAGCCCTCTCCCTCTTGCCTGTTATCTTGAAATCAATTGCACAGCCTGATGCACAGAATAATGGCTGTGGACTATTCTGCAGGACTTGGCCCATCTGGTCACTGAGGAAGACAGCATTGCCGGCTTCCTATCGACCTGGGAGGAGCATGCTGCTACACAGAGGTGACCTCCATCTCTCCACCTGGCCCTGCTATTGAGGAAATCAGTTTCACAAGTGTGCTCATTCAGAAATAAAAACAACCTTGCACCAAGGCATATCCATCTTTGTCTTTAATTAAGAGCTCTGGCCTCTTGGAGATTAAGCAGCAAAGTGTGAGCAAAGGGAAAGGCATGGATTCTCGGCAGTAGGCACCATATTCTGCGTAAGACCCTTAGTGAAATTCCTGAAATATGTAAGACATTTCAGCAGAGGAAAAAAAAATAATTTGGCCATCTTGTGAAATCCCATATATTTCACCATCGAAGAAAATTCTTACATTGGTGATAACATATTTTTTATTAGCAAAATTGACCAATGTTGCTGCAAAGATTAGTATTTCTCAAGTTGGTTCTCTCCGGTAAAAGATCGATTTATACTTAATTGTTCGAAGTTGATTACATAGCCTGCTTGTTTTACATTTAAAAAGAATTGTGGTATTGGTGAATTCTAGTATATGGACCCTGTATCTATGCAGACTGCAAAGTGCTCCTGACTTCTTTATTGGAAAGAAAAAAGAAAGCAAGAAGAAAAAAAGAATAAACAAAGGCTGATTTATATATTTAAGTCAGTGAGATTTATGGATGCTTGTATTTCCATGGTTTTATTTTCATAGTTTGTTTTTAGTATTCTTTTAAACCCACAATTAGCTGGCTTTTAGGAAATTGCTTCATGACTCTACCTGGTGAACTGCTGTTATGGAACTAAACATACACATTACAAAAGTCTGCTCATTGGGTCTCCTGCCCCATTCTCGTCCTCCTGAAGCACATTCATTCAGCTTCCCAAAGTGATCTTTTAAGAACATAAGTCAGATTATGCCCCTTATCTGCTCAGAAACTTTCCGTTATCAGTGAATAACCAAATTCTCACTCAGTGAGGCTATTGGCTCTGTCCCTACCCGCCTCTCTAACCATGTCATCCCATCATCTCTACTCCTGCTCACCCTACTCTAAATGGAGTACTGCTCCTGACTCAGGCCTACACCTTTCATCTAATGGTGAAGTCAGTTGTTAAAATTCATTTTGTCATAGATGTCGGTTAAAATACTCAACATAATCTCACAGATTACAGACCTCGTGAGGCCAAGAAATTTGTTTGTCCTGCTTACCACTGTATTTTTAGTTCCTAATAATAAAGTATATGTTCAAGCAATGCGAAATTAATCGTCCACTTAACCTCACATAAACTCTTTGAGGATAAGATACTAAAAGTGACTGTTTTGTTCATCACTACCTTGGCTAGTGCTTGAATACACAAGTCATTTAAATATTTGCTGAATAAAATTTTGACCTAAAGGAAAAAAAGTCTATTCAATAAGTGTAATGTGATGCTGGTACAGAATTTAGGATGGTCACAGAAGTTTCAATTATATGGTTGCTTTAGACAGAAATTAGAGTAATGTTCATAAATCTACACAGATGAGAGGCATTGTTAATTGATAAAAGAACATGACTTAGAGCACAGTGTTTTAAATTACTTATATCATGGTCCAGATTGTGATTCTGTATTTTATATCTAGTTGTGGGTTTGGGCATAATACTTGTTAATTCATTGCCTTCCTCTTCCACAAACAGTAGTGTGTACCACGTCCTCATACGTTAATGTGGCAACACTGGTAAAGTTTTTGTGCAAATGCTGGTATATTGTAGGTGGTTAAAAAATTCATCAATATATGATTAGCTTAAGTAGTATACGATATACTTCTATGGCCAAATGATTGTAGTTGTATACTTCAGTGATTTATAAGTATTTTTGAAGCCTGCTTGCCTCCTCTGTTTGCAGCTACAAAACATAATATCTTCTTCTGGGTAGAGTGGAATAGGGAAGGGTCCACAGTAAGCAACAGAAATGGTATTTATACTGCTTAGTGGGATTCCTATTCCATCCTGATCACCGGGGTTCTTATTGCATACTAGACAGTACACATATATAAGAAAAATCAAAATTTCTTTTTAGGGGAAAAAAAAGTATTCTTTTTCTGCTTGGCATGAACTTCAGAATGAAGCCCTAAACTACAATCTTTAATAAACTTAACTCAATTTGACAGTGAAAGTCTTAAGAAAATAGCCTACTGTGTGAGGCTAATTAACTTCTGACCAAAAAATACAATGAGCAGAAACCTTGGCCAAAAAAAGGTCAACAGAATACAAGAAATACAAGTTCCAGAAGATTTGTGGTTAGACTTGAAATTGCAGAACATGCTCAGACTATTTGTAGAATCACTATCTATTGTTTTAAGTTGTTTTTTTTTTTTTAAGATTTTATTTATTTATTCATAGAGACAGAGAGAGAGAGAGGCAGAGACACAGGCAGAGGGAGAAGCAGGAATCTTCTGCCTAACGTGGGACTCGATGCCGGGACTCCAGGATCACGCCCTGGGCTGCAGGCGGCGCTAAACCGCTGCACCACAGGGGCTGCCCTCACTATCTATTGTTTCAAGAGAGTAAGTCATGCCACAAAAGCCCACCTTGACAAAAGAAACTTCCATTAATCAGGATTTCTGAACTATTAAATTAGTTTATATCACACGGATTCCATATTTTTTCACGTTTTAATGAAGATTAGGTGTTTCATGTTCAAATAGTCTAACACAAGACATCTCAAAATACCCCATCAATTAAAATAATAAATGACCAGGATTGAAATTGGAAAATCAAACTCCATTGTGATTTATGAATTAGAAAGGAAAAACAAAAGACCTTTGCTATTGGAAACCAAATAGAATAGTTCTGAGAGCTTACCTACCAAGAGATTTTTTTTTAATGAGTATCATTATTGCATGTGTAAGTAAACTATGTATGTAGAATTCATTGTTCATTTGTTTTGCCCAATTTCCTCTTTGTTCTGGAAACTGGCTACCTTCCCACCAATGGTTAACAAAAGAATAGCTATTTTATTTTTTTAAAGATATTTATTTATTTATTTATTTATTTATTTATTTATTTATTTATTCATTCATTCATTCATTTATTAATGAGAGAGAGAAAGAGAGAGAGGCAGAGAGAGAAGCAGGGTCCATGCAGGGAGCCTGATGTGGGACTCGGTCCCAGATCCTGGGACCACACTCTGAGCCAAAGGCAGATGCTCAACTGCTGAGCCACACAGGTGTCCCAAGAATAGCTATTTTAAATACTTTGCTCCACCAGTGGTAGCTGATTGGTTCAAAAATTTGTGGCTGATCTAAGTTGAACTGATAAAAGGACCATCAGAGAATTTTGTGGGGTGTTTTGTTTTTTGGGGGAATTTTGAAACTGGAAGTAAGAAACAGAATTAGACGTTCTGGGGATAAACTGTAAAGTCATAAAGCCTCAGCATTGTCAGCAGTCATGTATGGGATAACAGAAACTGAAGAGCCTGAGAAGAAAATATGAAGCCTATACACAGGGGGAGACAGAGTCTGAATGGCTTTGGAATGTCTGTCTCCCCTCAGTTCTTGGTTCTTGTAAACCATCCTACATCTTAATGTTTCCATTGTTACTTAAACTAGTTTAAGTTGAGAGTGGTAGATACAGCTAGTTAACCTCCCAATAGCTCTTGTCCTTTCCCTCCGTGGTAGTAGAACAGGTATGTAGAACTCTCACTGGACAAAAGGATAGACTTTCCAAGTTTCCTTGAAGCTGGACAGGACTGTCTTACTCCTTCTTTCTCCCTTTACATGGATACAACATGGACATGATGGGTGAGGCTCCAAATGGTCATCTAGGTACACAACGTAGAAGCTGTGCATTGATCTTATGGTACAAAATGTTGAAGGAAGCTAGCTCTCTGGAACTTTGGAGCCACCATTCGGACTCTGAAGTGCTTATGTTTCTGTGAACGATAAAAACTTCCTTTCTTATTGGGCAATCATTATTTTGTATTTTCCCGATCTCACAGTCTTAATCCTAAACAATAATACATTGGCTTTCAGTCACTTGGAAACAAGAGTTATAATGAATATATCATCCCATTCATTTATAATCACAAATTTCTTTCTCTTTCCACTTATCTTATAAATAGATGCGATAGAAATGACTAATATTTTGGCCATCTGTTAGTTAATATTTGCCATTTTACTAAAGCCAAAGTTCATTACTTCATTCCAAATTGACCCACCTTAAAACTGAAGGTTTCTGACAGTAGTGATGCATTGTTGTCTGTCAGCTATAAACTGAATTTGGATGCACTGAGTGGAGCATCTTTATTCCCTGCACAGCTATTCCTGCTAGTTTTAAATGGGGCTACCCATGTTAACACTGGAATCTTGAGTCCCAGTAGAATGGAAGATAGTTCTTGAAAAACTCTTTCATATGATATGAGATGACTCTGTTTTAGCAGAAGATTTGTACATTAAATGAAATGACAAATTAAATAAGATGATATTATATTTACCTAAAGAAAGCAAAGTGAAAAGAATCCTTTTTTTTTTCTTTTTCCTTTATAGTATTTTCACCCTGTATGTTCAAATTTCTTAACGTTTTCTTTAAGGAGAAAACCTTTGCTAGAGGCCTATACAGTAAGTCTCTAGCTCCTAGCAATTTGGCTATCAGCATGTCATTTTATCTAATTAGATGTGTGTTGGTTGTTATTACTCCTTCCAAATTGATTTGCACCATCCTGTCTATGTGATAACACAGTTGGAAGACATTTTTTACACCTTTTTCCAAGAATGAAAACTCTAATCAATCAGAACATTTTCATAAATCAGGAATGTATAGACAAAAGGTCATGGGCTTTACATAAGATGATACTGACTGAAAATTTTTGTTCCTCTGGAATTACTATTAGAGCAGATGGGTAAAAGAAAACCAAGGGCACTGATTATCTGCATTCTGTAGAAAGCTACTTATAACTGGAGCCTAAGAGGCAAGAGCACTGGCCCTACCATAATCACAAAAAATAAGCAACCCCCCTTCTACTCACAACAGTTGGCTAAAGTAATGAAAGCCGAAGGATGAAGAGAAGAAAGTGAAAAGATTTTTATCCAGCCCATTGGTAGGCACAATATTCTCTACAAATAAAAAATACTTTCTTCTAAATGAGAAAAGTAGAAGGGTACTTTATTGGAAGCCAGAAAAGGATTGCTTTCTGAGAATCATTCCTAGAGGTTAAATGTTGGCCGAAATAGAGTATTTGTCCTGCGTCTGTGCCTAGCTGGGTGGGTATTGGTTGGAGCAGGGAAAAAACTAGATAAAACTGAAAAAAGAAGGTATATCAGAGAGAGAGACAGACTAAATGAGAGAAGAGCTCCTAAATTGATATACTTCACAATTTGGTATGGAAAGGATGCTATCTCACTGGTTAACTAGGCACTTCATAGAATATTATGGATCATTTCACTGGCACCTCTAATGAAAGGCTGCCTGCCAGGTAATGGGATTTTATAAAAAGTAAGATGCTAAGGAGCATACTGTTGGTGGAAGACAGTTCGTAGTAGAATTTCTGAATGGAAAAGAGGTCAAAAAAGGCAATTGAAAGAACACACTAATTTACCCCACCAGCCAGAACAGAGGGGGTGTACATGTGGTAAGTAGCTAATTTCAAAGATATGCACCTCCCCCTCACACCTTTCCTCTCCAATATCAATAAACCATATCTCACATCCTGCGTGGTTCCTTTCCTCATTGAATCTGGGGGTAATCCTCGGTAACCAACAGAATGTAGCAGAAGTGACTCTGAATAACCTGAGTGTAAGTCCTACCTTGGTCTCTTGGAATTACTCTGGGGATGTCAGATCCCCGTAGGAAGATGAACCACGATAGGTCAGCCATGCTGTGAGAATGAGTTAGACATCTTGGAGAGGACATATAGCAAGACAGAGATTCCTTGCCACAGCGGTTCCAGTTATTTCAGGAGAAGTGTCAGATAAATGAATAAAGAAGTCGTCTTGAACTTCCCAGCCCCAGTAGATGTCACATGGAGAAGAAAAAGTACTCAGCGAACACCAGAGCCAAGTTTCCAGATACATGGCACTGATTGAGTCATCTTAGCAATTACTAGTCATTTGAGCTCGTTCATTTTAGGCCAGAATACCAACAAATTAAATAAGAGCCATCCTCGTGTAGTCTGTTCAAATTCTTAGTCAAAAGGAATGGTAGGCAAAATAATACTAAAATTATTGTTTTAAGACACTGAGTTTTACTTTATTTTTTAGTTTAGTTTTTTTCCTTTCTTTTTTTTTTCCCACAGCAGTATATAATAGAAATATATGACAACAAAATAGTGATAGCTTACGAAAGGAAAACAATGCACAAAGATTGCATGCAGCCATGGTGGATATTATTTTTTTTTCTTTTACCCTTAAACTTTCAATACTGGAAGAATCAGGAATATGATACCAATGCTAAACCTTATTACAAATAGTTTATAATAATTTATTTGCTAGTTTCATCATGAAATGAGTTTCTATTTTTTTGCAAAAAAAATGTTGAGAAAACTACATGTTCAACATGGAAGAATTTCTTAAAATTTATTTTAAAGATTTATTTATTTATTTGAGAGTGAGAGCATGCAGGGGGAGGTACAAAAGGAAAGGGAGAGAGAGAGACTCTCCAACAGAGTCTCTGCTGAGTGCACAGCCTGACACAGGGCTCGGTCCCAGGACACTGGGATCATGACCTGAGCCAAAACCATGAGTCAGCCCTTAGCCGACTGAGCCACCCAGGTGCCCTAACATGGAAGAATTTTGTTAAGATTCTGAAAAAGAGGGATGCCTGGGTGGCTCAGTGGCTGAGCATATGTCTTCAGCTCAGATTGTGATCCTGGGGTCCTGGGATCAAGTCCCATGGCAGGCTCCCTGCATGGAGCCTGCTTCTCCCTCTGCCTGTGTCTCTGTCTCTCTCTCTGTGTCTCTCATGAATAAATAAAACATTAAAACATATCTTGAAAATGATTAGTAAAATAAGTTACCATTATAGTTGTTAGATTTTCAAAACTAGTTTATAGGTCATAGTTTGCTTTATTAATATTATCAAAAAAAAACTTCAAGGGACACTATGGCATCCTATAATGTACCACTAATGCTATTTAAAAAAATATTACACAAAGGTGACATTATTAACTCAGTACCAATATCTCAGTATATAGGCAAAAGGTATGATACAAATGATGTTCAATAATATAAAGAATATTTTTCTAATATTTAAATTTCCAACTGTATAAAACTTTTCCCTAAATTAATAGTATTTTATTTTATTTATTTTATTTTTTAAAATTATTAGTATTTTAAAGATATGTTTACCAATTTGAGGTAGGAGGGGAGAGAGGGAATCTTTTTTTTTAATTTTTAAAAAATATTTTATTTATTTATTCAGCTTAGGAATCATGCCCTAAGCTGAAGGTGGACACTTAACCACTGAGCTACCCAGGCATCCCAAGAGAGAGAATCTTAAGCAGACTCTGAGTATAGAGCTGATGTGGAACTTTATCTCATGACTCTGAGATCATAACCTGAGCTGCAACCAAGAGTCAGACACTTAACTGACTGCCCCATCTGTGCACCTCAAAATTATTAGGATTTTTATTCACCTTCTTATAAAACTTTTCAATATTATTTGTGCTAAAAGAACTGCTGATATGTATTTGTAGGAGAATTAGTCCTATAGGGGTGTTAGCCCCAATCGATAGTCAAGCAGGATGATTTTTTATTTGAAGGAGTATGTCATACATGGCAGGATATTGCCTTCCTCCTAACAACTGCCAGTGGTGCCCAACAATCACATGATAGCTGATAAAAACTGCCCATGTTTCTCTAATGCTTTTTAAGTGTGGCCACCCTTCAAGAACGGCTGAGCCAGAGCCTATTTGGGGAGGGGCATGTTGATACTGGAGGCAAATTCCCATCCACTGAATACCACACTTTTTTTTTCATATCAAGATTCTGCAATGGGAAAAGGAGGGGAAAATAGATTATGGTCCTACTATGCAGGCCCCTTGAGCCAAAGGTCAAGTTTAGGGATTAGATGAGCTATAATTAACATTGAGTTTGGTTTTAAATCATTTTTTATTATAACTGAACATAAAGTCTTTGCAAAAACGAAAGTACACAAAGCACAATTGAAAGCAATGATTGGGACAACTGTTTCTTTTTTATTGCTCACTATATTGAAACTGCTCAAAATTGCTTATATCTGTATAAGCTTAATCATCAAAATAATTATTTGGCCAGCTATTAGATGGGTATAGCACTGGATTCATTAGACTATTTTAGGCTCTTCATCTTGCGTTATAACAAGTTTTTGTATTTTAATCATGTGCAGAGAAAACTATGTTTATTAATTATATCAGGAGCTATATGTAATTTACCTACATTATCTTACAACAATGAACTCCATCAAGTAGCCTTTGTTATCCCAACATTACAGGTTGAAAAACTGATACCCAGAGAGCAATAGTAACAAACTCAATATTACATAACTAATAAATGATTAAGTCTGACATTCAAATTATTGTGTACTTGTTTAGAATGTGTCAAGATGTTTCTCATGTTCAATTCCAAAATTTAAAGGTATTTTGGTGTCTTTGAGAGAAATTATTCACATAACTAAAAATGACATGACAAATTATTTCCTTTCCTGGTACTTTTCCATATCTAATTTCAAAAACATAATAAACAATACTTCCTGAAATTTTGGTTTGGGGGCCAAAGTTTAAATTTATTATTTGAAGCCATACTGAAATCTCAGGTTAAATTAGTATCCTATAAAAATAAAAACACTTTACATAGAAGTAGTTGTAACTAAGAAAAAATAACACTTAACTAATAGGATAGAGGCAACCATGTTTCCATCAAGGTGAAATGAAAATTCAGACACAACAATTCACCTTAATTGTCCCAGACACAATAATTCACCCTAATTGTTCCATCTGCTCCATACGAAATGGCTTCTGAAAATACTATACTCTTCCTACAGATGAAGGTAAAAAATAGAAAAAAAAATAAGCTATTTTTTACATGCAAAACTGGTTACACAGTATGTATTATTTAATCAGTATAAATACATATATGTGAGAAGTTGTGGCTATGGACATAAAGAGTAAAATGAAATTTAACTTTAATGCTTATCATGGTATTACATGGCTTTCCATTGAAAAGAAATATGTTCCAAAAAACTTAACCAATAGCTTTATATGGAAATCTATAAGGGACTTCATTTTGAATAATTAGATTACATGAAAGATATACATAAATTATTGCTCTCATTTTTGAATAATAACAATGTTGTCTCATTAGTATTTTTTGAAATATCTTCTGTAGGAAGAAGGAATCCCAATTACAAAATTCAAATACTGCTTTAGTATCAATTTTTCTACATTAATAGCAATATTGTTCTAATCCTTTTTCTCCTACCTAGGCACAGTAGACCACACTTCAGAATAAATTTTGAAGGTTTAAAGATGAAGCACTGGATAACTATAAATAATGAATATTCAAATAATTATCATTTCGAAGTTAAGGGATGGCACTAAGTCCATAGCCTAGTGAAGAGCAAGGTGTTATTATGAATAATTTTCCCAAATAAACATCCTCTAAGTGTGTGACTCATTATCTTCTTTCTGGTCTTTTTCTAGCTCATAATTTTATTCTTCCCACTCTGTTTCTCATTTACTTTACCACAACCCACATGTCTCCTTTATCTCCCATTCTAAAATTAAAGCGTATTTTGATATTGGAAACATTGTCGACTTAAGTTTAACCATTACTGTTTATTTTATACTCTATAGCTACAGGAGTGTATCTTACTTAAGATGGCACTGACCAACAAACCCTAATGATTGTTTCTTGATGAACATTTGGTAACAGAAAATTTCTCCCTGTATTTATTTAGACGCTATAAATATTGAAAAAAAATATATCTATTTTACAAGACAAAAGGAAGCACAATATTTGGAAGTGTAGTGATCTCTACAGGAACACTGAGAAAGCAAACAATCCAATTACAAATTGGGTCAAAGACCTTAACAGATACTTCACCAAAGAAGATATATAGATAGCAAATAAGCATATGGAAAGATGCTCCACATCCTACGTCATCAGGAAAATGCAAATTAAAATAACATTGAGGTATTACAATACACCTATTAGAATGTCAAAATTCCAGAAGACTCACAAGACCAAATGCTGCCGAGGATATAGAGCAACAGGAATTCTCACTCATTTCTGGAACAGAATATAAGATGGCACAGTCACCGTGGAGTATAATTTGTGGTTTCTGACAAAACTAAACCTTCTCTTTCCAGAAGATCTAGCAATTGTGCTTCCTGGTGTTTACCCGGAAGGACCGAACACTTACATCTGCATAACAACCTACCTACAGATGTTTATAGCAGCTTTACTCGTTAATTGCCAAAATCTGGAAGCTCCCAAGTTGTCCTTTATCAGGTGCATGGATTCCAGTACAATGGAGGATTATTCAGTGCTAAAGGGAATGAGCTGTCAACCCATGAAAGACATGGAGGAAGCTTAACTGCAGATCACTAAGTGAGAGAAGCCAAGCCGAAAAGACTCCTTGCTGCATAAATCCAACTCTTTGGCATTCTAGGGAAGGCTAAAGTATGGAGACAATAAAAAGAGCAACGGTCGCTGGGGTTAGGGGAGTGGGAATGCACAGACAGAGCACAGAGAATTTTTAAAGCAGTGAAAAATGTTCTATATGATACCATGGTGGATACATGTCTATGCATTTATCCAAATCTATAGAATGTGTGACACGAAGTATGAATCTTGATGTCAACTGGACATTCCATGACTATGACCATGATATGTGAATGTACATATCATTTTGTTTTCTTGTTAGCTCTGTTTTTCCAGCTAAAAAAGATCATCCAATTAAGAATTAAAATGCAGGCACGTGCATGACTGTACATGTGTTCTCTTGTCCACTAGATTGCACAACACAATAGAACCTCCTTTATCCTTTTCTCTTGCGTGTTCAGAAACTGCAAAAATAGAACGATGATAAACACATAAATTACTCAAATGACTACATTTGATGGTTGATTTTTGAGTGAATTATCAAAACTTCAGAAGTTCTTTCTTTAAAAGGACAGGGTCTGTGTCTTGTTTATTTCTGTCTTTCATGGGACCTAGCACAGAGATGTTAGGAGTTAAGTAGTGAGAAATAATTCCTGAGAACATGGACAAATAAAGAAACTCAAACTCAGATAAAAATGGACTGATCACTAGCCATTAACTCGTGTATTTCCAGCTTCTATGTTAGCACATGTTATCAAAATTAGAAGCAATATAGTAATATGGAAAAGTCAATCATTTCTATTACTCGCTTTTTATTTTCTTAATGGGAAATTTCAGCAAGTAGTCTAACTTGGAGGCACAAGTTTACAATTTTGTAAAGAGAAGGGAGTTGACTCCTGAAAGATTTACGTATTTCTTTCCAACTTTAAAACTTCACAATTCTTAAGTCCAGTGACTATCCATGCTGTGTGTCCTGACTGTATACTAATCACCCGATTGAAAAACACTTTACGTAATTAATGATTTTACTTAACAAAATAGGGATAGGTTAAAGAAAAGAGATGTAGTCTACCTTTTTACCCTTGAGAAACAAATAGAAGCACTGAAATGAACATTTTAAAGAAAAAAAAGGGATATTACATTTAAATAGCTATCACAATTTGGATCTTAGAGATAAAAGTGCCACAGGAAGTAGAAATTTATAAATTGTGGAAACTGCGTATCTTTGGCCTAGGTTTTTTTAAAAGAGTGTAATGAAAATGTTTCACTGTCCTGACCTTTCATTACTAAAATCTGGGTGTATTTCCTCCTTAGTCTCAGCGAATGGGACATAAATCACTCTCCTTGGCATTTTGCATGGTCTGCTATGCAGGCAGCCAACTTTTACAGATGCCCTTCCTGGCTTCAAAAAACAGAAACCTGCAGGTAGCAGAAAATGCCAGGTTTCTTCTCACGCCTGAGAAGGTTCTGTTTGCCATAGAAGAAACCTGTGTGCTGTGATAAATGCCACTGTGCCAAGTCAGCATGGTGGACAGTTTAACTCCATGACCTTCTGCAGGTAGACAGCCTCTCCCGTAGATTGTCTTTGACACAACCTATAACATAGAATGTCAACACCAGTCTAGCAAGTGGGATCTGTATTCATTTTGCTGTGAAACAACTGCTTCTCGGTGAGGAGCTCAGGTGCCACACGTTCTCCAAGATTATTTCTTATACTTTACTCTTTTTCTCATTAGTCGTGTATGCATAAAAACTTCATCTGTGAGTCTTCACTGGCTAACCTTAATCTATCACTTTACATCTCAAGTGGGTCAAGGCCTATGACCTAGTTTCCAGAATCAGTTTATGAAAAAAAAAAAGATAACTAAGTATTGTCATCATATTTCCTATCTTCACAGGCAATGAAACAGCTCCTGATTCTATTACTGTGACTGTTCGTTATTCAGTTAGAATAACTTAATCCCACATATCCCATCCATGTATCAGCAACTGACATGCATAAGGAAAGAAGAGGAATCATACTGGGAGACGTGAATAGGCAAAAAGCCTGTGGAATGAAGAATGTATCTTAGTTTTTGCTTATGAAATATATCTACCTCTCTATGAAGCTCTCCCCCCTCCCTTTTCTTTCTTTGGCCTGGATTTCCCCTACCTGAAGTGGTATGGAACAACATTTCTTTTCTTTTAAAATTACAGGATATCCTATTTGTTTCAGAAAGTTTCAGCACGCAGGGTATTAAATTACAAAAGATTAACCCCTTTTTATTACTGACTTACAGTATGAATTTTATATAAAACTTTAATCTGAAAAAGAAAATTTTGGAAATTCATGGTGAAAAACAACTTAATTTTTGTGTATTTTAAGATAAACATCTACGAGGCCAGGATTGAACCACACGTGCCACACATTTTCTTGTCTTACTTTCTTCCCTTCTTCCTTTTAATTATTATATCCCCAGTTCTTTACTTTCATCCTCCAAACATGCCATTGCCTGTACAAAAGAAAGGATACAGGCTCTCTGTCTTATGCTGTATAACAGGGGTTGGCAAACTACATCCTAAGGTCTAAATTCAATATGCCACTGTTTTTGTGAAGTAGGTGTTGTTGGAACAGAGTCGGGCTCATCCATTTACATATTGTACTTGACTGCACTGATTCCAGATTACTTTCATCTGTTGAATAAATGCAATAGAGACTACATGACCTACAAAGACTAAAAAATTTACTGTCTGGTGCTGCGTAGAAAAAAATTGCCAGTCTCTGATCTAAGGTACTGATCTAAGGTACAAAGTGGCTGTGTATCCTTGTTGAGTCACCTAATCTTTCCTACCCTTTAAAAAATGAGAAGGTTGGACTAGCCAGCTTCTCCAAGTTGATGAAACTCATTCAAGGTTGCACAATTGACAAGTCTTAGAATCCAGTATAAATCCAATTCTCCTGCTTTGCACTTATTTATCTCCTCTATACACTTTGTATGTCACAATCTACTTCACATATTTAATTTAATTAGTTTAACTTAACTCAAAACTATTAATAGGGATTTGGGATGCTTGGGAGAAACATAGTTAAGCTGAATCAAAAGGATAAATAAGAACTAGGTAAGAAATAAGAATGAGGGGAAAAGAAACATGAGCAGAGGTTTTTGCCAGAAATAATATTTTTATTAAAACTACAGTGTCTTAGATTTTAAGATGTCCTATTATTTAATGAAGCATTAAGAAAGATAAAATACTACAATTCAATTGTGACATGCCCTTGTTATAAAATGTCTTTTCACTTCAGGATATGAGAAACATTGCATCTGAAAAAAAAAGCACTATTCATGAAATATAACATTATGATATATATAAAGCCAATATGGTTATAGAATAAGGACTCAAAGGATCCCTAAGAAGGGAAGAGATAAGGTGAAGCTCAGTCTGCAAATTTTGCAAGAGTTTGAAGATTGCAAGCTCTAAGAATATAAAGAATTAGCTTCAAGTTAGAAGGCATTTACTTTCTCTATCCTAACACAAGTACTGGAAAAGAGAATAGGTTTAGGTGTTGCTAGGATTTGGGGCAGGGAGGGTCAGAACATGGATTGGAATATCAATTTCTTCCTTATAGCACCTGTTTTCTCTGATGTATGGCATAATAACATAATGAAAAGTTTTAGGATAATGGTAAAGACTTAAAATTTTGTGGCAGAGAGTAGAAGATCAAGAGTTAAGATATTTTATTAGGCTATCTGGGTACTATTGGGTTGCCTACATAAATTTGGTAATTTAGGAAATTCTTACAGTCTAGAATCAGTTGTGCTTCAAGTACATGGCACGTACAAAATGTAAGACAACCAGAATGCGAGTAGTCTTGATGCTTTTTATGTCTATGAATGTTAAATGTGACACTTTCTTTTCTCTTGAGAGCAGGGAAATAATTTATCAAATAGTCCTAAATTCTAGAGATTAACCATGAGGACCTTAGAATGAGTAAAAATTTTATCTTGGTAGCATCAGTCTATCAAACACCACTAAAAATACCCAAATTAAAAATAAAATGAAAACAAAAAAAAGAAGAAGAAGCAGGGGCAGGTGGCTCAGTGACTGAGCATCTGCCTTTGACCCAGGTCATGATCCTGGGGTCCTGGGATTGAGACCTGCATCAGGGTCCCCGCAGGGAGCTTGCTTCTCCCTGCACCTATGTCTCTGCCTCTGTGTCTCTCATGAATAAATAAATAAAATATTTAAAAATAAAAAAAGGAAGGAGGGAAGGAAGATAGGAAGGAATTTAAGGAAGAAAGGCAGACAGACAGGTAGACAGAATTATTGGAAAATATGGAGATTAAAGATAATATACTTCTCTAAGATAAGAGATCAGTGTACTATGCACCTCCCTCAGGAAGGATGAAAAAAAAAGAATCATTTCTTAGAGTTAGTCAAGTCACTTCAAGTTAGCTTTTGAATGCATTACATATAGTTTTGCACTTATGATAAACTACCTCTATGGAAAATAAATAAGTAAACTGGTCCTTATTTGTAGTGTTTGGGGACAACAGTGTTTTAAATATACCTATAATGATCAATTTCAGGAGACCAGCAGTTTAACAACTGGTACACAAAATTCCTAAATATTTCACAAACAGCTTCAGAGCCAATATGGTCTGACTGCAGTATGCTGCTGCATGTGTTCACAGTACTTTGAAAAAAAATAGGGACCGCATTGTTTGGTGGTCTCTATAATACCTGAGAATGAGTGGGAAAACCCTTGGAGTTGCCTGAGATACTATGCAGGCAACCTAGAAGAACACAAAAAGAACAAGCTCAGTTTGCATTCAACTGAGTCCAACTTATTTACTAAATTTATTCACTAAAGAGGTTACATTTATTTTATGTAATCAAATTAACACTGCCTTACACTTGACCCATCACGATTGCCAGAAAATCCAATCTTGGTTTTTGGCATAGTTCTCCTTTTCTTGTTGGTTGCACTACGTAGAGGGTTTAACTGGGGTGGTTTCTGAAGTAAGCTGAACAAAGAACAGGAACTGAGATCATCATGGAAAAGAGAAAAAGATCTGAGTTCTGGATAACAGAAGTGTATTATTTCAGAAAGTTCATATACATTTGGGGCACTGCACAAACCTATCATTTTCCCCATTGCTATAGTTTTGAAATAATGTTAGCTCACCATTATTGTCTAGTTTTATCATTGAAAAAAATATACCCTGGAGTATAAGGTAGAGAAGGCACCCTCTATGAGTTGGTATCACGACTTGGCATTAAGGCTGGCTGATTCTATTGCTGTATTTGTACTTTCTTGTCTCCAGAAAGGGCCAAGAAAAAAAAAATTAGAATGAAGAGATTATTTCGCCCATATTTGATTTTCACTGTTTCTCTTGATTTTTACATTATTAATGCTAGCATCTAAAGACAGATTTCTTCATTTTTCAGAGAAATAGGAGAAATATTTTTTAAAAAATGGAATTTCTTTTAAGATACCACAATTGACCCTTGAACAATGCATAGATTAGGGTGCCAATCCTCTGGGCAGTCAAAAATCCTCATAATTTTTGACTCCCTTAAAATTTAGCTAGTCTACTGTCCACCAGAGTCCTTACTGATAATAAACATTAACATGTATTTTGTATATTATTATTAGTAGTAGTTTATTCTTACAATAAAGTAAGATAGAGACAATTGAATGTCATTAAGAAAATCATAAAGAAGTTAAAATACATTTACAATATTGTACTGTATATATTAAAAAAATCCACATATAAGTGAACTGATGCAGTTAAAATCTGTGTCATTCATGGGTCAAATATACTTTAAAGATAATACAATGAAGACATTAATATCACTATATCATAGAAGTCAAGAACTAAGTTTGAGACAGTGACCCCTGCCTCTCGCTTCTCTGGATCTGCCCCCTCCAACATGCTATTGGCCAAAGCCCATCCAAAGGGTGCCATAAGCCTAACAAAGTGCAAGCAGCTCTGATAAGGGCCAGCACCACTCCAAAGTGACTCTTGCCCTGGGGAAAGGAGAAAATAATGACACACATCAGTCCAACTGTGGCTCCATACACGGGATGGGAACAGACATCAGGTTTGACTGTAGGCCTCTCTGCCAATGGAAGCTTCTCAGGGGGCAACAGAGGGAAAGGGCGCTGCAGTTCAGTGCTACTAAATCTCTCGTATGTGCCTGGTCTGCCTCAACTCAAGCCCAAGGCAGCCCAGATTGGCCCACCAACAATACAGGGGCCAAACCCTTCCAATGATAGACAAAGAGAGCCACTGCAGATGAGTGGACTGAAGTCAAAAGTGGCTCAGCTCCAACTTTAGGGTCCATGAAACACACAGAGGAGATACCCCTGAAGCACTAGGTTTTGGTAAACAGGGGACACTGCAATACAGGGCACTACATGTCCTCTTCTTCATAAGGCCACAACTTTCAAGAGTAGGGGACATAGTTGATTTTATTATCACACAGATACAAAGAGAGTTAGACAAAATGAGGAGCCAGAGAAAAATGTCCCAAATGATAAAACAGGACAAAAATCACAAGAAAGCTAATTAAACAGGAATAAGTAATATACCTGATAGAGAATTTACATAAAGATACTAACTGGACTTGAGAAAAGAGTGTAAAACCTCAATGAGACCCTTTACATAGAGACAGAAAACAAAAGAGAACCAATCAGAGATAAAGAACTCAATAACTGAAATGAAAATTGTAATAGATTGGAATAAATAGTAGACTAGAGAATACAGAAGAATGAATCAGCAACCTGTAGAACAGGAATGGAAAGCAATCACGCTGAATAGAAGAGAGAAAAATAATATGAGAAAAAATAATACAAAAAGTAGAAGATGACAGAAATCCAGATCCAGAAGGCATAAAGGATTCCCCCAAACATCAACCCAAGGTGGTTCACACCAAGACACACACTAATCAAAACACAAAAAAAGTGGTGATAAAGAGAGAATTTTAAAAGCAGTAAGAGAAAAGAAAGCAGTGCATATAAGGGAAATACCATAAGGCTATTTTTCAGGAGGAACTTTGCATGACAGATATGAGTGACAGCATATATTCAAAGTGCTGAAAGAAAAAAAAAAAAACTTGCAACCAAGAGTACCCAACAAGGCTATCATTAAGAATAGGAAAGATAAAATAGCCTACCAGATGAACAAAAGTTAGATAAATTAATGATCACTAACCCAGCAATCCAAGAAATGTTAAAGGGAACTGTCTGAGTGGAATGAAAAGGCCATAAGCAGAAGTAAGAAAAGCAGGAAGCATAAAAGCAGTAAAATTAAGTATAACTATAAAAATCAGTCTAGGGATTCACAAAGCAAAAGGATGTAAAGTATGACACTAAATACCTAAAATGTGGGGAGAGGAGAGCAAAGATTGTGTTCAAACTTCAGTGACCATCAACTTAATTTAAGCTATTAAATGCATAATTTATATACAAACTGGTGGTAACTACAAATTAAAAAACAGTAGTAGTTATGAGAAAAACAAAGATAAAGGAACACACGTATATACTAAAGAAAGCCAGCAAACTGTGAGAGAAGAGAGCAGCAGAGGAAAGTAATAGAGAACAATCACAAAAGCAACCATAAAGCAAGTAACAAAATGGCAATAAATATGTGCTTTTCAATAATTACTTTGAATTAAATGTGCTAAATGCTCCAATCAAAAGATATAGGGTGACAGAATGGATAACAAAAGAAAGCCCATGTAATGTTGCCTACAAGAGACTCATTTCAGACATAAAGACATCTGCAGATTGAAAGTGAAGGGGTGGAAAAGCATTCATCATGCAAATGAAAGTGAAAAAAAAAAAGCTGGGGTTACCATTCTTACACTGGATAAAATAGACTTTAAAACAAGGACCTTGACAAGAGACAAAAAAAGACACCATATAATAACTAAGGAGACAATCCAACAAGAAGATATAACAATTATAAATGTTTATGCATCCAACATAGGAGTACCCAAATGTATAAAGGAAGTAATTGATACCAATACGATTATAATAGGGGCCTTTAATATCCCACTTACATCAAAGGACAGACTATCCAAACAGAAAATCAATCAGGAAACAGTGGCTCTGAATACCACATTGGTCCAGATGGATTTAACAGATATATTCAGAACATTCCATCCTGAAACAGCAGAGTATACTGTTTTTAGTGTACATGGAACAGTCTTCAGGATAGATCACAATTAGGTCACAAAACAAGCCTCAATAAATTCAAAAAGACTGAAGTCATTCCATGTATCTTTTTTGATCAGAATGCTATGAAACTAGAAACCAACCACAAACAAAACAAAACAAAACAAAAAACAAAAAACAAAAACAATGACAGAGAAACCTGGAAAGAGCACAAATACATGGATGTTATATAACATGACACTAAACGAGGACTGGGCCAACCGAAAAATCAGAAGTAAAAAAAAAAAAAAAAATACATGGAGACAAATGAAAATGAAAACCCAATGGTCAAAAATCGTTGGGATGCAGTAAAAGCTACTCCAAGAAGGAAGTTTATAGCAAAACAGGTCTCCCTCAAGAAGGAAGAAAAATCTCAAATAAACAACCTAACTTAATCTAGAGGAGCTAGAAAAAGAAGAACAAACAAAACTCAAAGCCAGTTAAGGAAAGGAAATAATAAAAATTAGAGCAGAAATAAACTAGAAACAAACCAAAACCAACCAACCAACCAAACAAACAAATAAACCCATAGAAGAACTAATCAATAAAACCAGGAGCTGGTTCTTTGAAAGGACCAACAAAATTGATAAACCAAATTCATCAAACAAACAAGAGAGAGAGAAGACTCAAATAAAATATCAAATGAAGGAGGAGAAGTAACAACAAACAACACAGAAATACCAACGATTATAAAAGAATATCATTAAAAATTATATGCCAACAAATTAGGCAAACTAGAAGAAATGTATAAATTCATAGAAATATATAATCTCCTAATATTGAATCAGGAAGAAGTAGAAAATCTGAATAGACTGATTATCAGCAATTAGGTTGATTAGTAATAAAAAAAAAAATCCCCAAAAATCAAAAGTCCAGGAACAGATGACTTCACAGGTGAATTCTATCAAATACTTAAAGACTCAATATCTATTCTCAAATTATTTCAAAAAACAGAAAAAGTAAGGAAAACTTCCAAACTCATTCTATGAGGCCCTCATTACCCTGATACCAAAACCAGACAAAGATACCACAAGAGAAGAGAACTGTAGGCCAATATCTCAATATTGGCATCAATATCTGATGAACATAGATACAAAAATCCTCAACAAAATATTAGTAAACTGAACCCCAAAATACATTTCAAAAATCATTCACCACAATCAGGTGGGATTTATTCCTGGGATACAAAGGTGATTCAGTATTGGCAAATCAATCAATGTGATACATCACATCAACAACAGAAAGGATAAAAGCCATGTGATCATTTCAACTGATGCAGAAAAAGCACTTGATAAAGTACAATATTCATTCCTGGTAGAAAACCTTCTGCATGTAAGTTTAGAGGAAACCTACCTCAACATAATAAAGGCAATATATTAAAAAACCCAGTTAATATCATATTCAATGGGGGAAAACTGAGATCCTTTCCCTTAAGATCAGGAATAAGACGAGGATGTACAGTCTCACCACTTTTATTCAACATAATACTGACAGAACAAGCATCATCAGTAAGACAAGAAAAATAAATAAAAGGTATCCCAAATTGGTAAGAAAGAAGTAAAACTTTCACTATGTGCAGATGACATGATACCAAATATAGAAAGCCATAAAGACTCCACCAAAAAAAATTACTAGAATTGATAAAGGACTTGGTAAATTTGCAGGATAGAGAATTGTAGACAGAAATCCACTGAATTTTTTTACACTAATAATAAACTAGCAGAAATAGAAATCAAGAAATCAATCCCATCCACAATTGTACCAAAAGTAATAAAATACATAGGATTAACTAACCAAGGAGGTAAAAGGACTGTACTCTGAAAACTACAAAACATGCATGAAAAAAATTTGAAGATGACACAAATGAATAGAAATATATTCCATGCCCATGGATTGGAAGAATAAATATTGTTAGAATAGCCATACTACCCAGGAAATCTATAAATTTAATGCAATCTCTATCAAAATACCAACAATATTTTACAAAGAAATAGAACAAATAATCCTAACATTTGCATAGAACCATGAAAGATCCTAAATAACCAAAAAAATCTTGAAAAAAAATATTTCAAGATTTTTGAAAAAGAAAACAAAAACAAAAAACAAAAACAAAAGAAAACTGTAAGTATCACAATCCCAGATTTCAAGTTATACAACAAAGCCATAGTAATAAAAACAGTATGGCTGGGCACAAAAATAGACAGCTAGATCAATAGAACAGATGAGAAAAGAGCCCAGAAACAAACCCATAATTATATAGTCAATTAGCCTTCAACAAAAGAGGCAAGAAGATGCAATGAGAAAAAGGAAGTCTCTTCAATAACTGGTGTTGGAAAAACTGGACACTACATGTGAAAGAATGAACTGGACCATTTTCTTTCACCATAGATAATAATAAAGTAAAAATGGATTAAAGACCTACATGTGAGACCTGAAATCATGAAAATCTTTGAAGAGAGTACAGGCAATAATTTCTATGATACGGGCCATAGCTATATATATATATTTATATTTATATTTATATTTATATTTATATTTATATTTATATAATATATAATATAAATAAATATATAAAAATATAATATCATAAATATATACATTTAGATATGTCATCTAAGGCAAGGGAAACAAAAGCAGAAATGAACTACTGAGATTATATCAAAATAAACATCTTTTGCACAGCAAAAGTAACAATTAAAGAAACTGAAAGACAACCTACTGAATGGGAGAAAATATTTACAAATGACATATCTGATAAAGGGTTAGTATCTAATATATAAATAAAAAACTATATAGCTCAGCACCCCACACTGAAGACTACAATTACAAAATGGGCAGATGTGAACAGACATTTTTCCAAAGGAGAACATCCAGATGGTCAACAGACGCATGAAAAGATGCTCAACACCACTCATCATCAGGGAAATGCAAATCAAAACCACAACGAGATATCACCTCACACCTCTCAGAATGGCTAAAATCAAAAACTCAAGAAATGACACCGTTGGTGAGGATGTGGAGAAAAAAAGGAACCCTTGCGCACTGTTGGTGGAAATGCAAACTGGTGCAGCTGCTGCTGTGTAAAAACAGTATGGAGTTTCAAAAAAAAAAAAAGTAAAAATAAAATTAACACATTTTCCAGTGATTTCACTACTAAGGATTTACCAAAAGAATATGAAAACACCAACTTGAAAATATATATGCACCCCTATATTTTTGGCAGCATTATTTCCAATAGCCATGTTTGGAAGCAGCCCACATGTTCATTGATAGATGAATGGATAAAGATATCTCTACAATGGAATATTATTAAGCCATAAAAAAGAATGAAATCTTGCCATTTGCAACAACATGGCTGGATCTTGAGAGTATAATGCTAAGTAAAATAAGTCAGAGAGAGACAAATTGTATTTAATTTAACTCGTATATGAAGTTTAAGAAACAAAACAGAGAAAAAAAAGAGACCAACCAAAACCACTCTTAACTATAGAGAACAAACTGATGGTTACCAAGAGGGAAGTAGACAATTTGGGGTTCCTATCTGGTTCAAAATAAACCTTTGAGTTGCTAGACTTATTTGTTTGGTGGTTCTCTATACTTCTTAATTAGTAATTAAACCCAAGTGAACTAGGCATCTTCTTCTCTGAAATTTGGGATTGCAAGACCATTGATTGGCCCAACTTCTGGACACCCATGTGAGCTGAGTAGGAGAAAAACTTAATCCGAAAAGACAGAAAATGCATTAAATCTAATAGTGAGAAAAGACACATAATAAGGAGAAATAATATTCCAGATTCTCATTCTCTGTGAAGCTGGCTTTCAATTCTGCTCTTAGTTTTTGTGAGATATCTCTAGAGCTACATATAAATATTATACTTGAGTAAAAGGATATATACCTGAAATATTTTGTGTTTAATATTCCAAAGTGTCACTACTTCAGGATAAAGAAGGTAAGATTCCTACATGAGTATGGAAACATTCCAGGTTTATCTTAAATCAATACTTATTTCATAATTCACGAACCTGTTTGACTTGAGGCTTAAATTTTAAGGCTATGGACCTTATGTATACTCAGAAATGGTCATAAAGACCTTTCTTGTCCAAGAAATTATTAGTATTTACATCACAGTTACAAAAATAATTATTATAGTAACTAACAGTGTAGATATAACTCTTTCAGCATGGTGCCCTGAACTTAAAGCAATTATCAAGTATGCTTTGAAGAATACAAAACACATCAAATCTAATAAATTCTCCAATATATTGCAATGCATTAGTCTTGAACTCCTCTTCTTGCTTAAGTGTAAACCCTAGGGGGCTTTTTAAAGTAAGCATCAAGAGAAAAATGGAGTTTCAATTTTTAAAAAATGTCACTTTAGCAAATTTAAGGAGCAGAGGAGGGAAGAGGTGATCTTATTGGAAAATAAAGGGAAAATAAAGGAGATGAAATTATTTCTTTCCATGGAACTCTCTTTCTTCTCTCCCATTTGGCTATGACTTTGAAAGTTAAATATAATCAGAGAGGACACATGGAAAAAGAAGCCTGATGAGTAGTCTAGTCGTCCTGAAGTTTAGGTATCACACTACAGGGGTAAAATGAATTTTTAAAAGAATGCGTATGATGATTCTAGAGCACATGACTTAACCAGCATTCCTGCGACGAATATTTAAGGAGATCATATGCTAGAGTGGATAGGTGAAAAATATGTTAGAAATGATAAATGCCATGAATAATAGAAAATGGCAAGTTTTGTTTTGTTTTAGGGGAGATGGGACCAGGATTGGGCTGTAGGGAATTATTAGGAAATTTCCTCTTAGCTGGCAATATACAAGCTAATACATAACAGAAGTGAAAGATTCTCACATAAGAGCCAAGAGTAGGATAATAATGTATTAGACGGGGGAGTGAGTTGTGAGGAAGAACAGAAGAGATACATTTAGAAAGGAGGTGCTAAAATAAATGATTTGGGGGCTGAAAAGAAATATTTTAACATATATGAGAGATTTCAGTAATGAAACAGAACACACTGTCATGATTTAATTAGATTTGAATCTTGTTCCTTTATAATGTGAAATCCTGCCTGCACTGACCACAAATTGGCCTAGATTTTTTTTGTTTTTTTTGTTTTTAAGATTCTATTTATTTGTTCATGGGAGACACGGCGGGGGGCAGAGACAGAGGCAGAGGGAGAAGCCGGCTCCATGCAGGAAGCCTGACGTGGAACTCGATCCCAGGTCTCCAGGATCAGGCCCTGCGCTGAAGGCAGCGTTAAACCACTGAGTCACCCAGGTGTCCTTCTTGAAAAAAAAATAATGAAAATTTTAATAGATAAAGTTATATCCATATCCAGGAGATATGTTCCCCTCAAAACTCACTTTCAGAATAAAATGAAACTAATTATCAGATCACTAGTAAACTACTTCAAATTATTATGAATATCACTCAATTCACTGTTCCATTTACTCACAAGAGGATTATGGAAGACTTTTCCAGATGAGTTGTTGAGTTCTGAATATGCTTTTGATGAGGCAAGCCTGAAAAAACTATTCATACTGAATACACGATGGCTCCCAATGAACAGTGATTCTTTTCATCTTAAATGTTCCCAAAAGACTACATCTCCAAAAACTCTCTAGCAATGAGTCCGCGTTAGTGGTCGGTATTGTAATCAATTAAAAGTGTATCATTTCTTTCCTCACCTGAATTTAACTCCCTCATTTTTCCAAAACTTGGCAAATTTGAGTGATTCAATAGCCTCCTTTATAAGACCGCATCATAAATACAAAATGGGATTTATTCAATATTTATTTGCAGCAGTTAAGGATAACCTAAAAAATTTGCTTGTCTTAGGCATCATTTCCATATTATGCTAATTTTGCCTGTTTCCACCTGAAAATCACCTTGACAAAAGACAGAAGAAAACAGCAAATGGATA
Source organism: Canis lupus dingo (assembly GCF_003254725.2). Classification (NCBI taxonomy): domain Eukaryota; kingdom Metazoa; phylum Chordata; class Mammalia; order Carnivora; family Canidae; genus Canis; species Canis lupus. The sequence continues at coordinate 6,877,770 of NC_064245.1, forward strand.
TGACTAAAAAGTGAAAGATTTAACATTAACAAATATAAATGGAATCAGTCATTATTGATCTGAGAATATGAATTGAAGCCATACAGATTAAAAAAAATATTCTAAAGGGACTACCTGTACTGTATACTATGCTAACTTGTACCACCCTGTACAATACAGTGGAAAGCAAAGTGAGAGTGATCTCTTAAGCTATGGAAAATGATAAGTCTCAGGGCATGGAGACCTACCTAACAAAATGTCTGATCACAGAGATTCTCTATCTTGCTGGCAAAACAGGATTTATGAAATTATTATTTTCTTTATATTCTGTGGGATAGCAATCAAAGAGCTAACATATACATTGCACTGAAAAAGACTATATGATTGATATATAAGATATTTGTGACTATAATTAATGCAGAACAAATATAATCCTAAACACTCTGGTTAATGACCTTCTTTCAGTATTCAAGACTTGATGCATCTAAAAATACTACTTTAAAAATAAAAATCTGTATTTTGAAGGCTCTTCAGCTGAGCACAAGCATTTCAAAATATCCATCTTCGCGTTGGAAAATCACTTGTATATAAAATAGAACATGCGTTTCCCCCAGAGCTGTCCTTGCCCTGGGCTTCTCACATAATTGCTGTACTCTTCCCAACCATGCATCCCCTCACTTGTAGTTCAATACATAACACAGGTTGCTGGGAAAAGTCGAGTGGTGATGAAAAAACAGGGCCCTATGGCACTACTTCAAACTCCACAGTTATGTGAAGATCAAAGTTCCAAACTGTCTTAGTCTATCTTTGATCTTTAAATAGGCACATTTAGGTTGTGTCCTCATGGGGCTAGAAGATTGACTGTTTTGACTAAATTAGTGATGTTTTGCACCATTAAAAAAAAAAAAAAAAAAACTTAGTTGAGTCTCTGCTGGATGGACAGGGTTGGTTAAAATCACTGTTTTTAATGCTCTATAGACACTGCCCCAAAACGTCAATCTTGTTTCACATTTTGTAACTGGTTTTTTATTGTTTTTGTTATTTTTTCTTAAGGCACATTTTATTTGCAATTACTGTGAAGATTTCATTTCAATAAGCTACATTTTATTTAACTGATGATTTTCACTTTCCTTAAAGGAAGTAAATATATTGCTCCTTTTGAACACTTCACCTTGTGATAAACATAAGTTAAATGACTAAAAAGACTTCTGCTTATCAAAATACTTCTAGGTTTAGACTTCTGCAGGTAAATGAAAAAGGGAAATATCAGTCAACATACTTTTTCCAAAAAGTTTTCGAATAGAAACATTGTTAGCTTCTTCCTCGCCCCATCATAAAAAGATCAAAGGATTTTTGGAGCTAAGAATAATGCAACTCACATTTAAGATAACTACTGGTCAGAGGTAGCTTGGAATATATCTCTACAGTCTGGAAAATGCACTATTGTGCATGTTCCCAAGGACAGTGATCTGCTTTCATCATATTGGAAGAAAATCACAGTGAAGAGATTAAAGTGTGACTATTACAAAAATAGTTCTGCTTTTAACAGCATATTTTATATATTTTTATGCAGTCATTTACAAATATATAAAGTTTGAGTAAGATGGTAATATAATCCTCAAAGGAGATAAACACAAACTCACATCTTTTACAAAGTTTCTTATATCCATCAGAAACTTCCTGTTCCTTTCCTACACGAAATTTAATAATTTATCTGATGTCATCTAAAAACTAAACTTATCATATTAAACATTTGTTGTACACATTTAGAAATCACTGATACATAAAAAGAAGTAAAATTCTCCCATAAATTCCTAACTTCACCATCCATGGATAAATAGCATAGATCTCTCTCCCATTATTTCTACATAATGTATATTCTTTTTCAAGAAAACTATTATGCTTTAAACTTAAAATTTTTATATAATAAAAACTATACCATGACTATTGTTCCATGTCATCAGGTATTATTTTACAACATGATTTTAAGTGCAGGATTTTAATGTACTTTATGAAGCAGCTTTAACTAACCATTTAACTTTATTTCAACTTTTGAATACAACTTCTTATCTATGAATTAAATCCACAAGTGATGTTATAAAAACATGATAAAAGTGAAGCAGTTAGATTTTAATAAATACTCTTGTTTCCTAACTTTTTTCCTAAACATCTTATAGTGGCTGATTTAACAAATCTTAAAAAAAAAAAAAGGCAATCTTACAAGCACTAAGGACATTTACTTTTCATTATGAATATATAATCCTCTTTTGATATTATGTGGAGAGAGCTTAGAGATTAATAAAAAAAAAAACAAAAGTTCTGTAAATGGAAAATAGCATGGTTACTTCAAAAAATACAGAGAGAAAAGGAAATAAATTCAGCCTGTGTCTATTTACTGCATCTGTAGGAACTAAATCTGACAGCGTCTCTAAAGTTTATATATCTGCTTTAAATAGCTAATTATAACACCATCTGATATCCCGAGAAGCTCAAACTCTTCAAAGTTTTAACACATTTCATCCAGGAATCTCCAAGTTCAGTGAAGGCGCTCCCTTGCCATTTCCCACGGGTTCATACCTTCCTTCTGCACAGTTTTGGAGAGCTGTCAGCAATTCTGACGTCATCCTTACTTTCTCCAGCTTTAGAAGTCACAGGCTCATCAGATTTACCTCTTCTGGTTATTCCTGCATTGTCTCCTTCAGCAGTTCCTTTGGAATTCAGCTATGGGGAGATTCCAACTCACTTACCTCCTTTCTTTTTGTCCCTGGCTCCCAATCTCTCTCTCTATTTCTGCCTCTCTTTGTTTCCATGTCTTTCCTCTGTGTTTTATTGGAGTCTCAGGTGAAAATACCTCCCTTAGTGTTTCTGCCCATCCATCTCTTAAATTCAACTTATTTTAGACCCACGTGACATCCAAGCAAGATGTTCTTGTCAAAGCTCATCTTCACTTGGTATCTAAGGCTACGACTTTTTTTTTAAGACTTTATTTATTTATTTGACAGAGAGAGAGTGTGCACGAGAGTGTGCACATAAGCAGGGGGAGAGGGAGAGGCAGGCTCCCCACTGAGCAGGGGGCCCAAAGCAGGGCTCTGTCCCAGGGCCCTGGGATCATGACCTGAGCTGAAGGCAGATGCTTAATTGACTAAGCCACCCATGCCACCCCTAAGGCCACACTTCTTTTACTGCTTTTTCTTTTAAAACACAAAATGGAATGAATGCCTCTTCCAGTCCCCCTTTTCCACAACTAATTTTCTATTTACATTAGAACTTTTGTTATGAACTCTAGTGTGTAATGAATGCTTTACATAGTCACAGATTTTATTTGTGGCCTCCATGTTTGTGAATTTGACCTTTGTTCATAATTTTTAAATGGCTGGAATTCAGAGATCAAATCTTTTTTTTTTTTTTTTTTTACTTTTTGCATATAGCAACAAAAGTATATATAAAAATGTTTAAAAATACAGTAAAAATTGGGATCCCTGGGTGGCGCAGTGTTTTAGCGCCTGCCTTTGGCCCAGGGCACAATCCTGGAGACCCGGGATTGAATCCCATGTCGGGCTCCTGGTGCATGGAGCCTGCTTCTCCCTCTGCCTGTGACTCTGCCTCTCTCTCTCTCTCTCTCTCTCTCTCTGTGTGTGACTATCATAAATAAATAAAAATAAAAAAAAATACAGTAAAAATTTTGTTTTCCTGTCACCACTAGCTCACCCTCTATGTCTACAATTACCAGAATTGGAAATTAAGTGTGATTCTGAATTTCTGTAATATCAGGAATTCTCACAGGAAAATATATCTCCACCTCGGTGAACAAATATCAAAGAATATTTTACGTTTTTCATAAGGCTGGAAACAAAAGGTTATGAATTTTTCAATGACTATCTTTCGATCACATTTCTTTAATTTTTTTCCAGGGACCCCCACAGGCTTCCGCAAGGGCAGCCAGCCAGGGAGGCTTTCTGTTCTGTGGGCTAGATGTAAGGCAAGGTCATTGCAAGATGCACAGAGAAAAGAAGCCACAGATTTGTAAGATGGAAAGGGGAATCCGTTCCTTCTCTTTCAGGTCAGATCCAGGCTTTGGCTATCTGACCACCGTGTAACTTAGCTAGATTATTCATCATGTAATACAGAAGCTGGTATAGGGGTCAGGAATGTGGGCTCTGGGGTCACTGGGGACCAGATGACTCACTGACATTTAGTAGCTTCATGGACTTAACTACATCACTGAACGTCTCTGTGCTTCAGCTTGTGTTCTGTAGAACTGGAATGATAACAGTACCCACTTCTTAGCTCTGCTTTGAGAAGTAAAAGCTATGAAATATGCCTCCTATAGAAAGTGCTCGTGAATGTCAGTATCACTTGACAATCTTAAGCAGAGACCATTTCTCTGAGGCATTTGAATATGTTAACACCAAGTACTGGAATGGAGGTAATTTTTATCGACCTCTTAGTTTCCCTTGCCTCTTAGTGATATAAATGTCATCGTTTTGTTTTGTTTTTCAGTTGTAAAAGTGAAACTTTGTCTAAAATGTTGTAAGACTTTAATAATATTACTCAACAGTATTTTGCTAACTGCTCATCTCGCTCAATTTGAATCTATTTTTCGAAATGTCAGCGAGTCTCAAGCCTTTTTCACTCCAGTAAATCCTAGTTTTACTGTCAATATGGCCATACAAAACCAAATAAATTGGATTTTTACCGTTTCCTGTTGTAGTAGGACCCATGTTTAGAGTTACGCTTACCATCTCTCACTATGAATCATAATCACGTAGAGTGATTGTAAAAATACCTCGGCCCTGACCTGATCAGAATCTTTAAGGGTAGAGTCTAGGAACTGTGACTTGTTTTTATCTCCAAAGCTACTCCAAATGTGCAGCCAGAGTTGAGAACTTGTGATGAGGGAAAATTGAAAAGACTGCCTCTCTTTTCAAGGGGGAATCAAAAAATTTCAGCAACTGTTAATTATGCAAAAGCTTTGAATTTACCAAGATAGATACTGAGATATCAAAGAATCAGAATAGTCAGGATGACTTTAAAACAATCCAAAAGAAAAACTCTTTAGGTTATTGGAAATTTTAAAAGATGAATTCAGGGCTATATATGTACTTCATCTACGATGCAATCAGAGGTAGTAAAATAATCCTTCAGTTCAATTAAAAAAAAAAAACTGCTACAGAGAAACTCTGAGTTTATTTCCCTTTCATGTTTTGTTTGGCATTTGGCGCAGGCTCCAAACATATATGTTGCAATTGCATTGTGATTGGTGTGTGCTTGGTGCACAACTGCACATCATAAATAATGGAAAAAAGGACAAATTGACTTTATAGATAACATAATTACCTACTTTAGGATCAATTAAAGCAGTAAAGATGTTAAATTTACCTGATGTTCCCATTAATTTGGTACATGGACCCAAACAACTAAATGCCACTGTACAAAAACATTCAATTTACCATATGTTGCAATTCTAATGTAATTGCCATTGATCACTAAGTCACATTCTCTTTGTTGGATGATTAACAAGTGAAGTAGCACTCTATTACTCTCCAATCACCACCAGTTATATACAGTATAATGTAAGAGGCAATAATTATATATTAACAAATAAAAACAGTATAACAAACTATTTATTCTAGTCATGGTGACTGGGACGTGCATTTCAAAATCAATCCATTTATCTACTAATTTTTCTTTTCTTTACCAAGAATTCTTTATTCCTCTGATTCCTATTTATTTGGTGGAAAATTGGATGATGTTTCTTCGAGCTTTAAGAACCCATCCTGAGTACATCAGACGTCTTCTTAGAAAAAACATTTCATGTCACAGCAATAATAGAAAGATGCAACTCATCTTGAACCAAATGGGCCTCTATTGCCTCAAATATGCACAGAGTGTTAATATGTGGCTAAGTCACTTAATGCATCTGCTATAATATTTGAAATGTATTATTCCCTCCGGCCCCTATGCTTCTATAAATCAGTTAATCTATGATCAGTTAGTACATTTTTTTAAAAGCTTGAAACAGAAATTTAGGAAGTGCTAATCCTGAATGGACCCTTCCCCAGAAGATCTTCATCCCAGATTGCTGTCATCTGCATGAAGATAGTTGAGGAGCACTATCAGCACTAGTGAAGGAAGGGTAAAATTGGCCAGAGAGTGTGCAACTGATCATTGACACCTTCTGAGCAAGTTCACTCTTTATGGGTTCAACTGAGAATTCTACAGCTCTCTGTTACTAGCAGGTGAGGGAGCCCAGAGAGGCCTGCCTTAGGCCAGCTGGCTTCATTGAATCACCCTGTGAAGGTAACATCAGCTAGCAAAAACGAATCCCTAACTTAACCTCTGTTCTGCAGCATTACAAATAGACAATGTTGGATTTGAAAAGGTAAAAAAGAAAAGAAATGTAGCAAGCTGTTCATCTAGCATCTAACAGGATGGTAGGACCTCTGTGGGGTCACTGATCCCAGAGCCTGTCCCCGGCTTTAGAGGCCATGAAATTCCATTTAGTCATTTCACCCAAGGATGACTTAATCTCTCAATTCCTTGATTATGCATGAGTCCTCAATTTCAAATTACTGCGCCATGATAACCCTGGTCTAGATCTTCATAATCTTTTATTTAAATTACTGCGATACTTTGATCATCGCAAAAAGTCCCCTAGTTTTATGCATACCTCTCTCTTATCTACTTTATACCCTATAATCAGAATGACCAATCTGAATATTCAAACCAATTATGGTGTTTGACTGGTTAAAGATTTATGGTCCCCAATTTGCCTTTAGGTAAAGGCCAAAAATATTATTAAGCTTTAGAGAGCCCTCTTGTCCAGTGTGTCTTGCCATCTCCCTATTTACTATGCATGATTTAGATGTGCAAAACCCTTTTCTGTCCTCCAGGCACACCATGTCCTCCCATACGTGGTCCCTCACAAATGTTCCCTTATACTTGTCCTATCATCTTCTTCTCTGTAACTCCCACTAATCTTTCTTATCTTCCCAACTCTTATTTCAGGGAAATTACTTTTCCCTGATCTTCTATGCAGTTGTCTTGTTCCTCCTATGGGGTGCTTTAGTTCCTTGTGATTCCTATTGTAAAACATTTTCCACTCATTTACAGTGATATATCTGCATATTTATCTTTATCAATAATTGTAAGCTCATGGAGGGTGGTGTGTCTCAGTAGCATATCTCTAGGACCTGGAATAGCATACAGAACATAATGGACATTCAAAAGATGTTTGCTGAAAGCACACACAAAAAAATGAATGACCGAAATTTATTTGGTAAGTCAAAATGTATCAATTACTCTGAAGTTTTTTTTTTATTTTTTTGAAAACTTAATACATTTTATAAACTGAAACTTGTTATGTTCTTTAAAACATTTACATATATTTACGGTCAGATATTTGTGGCCAAAAAAGAAAATATTTTTATTCTATTGAATTGTTAAATACAAAATATTTTTACCAAAAGAAGTAATATATATAATATATGCTCTTATAGTCTGCAGTTTGTACCGAACATGTAGTACTCATTTTTATTTTAACCAAATATTATTGAAAATGACATAATTAATGGTCACAAATAAAATACATATGGAATACATATAGAAATACTGAACATTATTTTACTTTTTGTTACCTTTCATGTTATTTAAAATTTAGGTTATGGGGTAGCCCAGTTGGCTCAGCGATTTAGCACCGCCTTCAGCCCAGGGTGTGGTCCTGGAGAGCCAGGATCGAGTCCCACATCAGGCTCCCTGCATGGAACCTGCTTCTCCCTCTGCCTCTCTCTCTCTCTCTCTCTTTCTCTCTCTCTGCCTCTCATGAATCAATAAATAAAATCTTTAAATAAAATAAAATTTAGGTTACTTATAATTTTGAGCTATTGTAGTATCTGTATATTCATTTCTTGCTTTACTAAACAGTTCTTTCAAGATAATTTAGACTTTTCTAGAAGATGGGCATCATCTTTACCTTCAATTATCACTATACAATATGATGAAAATTGCTTATTATCAATGCTTATTAAGCTTTCTAAAACTGTTCTTACAATTTTTGGCCAAGAATTTGTTGGAGTCTCCATTGTGATTTTTTAAATAGTTTCCTTGATTCTACACATAGTACATGTCTTACCACTTCACATTTCCCTGTGTGCCTGCCTAGAAGTTCTTTTCTTTTTAAAGATTTTATTTATGTATAAGAGAGAAAGAGTATGCAAGAGTGGGGGAGGAGCAGAGGGAGAGGGACAAGCAGATTCCACACTGAGTGCAGAGCCCCATGAGAAGCTTGATCTTACAACCCTGAGATCATGACATGAGCCAAAACCAAGAGTCAAATGCTTAACTGGCTGAGGTACCCAGGGGCCCTCTGCCTATAATTTCTAAATCATTGTTTCTAAATGGTTGAAGGTTTAGAAGTCAGATCACTAAAAGCTTGATAGAACTACAGATAACCATAAATAAGTGATCTGATTGGAATACTGGTCTGATATTTAAACTTTTACACTTTGTATGGATCTATATATAGATATAGACGTATATTCTAGATATACACATTTTCAGGTGTGTTTGCATTAGGTCTATACGTTTCTAAGCACTAAATCTCAGTTGGCTGGAAAAGTTTACAATAGTCACTTAAATTTACATTTATTACAATGTATATTTTGGAGCTATACACTACTATAAATAGCTACTAGTATTGCAAAAGAATTCAATAATTCCCAATGGGAAAGGTCTCGTTTCTGAAAGGGTGTGCATTATTTCACAATTACTGTTGTCTAGTTCTAGAAACACATGTTTGACACTACCTTACAGAATCTAAAAGTCATTTAAAATCAAATTGTATTAGATCATCCATGTTGTACTTAAGTCATTTATGAAGTCACCATGTCAGTATAGAACCTTGTAGCTCTTAAAAAATCACATATGAAATTTGCATCTTATTTTTAGCATATTAGGTCCCCCAGGCTTTAGTAATGACTGAAGAAAGAAACTGCGATGAGTTATGCTTGTGAAAATATTCCTATGCAGTTACAGTTCACAGTAGCACAACCACCTTCTACCTGTCCAACTAAACTGCTGTGACACATAGCAAATACTTGAATAAATAGGTACACTGTGCATCTTTTAATAAGTGCCAAAAAAGGTTCCACCTACTAAAACACTGGATTTTGTTTTCATAAAGATCTGAAATAAGAAACATTACCACACTGTCTTTAACTTCTATTATCACAAAAATCTTTGCATTTAATTTTAGTTCAGGATACCTCAGATGAATATACTACTAGCAGATGCTTTGTGTGCCTTTGCTGCCCCCTTAAGACAAATAAACAAATAAAAAACTAGTAAAAACTTACAGTATGCTGAATTAGTTTCTTCAGAAATATGTTCCTTCCTCTCTTCAACACACACACACACACACACACACACACAGAACTACCTGAATGGGGAACTTGATTAAAGATTATTGGACAATGAAATCAGCATTTTGTTTGATTTCACAATCAATGAAAACATTAGTTTAAGAGTTTAAGAAAGCCACATACATTTTAAGTTCTATAAAATTTGAGTTGAGTACCTATTTTTGTTAGTACATTTGTATGATTCTTCTTGAAACTGGTCATGGAGGAAAATAGCATTTTTATTTTTTTATGCCTTAATTGTAAGAATTAAACTCAAGTCTTTAATATAATTTATAAACCTTAGCCATCTACATAAAGATATATGGCTCATAAGTATTTTCATAATTATTATTTGAGGAAAAGAAACATATTTAAGATGATGCATGAAATAATAAATTCTAAATTAAAAATACAATTATGCAAACTGCTTATAAATTTTGAAAGGGGACAGATTATAATGCGATGTTTGCTATTGGCTTTATGTCTAATACAATAGACTTCAGAGTAATTCTGGGTGCAATTTATCCTTTAAACTAGGTTTTCTCTGTGGTGTGCATTAATTTTTAATGAGAGCAATATTTAGTTTTATTTAAAAGAAATCAACAAATTTTATTCAATAAATAAACATTGAGCAAAGTATTATAGTCAAGACTGAGTTACTATAAGGCATCCTTACATTTATCAGAAACATGAGGCAATTCTGGAGAGGCAATCTGCAAATACTAATAAAAGACAATGAAATTTTTCAAACCCTGCAGTATTTATGATCATGCTGATAAAATTTTAAAAATTAGTCTCATTTTTCTCTCAGCTTCAAGAATTTAACCCAATATTGATATCAGTGGGACTATTCAAAGGCTGACAATATTCTCTTATTTTTTAATTTTTGTTTTTGATGATGTATATAGAGGAAATATTTATAAATTTAAAAAGTACTTGCTAGAAATTTGTAGTACATTATGTTGATGACTAAGATGTTTTATAAGTTTATGCTTTTTGTTGTTGTTGTTGTTTTAAAGATTTTCTTTATTTATTCATGAGACACACACATACAGAGGCAGAGACATAGGCAGAAGCAGAAGCAGACTCCGTACATGGAGCCCGACGTAGACACGATCCCAGGACCCCAGGATCATGACCTGAGTCTAAGGCAGATGCTCAACCATGAGCCACCCAAGTATCCCCTATGTTTTGTATTTTTATTACAATTGCAAGATTTAAGCATAAAAGCCACTGCAACTTATGTCTGACCAAACATCAGAATTATCTCACCAATTTTATCACAAAAAAGGAATAGAAGTTATTCATATCTGCAGCTTAAGCAGAAATGTCCTTAAAATAATTAGTTTTACAATCCCATAGGGAAAACAAATAGAATAACTAGCAAGAAAGGGATGGGTACATGTGCCTATACATGTGCGCGTGTGTGCGTGCGTGTGTCTCTCAAAGCGTTAGTATACTGAGTGGGGCTGGAAAAAGAGTGGTGTGGAAGTCCTTAGAATGGAACATGTCAACCTGAAGAAAGATCCTTTCATTCAACAGAGGGAATGGAAGGAAAAGGTGCTAGAAGGCCAGGACAAGTCTGATTCATATTGGTCATAGGGGTTGATGGTAGAAATAAAACCAACTTGAATTATATTTGTCCTAGGCTTTCTGACTTTTAGGTTCAATTCCTGTGGTGAAACCACTATCTCTTTACTACTGCCATTGCCTCTCTCTTATCATGTCCAGAAGATTAAAAACGCTGTCAGAGCTGGGCATGCCCAATAGCCACAGGCAGGCTTTGACTGCAAGCAAAAAGCTCCATCAATTCCCCTTTGCATCTGCATCAAGCACCAGAGAGCAATCAGATGTATCAGTGAGAAGCCTCACCTCACTGTGAATGAGCTGACCAGTTCAGGCAGGATGATTCCTAAGATGCCTGGCTAGGATGTTCAGGGCATGGTGGGTTTTTCAGCTCTGCTACGAATCAAATACTCCTTAAAATGAGCTGTTGGTTCCTTCAATGGACAAAAACAACTTTAATAATTTAACTGTGAAAAAACAATGTGTTATCATGTAAAAAAAAAAATACTACCTTTTGACCTACAGCTATTTTTATGCCTATGATAATGCTTATTCAGCATTGTAGAATGCAAAGACTTTAAAATTTGTTTTCTCATTTATCATTACACCATTCCTATGGAGCATAAAACAAAGTTATTGTCATTGTTCAAAAGTCATGAAGAAGAATAGTACAGAAATTCCTAAAATGGAAATGAAAAATATATTTAAATAATATATATATAAATAAATACATATAAATGTTCGAGCAGACAGCTTCTAGAGTGGAAACTGCCTCCCTCAGCCTTGACTATTGTATTTGTCAGATTAAGATAAGCTATGTAGTGGTAACAAATGAACCTCCAAATTTTAATGGGATTCAGGAATACATGATTTTATTTTCTTCTTCATGTTATGTATTTATCATCAGTCGGCTGCATGTTTTTCACTTTAGGGACCAAGAGCTTTGGAATCATCTTATCTGCATTATTAAAAGAAACAAAAATGATGGAAGAAATTAATGATTCTTAAAGACCCTGCTCAGAATGACAAATGCCTCTTCTGTTTATAGTCCACAGGCCTAAGCAAGTCACATAGACAAGACTGGTATCGCTGGAAGGGACTAAGCGTTAACCTCACAGGGAGGGCACTACAGAGTCACATGGTCAACACAGTGAGACGTAACATCGATAGGTGCTTAAACTGGAAAGCTTCCACAGGGAAACCAGAAATATTTGATGAGAATAATATAATCTTCCACAACCACCATGCCAAAGCAGCTGGGAGGGAATTCCTAACCAGTACATGCCAGGACAGCACCCCAAATGTGAAGGTAGGCTCAGATTGAGACAAGAAAGAAATTGGGCAAGAGATCTCTTAAGTTCAGGTCAAATCTGCAAGCCCAACACAGAGGTGTTTAATCTAGACAGTGAATTGCATCTGGGTCTATGTATCTAGGGAGCAAGCTTGATTCAATAAGTTCCAACATTCTCTATTGGCAGCCCCACCATTTTATATATGATGTGGGCCTAATACCTATTTATCTCCTCATTGTCTTTAATAAAGTCTTTCTGAAGCTTCAGATGTCTCTTACTAAACAAAGCAGTGTTGTGTACTACTGGGACAGATGGTTAAAGGACGAGTCGTATGCGCAGGCAGCCTGCTTGTTAATGGCAGGAAAAGCGAGTGAAAGACCTCAAGGGAAGATAAAATTCAGAATGACCGAAGTAGTGTCACTTGTTCCTGCTACTTTATTTCTGGAAATACTCCTTCTAGTGTTAAACATCTGCACATGAAAGTTTTATTTTATTTTATCTTTTAAAATATATTATTTATTTATTTGAGAAAGTGAGAGAGAGCACACAAGCAGGCAAAGGGCCGAGGGAGAAGGAGAAGCAGACTCCCCACTGAGCAGAGAGCCCAACGCTGGCTCGATCCCAGGACCCTGGGATCATGACCTGAGCCAAAGGCAGACATTTAACCAGCTGAGCCACCCAGGCACCCGAAAGTTTTATTTTAAGAACAAAGGAGCATGTCCCTGTGTATCCTCAGGAATTAAAATTAACTCTATAAGCATGAGAAGATATGATATCTTTTAATCACAGCAAAGTATGAGATACTTGCATTTTTAGATATATTGGCTTTACAGTAATTATCGGCTTTATAGTAATTATTAGAAACTATAGGATCCTCATAACATCTTCAGGATCTCCTCTCTTTGTATGTAAAACAACGACTGATAAAGCACAAGGCAGTATAATTAAAGTAGCCAAAATTAAAGAAGGTTCAAATAGAAAAGCCCATTTTTGTTATCACACCATTTTTTCCAGTTAGAAGCAAGCCTGAGTTTCCATTACTTCCAGGCTCAAGGTTTCTAGAAAATCTGACAACCGTTTTTACCAGGGCCAAATATTCTCAAGTGTTAGTGTTAAGAGAGCTCCTTCAGCACAGGCCTGTTCCACTCTCAGTATCTTTCAGGTTTTAATCCTCTTTTGATACAGTAGCTGATCAGAATGGAGCTCATGAAAATGAAACCTGGGAAGGTCTTCGTGCAACTCACACTGAGGAGTATAATTGAGCTTAGCTTTTCACACTGTTCTAATTATATGTACTCAGTGTTCTTGCTGCTTGGAAAACTTGGAACTCTGAATTGAGGCTATTTTGCCAGAAAGATGGATAATTCTCAGACACACGTTATCATGATAAACATTTGTGTATATATACCTCTCTATCAGGCATTTCAAAGGATAGCTATGTGACATTTATTTTTTATTTTTTTTCTATGTGACATTTAAAACAAATATAGATATTTTATACAGATACTTGATAGAGGTATGTATTGATCAAATGAGTTTTAATAATAAAATATGCAAATTTTGCCAAATGCAGTCCAAAGCACTTCATAGCACCCAACAATAGGAATGTTAAAATGTATCTGTTTCATATTTGTACTTTTATTCTTTAGGTTTCTGAGTGTGAGCTTATGATTTTATGAAGAATTAAATGTCATGAAAAGACAAAGTGTCATAATACGATTTAAAATTTCATATTGATGTTTGTGCCAGTGTTTCTTAGCATAAAATGCTAAGCAGTATTGTGTTGGAAAAATATTGTCAAATTCATTTAGAAAAAAACTGCAAAGTGAATATATTTGAAGTGTATCTCAAAGCTTTTAATTTTTTTTAATGTACAGTATACTTTCCAAAAAGGAGATTTTCTATGCAGCATTACCCAAATTCCTCAGACCTCTTGCTTCAAGGACACTATTTTCAACAGAACAATTTTTGGTACAAGCTACTCTGGGAAAATATTGTGGTGACCCACATTGCATATCTGTGCCCAGAGATGGCCCTCCAAAGCCACATCTGGCTACACCTCTGGAGACTAGAGATAGAAAGTTTATGAAATCACCTCTGCCCAGAAAAGGTCTGGACTTCAACAAGGAAGGGTTGAATTGGATACAAAACTTTATTGTAAGACACATAAAGGAAATAATTTCAAACTTTGTCTTCCTAACCAGCCTTTTATTTCTCTAAAAGCTAACTTGAGCCTTCATATCCAACCTAAAATTGACCTTGCTCTTCAGTGCTTTCGGGATGGAAATGATTTTCAATGGACAGTCATCTCTCCCTTTCTTATATTTTTGCTGTACCCATCTGTGCTCTATTCTGTAGCTCATTTGAACTTATCACATGCAAAGCTGTACTTAAAATATCTCATTGCAATTAAGAGGGTGTGCTTTCTTAGTTCATACAGTCTGATTTAGAATCTTAGGTCCATCACTTAACAGTTTCATGGTGAATAAGGAATTTCATGAATTCCTTAACCCTCTCTAACCTCCATTTCCCCACCTGTGTAATGGGTATTCCTTTTCCAACAGGAAAGATAAAGTAGATGAATGAAATAACCAGAATGGTGATTTCATAAATCCTATTGAAGAACCCTTTCCAGGTTCTTTCCAGGACAAAGATATATGCTTAAACACTTAGATGGAATAGGATAGAATAAAGAAAGGTCCTTATGGAAATCTGGCTCAAGAAAGACTCTTCTTAAATATTTAAGTATTATAAAGGGCAAAATGTTTTCAGTTACAAGCTACATAAAACCAGTTCAAATGGCTTAAGCCAAAAGAAGTAACGTATTGGCTAATATAAACGGTCATTCATGGGTAATTCTGGCTATGACTTCAGGTTTCAAACAAATTTTGCCCATCCCTGTCTGTCAGTCCTGCTTTCTCTACCTAGGTAGCATTCCGTGCTTTGTGTGGTCTACCCCACTCTTTTCTCCCTTCATCTGTCTTTAGTTTCATGCTCTCATGTTCACATTAATAAAGTAGAAAAAAAATTCCTTGAGAATATATGCCACCCATGTTCTGAATTCACTTATTCTTATCAGATCAAAGGAGTTCAGATTCTTATCAAGGAAAAATCATTGACTGTTCCAACCTGGGTCTCATGGCCAACTCTGGAGTGAGAAATGTACTTAAACTCATATACAGAAAGAGACAGGGAACTGGTATGGTTCCCTCTAAAGAGAAAAAAGAACATAGGTAGGACAGTGAAAATGACTTTCCCCATCTGGTCTGACTCATGTTACATTTGCTTGTAGGTAATATCTAAGAAGATGACTAAGAGTTAACCAGGAGCCCATGGTTAGTATATATTTTCCCAACTAAATTTTCTGCAAAGGTATGGATCATTCAGAAGTTCAGTTTATCTTCAATATATTTAGCTGTTCTTTTTGGTAGGAATAGATATTTTTCTATATCACTTTTTCTCTGTTTCAAATTTTAATTGCCTTGCATTGCCAAACTCTGTAGTAACTAGGAACATGGAGGAAGACTGGAAGAAGCACAGAATTGTGTGGTATCAAGTATACCACATTTTAGTAGCAAATTCTTATATAAATAAGCCTCAAATTAATAATCAATATTTCTTTCAATGTTATATGGACAATCAAATTCTAAAGAGCTTAGCTCCTCTATCATGTCATGCAGTCATGTTAAGTTTTGTTTTATGAATTCAAATATTTGTGAAACAGAGACAAAGAGGAGAGAAGTAGAAATTCAGAAAATGCTGTTTGTCTATTTATAAATATAAGTGGGTATTAGCCTAACCATGGCAACATACATAAAGTTGGTGTGTACATACATACATGAGTATGTAACAACTATGGGAGACAAAGTTCTGGTAAAATAATTTCTATGAGTTATGCATGTTCTTCTGTTGCTATGATTAATATCTTTTGTATGCATAAAGAGCTGATGTCTATTTAAAATTCTAGGGTATTTAAATTAAAAGTCCTATAATGGTGTGTATTAAAACCTAAAAAAAAAAAATGTTGTGGAAAATGTTTGGCAAGACACATCCCTAATAATGGGATCTAGAAGAATATAAAACAAATTGAAGTTCATTCATTCATTCATTCATGCATGAGTTGCTCAATACAGTTGCTTGGTCTCAAGCACTAAACATATACAAAAAAACTAATAAAGAATGAGACATACATGGTGCTTACCTTGATGAAAATTATTTTCTAGTAGACTGTTACTCTTTGACGAGTGCCTACTACAGGCTAAACATTATATTAGGCCCTGAGATATGATGCGTACCTTCAAACAACAGAAAACAAATATACACTACTCTTTCATGGTGAATACATGACAAAAAGTTTGTTCAGGGTTCTTGAGGAACTGATAAGAGAAACACTTAAATACTAGAATGATGGAATCATTTTCTGACAAAACTGAGTCATAAACAATGAATAGGAATTCTCTAGAATAAGAAAAGGGATTAACTGCTCTAGGTACTAGGCGTAACGCCAAAGAAAAGGAGCCAAATACTAACTGTCATTATTAGGCAATCTTCAAATGTTTAATGTAACTGAGTCATAGACTGCAAAGAAAGAACTTAGAAAGGATGACTGATTGATGCAGGAAGGAATCAAACTGTGGAAACCTTCCTAGCAACTCAGAGGGTTTTATCTTGACCCTATAGTAAAGCACTGAGACTTTCAAGCTGAATAGCATTTATTTACGTGAAACAGCACATTGTCGATGGCATAGTGGCCAATCTGAAAGTAAGAGGAAAAAAATAGAGAGATGGTTATTTATTAGAAAGGTTTATCAGTTATTCAAGTGACACACTGGAGTGGGAACTAAGCCAGGAACTGGGGAAGGTAGAAAAAAAAATCAGGAAACATTCATGGACTGTGAGGGTTGGCAAACAAGAATGGTTGCTTCCAGTTTTCTAATATGATAGAAATAATTTGTCCCCTTGTATGTGGCAAATAAAGAGCAATTGAGTAACTTGCAATTAGGAGCTAAGGATGAACCTTGAGGAAATGTATTATTTACAATCGGAGGGAGCAAGGTTTACTAGTGACCAATTAGACTTTAGATTTGCTGCCTTCTGATTTAATATTACTTCATTAAAAGCATTCATGACATTTTTTTTTTTTTACTTTTTAAGTGTGGTGATCAAAGATATGACTTTAATAAGTTAAATTCCACAAAATAGTATTAAACAATTTATTATATTGAATCAAATCTAACCTTGTCCAAGGTGTCTTTCCTTTCATTGATCTGTTTAAGTTTTAGTTCTTTGCCTTGAAGTCATATTTCAGACATGCACACAGGTAATTTTGCTTTTTCTTCTGTGGCAATGACAACATTAGGACATGAAAGAAAATATTAGACATAAAAGAAGGCAGAGAATATTTTAAAGCCAACTTTATTTCCAAGTCCCCATTTGGTAGTCATTCCCCCTGACTGTTATTGAACCACAAGAAAATGTCCTGGTGTGAGAGAGAACATCTGTGAAAAATCAAATGAGGATGAATGAGGGTGTGCAGCTTATGGAGTATATCCACTCTCAAACCGATAGCCAGGGCCTTATTAGCAAAACATGAGTTAAAGCTAGTCAAAAGTAAGCATGACAGGCTTAAATGTTTTATTTTAGGGCAAATAATCATATTTTAGATGGTGTAGATATGTAGGTTCTCTTTTAAGGAAACCAGAATGGATAATATATTCAATAACTGGTCTGGAAAAAAGGTTATTGGGCCAGGAAGCTCTGAAGTCCAGCCTTACTATGCTTATCAGTCCAGTGACTATTTGATGAGTATACTTATTTCAAAATCAAATAACTTAAATATAAGACTGAGGAACCTCGTTAGTTGGCTAGTTAGGCAGTTGCTGCAGAGGAAAGTTTCACTCATGGTTCAATCAAGGAAGCAAGAATGAAAATACAGGGTCTGGGGTGCTATAACAATTTGTGGTCACTACAACATATTAATTCAGAGGGTTGTGTTAGAAGGCAGATGGAGAAAGGTATAGGAGGAAAAAAAACTTAAATCAGTAATTGATCATTAACAATAACATTTGTCTGTACTGAGGATATTTATAAAGCTGACATGGTTAATCTGATCAGGGACTGTGGCATTTTGTCAGGTGGTAGAAATTTGATCAAACTGAACATTTCTGGAAGGGACCATAAGACTTAAGAAACTGTGTTAGATGTTACCTTTCCTCAAAGAAAATGCCATGTTAAAATCATTTTTTTTTTACTCAGTAAATTTCCTATTTATGTTTTTCAAATAATTTTTGATTACCAAATTTTGTGATCAATAACAAGGATTTCCTATATTTTCTATTCATTAAACTATGCAAATCCTTAAAATCATTCTTAGAGTAGCAAGTTCAATAAGATTACACCAGTATGAGCTCTAGGTAATATTGGTTTTCAGCTGTGCATATGGTTAGACTACCTACAGTTTCATATCTGGAAAATGTTGCCTCTTGTCTGCAATTAATCTGCTTCATAAGTAGGTGCTCTCAAAGTTCATGATGATAACAGGACATTTTCTCAAATTACTTTATCATTTTTAATAGTTTAAGAAGAAAAAAGAAATTTGATATTTTTGTTGAATTCAGTGAATAGTTAGTTGATAAATAGGACTGCAGTTCCAGAGAAACTGAGTTTGTACTATTTGACATCCAGTAAATCTTATATTTAATTATAAAAGACCTTGAATCAATTTGGGTGTGCATAATGCCCTATCTCACTATAATAAATACAAACACTGTTTTAAAAAAATTCAAGAATAATTTTCATGCCATTGGCTCTATTACAAAGCACCATTGTTCCAACTTTCATTTCAATCAGACCAATACAATGATGGCCAGTCACTTGGAAATATTTTTTAATGGCAAAATAACGAAGATTTTTAAAGAGGGAAGATACTGGAAGAATGAATATTGTTAAAAGGTCAATACTATCCAAGTAACTTACATATTTCACTCAATCTCTACCAAAATACGAACAACATTTTTCACAAAACTAGAAATAACTATCCTAAAATTTGTATGGAACAAGAGGTCCCAAAAAGCTGAAGCAACCTTGAGAAAGAAAAACAGAGCTGAAAGCATCACAATTCCGACTTCAAGTTATGTTACAAAGTTGTAGTGATCAAAACAGTAAGGTACTGGCACAAAATCAGATGCACAGATGAGTAGAACAGAAGAGAAAACCTAGAAATGATCCCACATATGGTCAATTAATCTTTGACGAACCAGGAGAGATTATCCAAAGGGAAAGGAATGTCCCTTCAGTAAATGGTGATGGGAAAACTGGAGATCAACATGCAGAAGAATGAAACGGGACCACTTTCTTATACCAAACACAAAAACAAAATCAAAATGGACTGAAGACTTAAATATGAAACCTGAAAACCATAAAAATCCTAGAGGAGAACACTGGCAGTATCCTCTTTGACATTAGCCATGGTGTTTCCCTTCTAGATATTTTGAAGTAAGAGAAACAGAAGCAAAAATAAACTACAGGGACTTCATTAAAATAAAAAGCATCTGCATAGTGAAGGAAATGATCAAAAAAACTAAAAGGCAACCTACAGAATGGGAGAAGATACTTGCAAATGATATATCTGATAAAGGGTGGTATTCAAAATATATAAGGAAATGATAAAACTCAACACCCGAAAAACAAAAATGCTAAATAAAAAACGAACAGAAGACATGAATAGACATTTTACCAAAGACATCCAGATAGTCAATAGGCACATGAAACGACCCTGAATATCACTGATCATCAGGGAAATGCAAAGCAAAACTAAAATGAGATAATACCTCACACCTGTCAGAATGACTAAAATCAATACAAGAAACAACAGGTGTTGGCGAGGATGTGGAGAAAGGGGAAGTCTCTTGTACCCTTGGTCGGAATTCTAATGTGAAAACAGTATGGAGCTTCCTTGAAAAGTTAAAAATAGAAATATCTTACCATCCAGCAATTGTACTGCTATACATTTACCCAAAGGGGGAAAAATTCTAATTCAAAGGGATATATGCATCCTTTTGTTTATAGCAGCATTATCTACAACAGCCAAACTACGGAAACAGCCCAAGTGACAATCAACTGATGAATGACAAAAGAAGATGTGATACATACACAGAATGGAATATTACTCATCCATAAAAAAGAACAAAATCTTGCCATTTCCAACAACATGGATGGTGCTAGAGAATATAATGCTAGGTTAAGTAAGTCAGTAAGAGAAAGATAAATATATCATTTCACTCATCTGTAGAATTTAAGAAACAAAACAAATGAGCAAAGGGAAATGAGAGAGAGAGA
The DNA here is from genome assembly GCF_003254725.2 of Canis lupus dingo. Classification (NCBI taxonomy): domain Eukaryota; kingdom Metazoa; phylum Chordata; class Mammalia; order Carnivora; family Canidae; genus Canis; species Canis lupus. The sequence continues at coordinate 6,898,342 of NC_064245.1, forward strand.
AGCGAACCAAAAAATAGACTCAAATATAGAGAGAAGACTGATGATTTCCAGACGGTAGTGGGGTGGGGAGATGGGGGAAATAGGTGATGGGGATTAAGGAGTGCGTTTGTGATGAACACCAGGTACTGTACAGAAATGTTGAATCACTATACTGTACACCTGAAACTAATATTACACTGTGTGTGAACTAAATGGAATTTAAATAAAAGCTTTAAAAAAGATTTTTAAATAAAATATATTTAGACAAAATTAGATAACTGTTCACATTTTTGGTAATGTTACACTCATACCAAGTATTCCAAAAAAAACAGAAAGTCTATTCTGTGAAAATAGGATAGTCTGTAGAAAAAATGACACCAAAAGTTATTCCTTTTGTTTAAAATGCTTAATGATAGTCCCATGTTTACCATTTAAGTTATTTAGAAAATATATTCACTTTCCAACAGTAAACTGTGATATTCCTATAATACTATCTGCTATTTTATACACTTCTTATTATCTAAGACCCAAACACACATATACACAAAGAACAGTTAATCAAGAAAAAAAAAAACACTCTGAGTAAATAATAAATAATTCCCTCATATTTCTCATTCCCAATTTCTTCAATATTTTTATTGTCTTTAAAAGCGTAGACAGGTTCCCTCATACCGTTTATGTTTTAAGGCTTACTGATTTACTATTCACTTCTGAATTGAGATAATTGATATTGATCTTTATGCCTTGTAGATTATCATTGTCTAGGAAGGAAGTTATTCTAAGGGTGGTATATCTGGAATAAATAGCGTTCTTGGCAGAAAAAAAAATCAATATCTAAACCTGAGGAAGAAGCTTTATTCTCTCTTGTTATTCGTAAAATGGTTGAACTAAAGAGAGCATGAGTTGAGTGGTTAGATTACATGAAGCTTTCTAAAGAGCTCAAAGTGCTTTGGACATGAGACACACTGAAAACAGGGGAAAAAATAAAACAATAAATGAGAAAGGAGTCATTTCAGCAGGTAACTATTTGACATGGAAAAGACTTAATCTGAAGTGGCCAGAGACTGAGTAGATCTTCAAAACCGTTTTCAATGAACAAGGTGGCAAAGGCATTTTACACTTTATGAGAACTCCTTTTTCAAAATTTATTGCACATCTCCTTTCCTTAAAATGTGCCTCTTTTCTTCCATCAAAAAACAATTATTTCCAGATTCTGAATGAAGACATTGTTCTTCATGGTTCTTTCCCCTTCCATATACAATGATGAAAATGTTCAGTCTTATAATTAAAACATAGCCAGATACTAATACATCTGCTTTTGTATCTGGGTATATAAAATAGACACATAGGCAAACAAATGAAAGGGTTAGCTATACAATTCTGGGATGTTCTTCCTAGCTCTGTAAAAATATAAATATTATGTCATAACCCACAATAATTGCTACCAAGGTGTATCATAGTTAACCTAAGATTCAGATTCAACATTTTAGTATATAAGGGGCTTTAAATATGCGTCTCAGATCTCTCCCACCAAATTTCATCCAGGAGTGTTTTGAGTTGAGTTTTTTTTTTTTTTAATTTACTTATTTGAGAGAGAGGGTTAGAGGGCAGATGGAGAGAAAGGCTCCCTGCTGAGCAAGGAGCCCAATGTGATGCTTGAGCCCAGGATCATGACCTGAACCACCCAGGCATGCCCAGGGGTGTTTCTTGTCATTTATGTATGATGCTATCTGTTTGGTGCACTTTGGCAGCTTCCATTCTGTTTGAAAACCTGAATGCATTTGAAAAATTGTACAAAAATCTAACTTAGAGAGTCATAACATTTAGGTTAAGAAGGGATAATAAAGATCGATAACCCATCTACACATTCATATTTTAGAGAAGTCAGTTAGACCTGGAGGATGTTCTAATGGTCAAATAGTGTTACAGGAACACCAGGGGTAACATTTTAATAGTAAGAATTAAATGATAACAGATGTATCACAGAAATATTATCATAATTTCTTTGTCTTTTTTCTTTGAGGGGCTTTAGTGGGCCCTCTTTGTCAGACCTTAGAACAGAACAAGAAAAGAAAAAAAATTGAAACAATACTGCTAATTATATGCACACTAAAGCAACCGAAGTATACACTGACCTAAGAAATGATATAGAAATGCTAACAAGAGGATCTTATGACTTAAAGCAATAGGTAAATGAAAAAGGAAAATAAGAAATCCCAAATTTGTACTAAGAATATCAGGCTTCCTATTATAACATATACTACACTACCCCAACAAATCAAAGCATATTTTTCATTATAACCATCTTGATCTCCATAAATAAATTCAATATTTGTCCTAAATATTTTATATGCATAGTAATTTTTATATTCTGGATGCCATTTTTTGTTACTTCTATTACAGCATATTCTCAAAGTGATAAAAATTTGAAATGTTACTGATTAAAAAGTTGCAGTTTTTAATTAAAAATTTCATTTTGAGATCTCTGCAGATTTAGGTGAAATTATAAAACGGTAATAAAGAGAGACTCCATGTATCCTTTACCAAGTTTCCAATAATGGCAATGTCCTGCACAATACATTATCACAGCCAGGACACTATAGACACTATAGTCAAGATGCAGAACATTCCCATCACCACCAAGATTCCTTCTAGTGTCCTTTTTTATAGCCATACCTATCCTCCTCCCTCTCCACCATGTCTCTAATCCCTGGCAACCACTAACTTGTTCTCTCCATTTCCATAAATTTCAATTTTAATTTTATTAAAAGGCATGGAGATAGAAATAGTCAAAAGAAAAACTAAGCTTCTAAAATAGCAAATCGTATTTTATATTATTGTTCTCTCAGTACAGAGTTCATATTTTCTTAAATTTGAAGTTAGTTTTTTAAATTACCTAGTGATACAGATTTATCAATTGATATTGCTTATTAAATAAGACTGCTTTATTGTTTATATGTTTTGGAAAGTTTCAAAAATTTAATAAATATTATGAAGGACAAAATCAAGACATTTGCATTAGGAATTAAATCATATTACTTCTCAGTGATGTGTCTTTGGAAAAATTATCTCCTTTGAGACAATGCTTTCTCATGGAGAAAATGTCATGATTCATGGGAAGAGTGTAAAAGATCAACATGAACAAGAGTTCAGAAGTTAATTCCAAACCCCATGGATGACTCTGAAAAGTTCAAGGCTTTAGTGGACAAAATAGATGTAGACAAAGTGGAAAAGCCAAGTCAAATAAAATAAGAAGTAAAGACTAAAGATGTAACAGAATTGTTGCAATCTCATGATAAAGTTTTAAGAAGTTGCTTCTTAAGGATGAGCAAAGAAAGTGGTTCCTTGTGATGGAATCCACTCCTGGTGAAGATGCTGTGATGATCATAGAAATGACAACAAAGGATTTAGAATATTTCATCAACTCAGTTGATGAAGCAGCAGCAGGGTTTGAGAGGACTGACTCCAATTTTGAAAGAAGTTCCACTGTGGGTGAAAGGTTATCAAGAAGTATCAACACGCAGCAGAATAATAATTGGTGAAGAGGAGAGTCAATTGATGGGGCAAATTTCATTGTGGTCTTACTTCCAGAAATTGCCACAGCCTCCTCGACCTATAGCAACCATCACCCAGATGGGTCAGCAGGCAAGACCCTCCACCAGCTAAAAGACTACATCTCTCTCAAAGTTCTGATGATAATTAGCATTTTAAAACAGTAAAAAATTTTTGATGAGGGCATATACATTTTTTAGACAGAATGTACACTTAATAGGCTAAAATACAGTATAAACATAACTTTTATACACATGTGGAAACAAAAAAAGATTCATTTGACTCACTTCATTGCAATATTCCCTTCATTGCAATGGTCTGGAACCAAACCCACAGTCTCTCTGAGGTATGGCTACATTGTATCCTATTCCCCATCTATCCCTTTGTCCCTTGTTTTCCCTAGTTCATGTCAACAGTAAATGCCAGGGGAACCTAAATGAGAATTGGAACTCCTTATTAGATTAAGAGTCACTAATACACCAGTTGCATACATACGTCCTGGATTTATCATTGTTCTAGTTTCAAACCATAAGAATTTAGGACTCCAGATAAACAATAAAGCAATTCTTCTACTACTACCAAAGCTGAGTGAAGAAAAGAGAGGTAAATTATGGGTGCGTCATCAACTGTGAAGCAAGGTTGATTGTAACATACGTACAGTTAATGAAATATTACATAACATTTCTCTGTAAGTTAGTTATCTAACATGAACTATTTGCTTAATCATGAATCCATGCGTGATAGAGTTCAACCAACAAAAGTGACAAATGCTGCCTGAATTTGGAACTGAGAGTAAATCACTGGAATTCATTGAGCACATTTTATTGGTATAGCCTATGTACTAAGAACCAGAAGGAAATAAATATGAATATAATTCCTTTAAACAGTCGAGATACATGCTACTTACAAAATAACAATAAGACAAGCAAGAGGCAATATATTACAAGAAGGATATAACTAGACACCCAGAAGTCAAAAGTAGGAAAGTTCAGTTCTAATATACTGACAAGGAATGGTGAAGAAGGAATCATTTGAGATGAATATTTGTTGCTGGAGAAAATACTGACATGCAAAACTGCTGTAGGCATGAGACGTGTTAGTGCAAGTTACAATGAATCCTCAGGAAACGGTGTATCAATCAGATTAAATGGAATAAATATACTTGTCGGGAAATGATTAGAAAAATGGTTTGGGGCAAGATTGTGATATCCTTAAAAATTATAGATGTGTTACTTTATTCTACTCATTAAATAGATTTTGGTCAGATTAATTTTACCCTTAGATTTAATCTTTACATAGCTAGCCCTAGGGTCAAGAGGAAGAATGGTTTGAAATTGGAGGGGATTTTTAGTTGTGGGAATCACTAGAGAAACAATACTAGGTATAATGAGGAAATAATGAAAGCCTAGCCTTGGACTGAAAACAAACAAAACAAAAAAAAAAGAGGAGCAATGCTGGGTAAGCAGAGGAGAACAGACACATGGTAGAGCCCTGGAAACCTTGCACATCTCCACATACAGCAGACATAGGCAAAGCTTAACCACTGATCAAGTCTTGATATAATGTCCCTTAACTGTCCTTGGAACTTGATGGAAGCAATGTACACGTCACCTCCCTATCTTGCAGAAGCACTCTATCTACTGGAAGGCTGCCACAAGGATACTTCCCTTCCACTTCCCTTTCCCTTTCTATTCCATCCTCTTTGGGGTGTAAAACTGCTTAGCTGTCATCGAGAGCTGGGTACGAAATGATAAAATGACCCACTGTTCATGTCATCTATAACCAGGCCCATCTGATTTTGTGTCATTCTGTGGGACACAGGATGCAGGGAGCTGACACCACGGTCTTGCTTTTCTGTATATATAAATAAACTATTTAACTCCATTTTTAAAAAGCAAGGAAAAAGGTGAAGAAGTCACTCTCAAGAAATATGCAGCTAATAATTCAAGAAGGAAAATGGAGAAAGTTGATGATGGAAATGACTCAAGATTGAGGATTGTCAAAATGGCATGTGTGGTTCAATGTTTGGTGTTACTTCAGTGGAACTATGAGAACAGATACTCATGTCTCCCAGCTTGGAGAACTGATGTGCACATCCTGCAACATAGGTAGATGTCTAAAGGACTGAGTGATGGGGAAAGAATAAAATTACTAAACATTACCTTGAAGATCAAGAAAAAGTTAGAGTGAAAAAGAGGAAGGCATAGAAATGAAGTAAGTTGAAAATGAAAACTCCAATATGACAAAAACTAAATGGTAAGCTCAAAGAGGCAAGATATTGATTATCTGAGTTATCATTTTATCCCCATGCAGATGCTACAAAGTATAACCGAGAAAATACATGTTACAGATTTTATGATTCTTATATAAAGTATATGTACTCAAATATTTTGTTAATCCCTGTTTACATTTTGCCACCCCATCCCTCTCTAATACACACAAAAAACGATTACTTTTTTATAACACACTTATGCATTTTGATAGGTCTATTGAAAATTGAATAATGAAATAAAAATTGTATGTAATATTGATATCATGAAATTTCATACTATTTAATATAAATGTACTTTACAGCAATTATCTGTAAAACATGTTATAGGCAGAAGCCTTTTGCAATTTCTTTCTGTTTTTTATAATTAATAACATTTTTAATGAGTATTAGGAAAAACTTTAAATCATAATATTCCAACATTCATTGATATTAATGAATATCAAGTGAGCCCTGTCAAGTATTAGCTCAGCGATACTCATCAGTACTAAACTCTTCAATAGGTAAAATTACTTTTATGACTCTTTCTTGTTGGTAATTTAAAATGAATTTTAGGGGTATTTTTTAAATTTCTACTAAAATATTTAATGCACATTATCTTTGACTTCTAAACATGTTATCTTATGTCCACACAGTATATACCTTTCCAAAGAAGCTTTACACTCAAGTGTTGAAGTGAAAACAAAGAGAAGTCAGGAACAAACCCCGCAGTGTGATAATGCAAGGTGGTATATGGGAGGACTTCCAGGAAAAAAAAAAAAAAAAACCCATTCATACTTTCAGTAAGGCAAAATCTGAAAGTTGGTTTTTCTCACTTGACAGGAGATCAGCATAATCAAAGTAAAGTCCTCTTTGGAGAACTGTGGACATAATGGAATAGAAAGTCATATATTTACCAGGCTGTAATAGAATATTTTGTAATAACATTCATTTTGAAGCATTGCCAAAGCTTTTGTGAGAAGTAATGGAAATGCTGCGTTAGTATGAATAAGAAACGATGATTCTCTCCAGCAATAAAATGAATGATAGGATTCTTTATTACCATTGCCAGAAAATTTATACTGACAAGTATACTCATATAATTCATGGCATGACACAGAACACTGTATTGTCTTGTCAAATAAGGGAGCATTTTAATTTAAGATAAATTGTACTTTACAAGCTGGTATAGTCTTCATAGATCATTGATCAAATTTTTAATCATTACGTATAACTAATTTTTATGAAATTAAACATGAGTTTTCAGATACTCTGATTTTGAAAAAAAAAGTTTTAACTGGTAGCTCTGCTTTTAAGATTAGAATATGGACAATTTAAAAACTGAAATTCTTTATTAAAAAAGGTTTTTTGGTAATATTAATTTCTAAAGACCAAGGAAGCCTCATGCTTTGATTAGTTTATGGAAGAAAAATAATTTTGACATACTAATCTTAGCAAGAATTGTACATGAAAATTATGGTGTTTGTTAAAATATTTTAATCAACTATTTTTTCCCAAATCATTCATTGGATAATATTAATAGAAGTAATTTATTAAGTGGTCTCATTCTGATTCAATAGGTTTGAACCAATAAAGGGAGAATTAAAAAAAAAAAAAACAATGATATGCTGATAGAGATTTTCATGTCTTTTTTCCATAAGAACATTGAAATGAGTTATCCATGATCAAAAGTATCTTAAAACGAACTATATCTACTTTGTAAAAAATTGTATTCCAATTTAAAATATTTAATGAGTAATAAGTAGGGATCCAAAGCAAAAACAATATAAAGCTCAAAGAAAATCAATTTGAGGAGTGCCTGGCTGGCTCAGTCGTGGAGCATGTCAGTCTTGATGTTGAGATTGTGAGCTCATGCTCCACTTGGGTGTAAAGATTACTTAAAAATAAAATCTTCACGGGCACCTGGATGGCTCAGTTGGTTAAGCATTTGATTCTTGATTTCAGTTCAGGTCATGATCTCAGGGTCATAGGTTCGACCCCTCATCAGGCTCCCTGCTCTGCACAGAGTCAGCTTGAGACTCTCTCTCCGTCTCCCTCTGCTCCTCCCCCTGCTCACACTCATTTTCTATCTCCTTCTAAAATAAACAATGGAATATTACTCAGCTATTAGAAATGACAAATACCCACCATTTGCTTCAACGTGGATGGAACTGGAGGGTATTATGCTGAGTGAAGTAAGTCAGTCAGAGAAGGACAAACATTATATGTTCTCATTCATTTGGGGAATATAAATAATAGTGAAAGGGAAAATAAGGGAAGGGAGAAGAAATGTGTGGGAAATATCAGAAAGGGAGACAGAACATAAAGACTGCTAACTCTGGGAAACGAACTAGGGGTGGTAGAAGGGGAGGAGGGTGGGGGGTGGGAGTGAATGGGTGACGGGCACTGGGTGTTATTCTGTATGTTAGTAAATTGAACACCAATAAAAAATAAATTAAAAAAAATAAATAAATAAAAAAATAAAATAAAATAAACAAATAAATAAATCTTTAAAAATAAAATATTTTAAAAAATCAATTTGAGAACTTTACTACTATCAATGAACTACTAAAAGGAAAAATTTTGATAACATTTTATCTGTTAAGCTATCCAGCTCTTACACCATAAACAAAACAAAAGGTAATTTTTAAAGTTCTTATTTAGAAAATGTTGATTTTTATGACTTCATATACATATTTTGATGTCAAGTTTTAATGAGAGACAAATATAAATCTTTCAGGATATCAAATAATTTTAGATTTGAAACAAATGAACCTGAAATAAGATTATTTACATGACATTCATAATGACAATAAGATGCCATAAGTAGAAAGGGCAGTATTAGGATAGATAATATGAGAGTAAATTATCCATTATTATTATTGAAATGATCATGAAGTACAGGTGAATATATTTTACAGTTCAAGGTAAATACTTTATTAGTACTTCTTGTGTAAATTTTAAAATAAATAACTCAAATTATGGACAAAAGCATCAATAAAATGTTGGAAATGTATGTTGCTAGTATTTACTTACAAAACACTATGACAGTCACTAAAGGCTGTTAATATTTGTCTCTGATTGCACAAAAAAGCTCCTTCTCTTATAATAATGTATTTAAAAAGCGTTAACCCAGATTTCTGGATGAAAATGGATCATATGCAATATATCACAGTATTTGAAGAAATGTTTACAAATCTCTATCATCAAATATTTTGTTTACCATAATTAAAATCGGCTTGCATTTAACTTTTTACTAACTTGTCCAAAAATGTCCGTGATAAAAATGCATAGAAGTTATGAATATGTTAGATTAGATGGCAAAGGGGGATTAAAATTGCTAATCTACTGATATGAAATGGGACTTTTTTTAGATTATCTAGGTGGCCCAATGTAATCACAAGGGTTCTTTAAAAATAAAAGTGGAGGCAAAAGGAGAGTCATGTCAGAGACACGTAATGGAAGAAAATCTCCACTGGCCACTGCTGGTTTTGATATGGAAGTGACCCAGCAGCCAAAAAATGGGCAGCTTCTAGAAACTGGAAAATACAAGGAAATGGATTTTCTCTAATACCTCCAAAAAGGAACACAGTCATGCATATATCTTGATTTTAGACCAATGAGGCTCATGTCAAACGTATGATCTATAGAAGGAGAACACAGTAAATTAAGCCACAAAATTTGTTGTAATTTGTTATAGTAGCGAAAGAAAACTAGTAAAACTAGTAAACAGTGTGTGTGTATATATATATATATTATATATATATATATATACACACACACACACACAAATAGTCTATTAATTCATGCTTTTCCCTTTTCTCGCTCTTTTTTTTTTTTAACATTAATGCCTGGTAAACAGAAGTTCTTAATGCTACTTTTTGAGTCTCTTAACCACTGTTACTGTGGTTAATGTGTGTATATGCTTGCAGACAACAGACACATATGCATATATATATGTATTTTTAATTAAATTGTTATATACGTATATGTATGTGTATATGTGTACATATTTCAAAGGTTCATTTGCCATTCTTTCTTCTAGGTGCCTATGGGAAAGTTGAGTTTAGCTGAGAAAAGCCATCCTGAAACTGAAGAAGTAGTGAAAACTGAATGTTAAGTTTAATTATCTTCTAGGATATTCACATATGCGTAGACACGTAAAGGGAAGGAACGAGGGAGAAAAAGAGAACCAAATGTCCACAAGTGCTGAGGATTAAGAAATAAATAAAGCCATATCAAATATTCAAGTCTTCAAAGGTAAATAGATAAGTAAATAAAACAAATATTATACAATAAGTTACTGATAAAAGTAAATTTCTTTGGGAATAAAGACAGTATAAAACCTGAGTTTTAATTTTTGCTCTGTCATGAATTACGTAGGTGATATTAGAGAACCATCTATATCTCTATACTCATTTCTTTATTGGTAAAATGGAAATATTTGATTATGTGAGCTCTAAAACCATTTTCTGCTATTATTCAATCAGCCTATGATATAATTAGATGTCTGACTTACAAATAAATTTCATTTATTAGTAAGAGCAGAGCCTCCTCTCCCTCCATCTCACCTTCTCCATTCCCCACCAAAAACATGCCTTCACATAGTTCCCCCTGCCCATGGTTGTGGCATTAGGCCATAAAGATAGAGGCAGATTAATCATGCAGATATGTGGATGTTTTTAATCTGTTGTTAAGTATCCCAGAAGTATGGCTGCTTAATCTAGGTGCCCAACAAAGCAAAACCAAATTGCATTTGAGTTCTCCTTTTTAAGATTCCCAATTTCTTTTCTTTCTCTTTCTTTCTTTCTTTCTTTCTTTCTTTCTTTCTTTCTTTCTTTCTTTCTTTCTTTCTTTTCCTTTCTTCTTTCTTTCTTTTCTTTTCTTTCTTCCTTTCTTCCTTTCTTCTTTTTTTGATTATATTTATTTGTTTTTTTTATTATTTTATTTTATTTTATTTATTTGTTTGTGAGAGAGACCAAGCATGAGCCAGGGTGAGGGGCAGAGGGAGAAGCAGACTCCCTCATGGAGCAGAGGGGCTAACAAGGGTCTGGATCCCAGGACTCCAGGGTCATGACCTGAGTCGAAGGCAGACACTTAACTGACTGAGGTACTCAGGAAACCCTAAGATTCCTAACTCCTCCAATATTCCTACATTTGTCTAAAGTACAATCAGTCATACTACCAAACAATAAAACTCACACAAATACACAAAGGCAAGCTAGGGTGATTTCATATGGATGGTCTAAAAATCTTTCATTGAAACATAATGAAAACATATATTTGTTTCAAACAGTAAGAAAAAAAAAAACTTCGAAGTTCAAAGCTAGATTTTCTAAATATCCCCTGGGAAATTATACAAACCTTCATTTTCACTGTTTAACACTTTACAGAACCACTAGCCCATCTGTTTAATAAGTATGCACAATGAAAATAGTCCTCCTTGCTCTCTGCAGAGATTAAATAATGATCACCCAAAGACGTCAGGCCCTAATCCCCAGAAACTTAAATGTTTATTTTACAAGAAAGAAGAGTCTTTGCAGATGTGATTAGGGTCTTGACAAAGGGAAATCACCCTGGATTATCCAGATGGGCCCTAAATCCAATCACAAGGTCCTTGTAAGAGAGACATACACAGGAGAAGGCAATGTGACCAAAAGGCACAGATTGCAGTTATGTGACCCCAAGCAAGGGAATGCAGACAGGCACTCAAAGCTGAAAGAGGCAAGAAACAAACTGTTAGACCTTCAGAGAAAGACTGCAGGCCTGTTGACGCATCATGATTTCTGTCCTGGAACTGAGGTTGAACTTCTAGTCTTCAGAATCCTGAGAGTAAGTTCTAAGCTACTAAATTTGTGGCAATTTGTTACTGCAGCCACAGGAAACCATTCCAACCTTCAAAACAGCTCTGCCTATTTTTATAATATTTAGCAAATCCATTCTCTTACACGACTTACAGATGAGTTTTTAATATAAGGACTGAAGTTTACTTTAAAAACAAAATAGAAAAAATATTTCATTTAATAGTCATTTAGCATTTAAAAGTAGAATAATAAATGTGTTTCCATTCAGAAGATGCTTAGATATTATTTATCCACGTTCTCCTAGTTCATAAATTATTCCTAGAACCACATCACTTTTTAGTAGGCTTTCTAGTACTCTAGGTTCATGAGGTAAGATTTAGCTGGCATTTAATATCACATAGATTAGTATATAAAATATTTCTTTATATATAAATTCAATATAGTGTTTAAGAACAAGGAGAAAGATTTGTAAGTTATAATGACTTTCCAAACTATAATATTAAGGTCATTTTGAATATACAAATTTAATGATAATAGCTTTAAAAACTCATGGAAAAAAATTACCCCAATCAATTACTACAACAACAGTTTTCTTATTTAGATAAACTCTTAAATTGAATACAAACTCTTAATTTAGTTTTAGATATACAGAAAAATGGTAAAGATAGTAGAGTTCCAATATGCCCCACATCCAGTTTCCCTATTATTAAATATTCTACTTTATAATGATACATTTGCCAAGATTAATGAACCAATATTGATATGTTATTAAGTAAAGGCTATACTTCATTGACATTTCCTTAGTTTTTACCTAATGTTTACCTAATTACTAAAAATTAATGCTGAGGAAAACTAAAGCATATGTAAATAAAATGGAGAAATATTCATATTCATGAATGGAAGACTCAGTATTATTAGGATGTCAAGTCTTGATCTATTGATTGAATGTAATCCCAAACAAAATCCCAATAAACTATTTATAGCTATAACGCATTGATTTTAAAATTCATATGGAAAGGCAAAATACCTTGCCGAGTCAACACAATACTAAGAAAGAAGAAACTAGAGATGTCAACTCAATTTTAAGGGTACTTATAAAGGTACGGTAATCAAAATGGTGTGGTATGGCTGAAAAATGGACACAAAGATTAATGGAGTATAATCCAAGTCCTGAAGTAAACCCACACAAATATAGTCACTTGATTTTTGATGGACGTGCAAAAGAGAAATGATAATCTTTACCATTTATAATGGGGGGGGGAAGCACACAGACTCTGTGACATTACACTTTTCACAAAAACTAAATCAAAGTGGACTGCAGGCTTACTTGTAAAATGAAAAACTATAAAACTTCTAGGACGAAACAAGAGAAAGTCTACGTGACCTCGGTTTTGTGATGAGTTTTAGATACAACATCAACAGTACAATCTATGGTAAAAATTATTGATAAGTTGCGCCTTACTAATTTCATTGATAAGTTGGGCCTTATTAATTTAATGTATATTTATATTTTCATTTCTAATATTTATTCGTTGTCTTGTCTACTTTCAATACATACAAATTTCGTACAATATTTGTTCTATGTTCCCACTATTAGTATATACTTTTCTATGTCATTATGTAGCCTTTGTGGGGTCCATAATAATTTTTTTAAAAGTGTTTATATAATTTAATTAGTTTTAAATGCAAATGTAGAAAAATATTTAACAACTGCTAAACCAAAATATGATGAATATCCTATGTATACCTAAGTCGGGCTCATGGGAACTGTAATTATAAAATCGTGGTAATTTTGATATTTCTTTGACTAGAAAATTTATAGTATACCAAACACTTGTATATATGATTAGTTCAAAATTAATGACTACTACTCTCTTGTTACATTTATTATCAAATAGTGAATGGAAGTACACTTTTGTAAGACCAAGATGACTGAAAAATATTTCCTTAGAGAGTGAAGGTAACTGTGAAATCACAGATATAAATACAAAAGTGGTGCTGGATAATGTTTTATACTATACAGGGGTTTTGTCTCAAGAGAAAAATGATGAGACTCTAAACATCTGTTGAATTTTAGGAATCATTTCAAATGTGTCTCAAGCGAGACACACTCATGTTGACATCCAGAGGCACCGCAGCATTGTTGTAAAGAGCATCGCTGTTAATAATACTTGGGATGAAATTCTGATTTTGCCATGTGCTAGCTAGGTGCCATTCTTTCTATGCCTCAGTTTATGCACTTCAAAACAGGAGCAATACAGTGCCTTTTTTCAGGAGAATGCTTTGGACTACATAAAATAATGTGTGTTGCATAGATAATGAATATGAACCACCATAGTCGTATTTATAGGTAATATATAATATATGCCTAAAGTGCAAATACCTAAACATGTGAATTTAAAATAGCCAAAACTTAATATATGGTCCTTTAAAAATGAAGGACACCTCATTTCATGTACACACATCCATTCCATGAAAAAGTAAAATATCCTCTCAATTTGATATGATTCCAAACACATTAGCACATTCTTTTCCTTTTTTTTTTTTTTTTTTTTTTTTTTTTTACACTAGCACTTTCTATTGCAATTCAAGACCTACATAGGCTGTTGAAAAACTTATGTGCATACACTGGCAGATGAGAATGCATTTCCCAGAAAATAATTTGATTGTTCAAGATTCTTCAGTTAAATGAGTAAATTAGAATTTTAGTGACATGCCTATATTAACTGCCATTGAAAAAAATATTTTTGGAATATTCTTAAAAATATATCTGTGTAGTCTAAATTGTGGCCTTTGTGTCTTTTAAAAGTGTTTTAAGGTTGTTTTTTAGTGCAGGTAAGGTTCACAGAAAATTTGAGGTGAAGTACAGAGTTCCCATATACTCCTTGTCCTCTCACATGCACGGCAGTCCCCCATTACCAACATCCCCCACTAGAGGGTACATTTGTTACAACTGATGAACCTGCCTTGATAAGTGATAATCACCCAATGTCCACAATTTATGTTGTAGTTCACTTTTGGTTTTGCACATTGTATTTTTTGGACAAATGTATAATGACACGTATCTACCATTATGGTATCCTATGGAGTATCTGCACTATCCTAAAAAACCTTTGTATTCTCTCGGTTTATCCTCTCCCTCAGTGCAACAACCTAGTCAACCACTGATCTTTTTTTTTACTGTCTCTAGTAGTTTTGCCTTTTCCAGAATGTCATATATTGGGGTTATACAGCATGTAGCCTTTTCAGGTGAGTTTCTTTCATTTAGTAAGACATATTTGAGGGTCTTCTATGTCTTTTCATGCTTGATAGCTTATTTCTTTACAGACCTGAATAATATTCCATTGTCTGGATGTACCACAACTTATCGATTCACTGGCTGATGCACATTTTGGTGGCTTCCAAGTTTGGGCAATCATGAGTAAAACGACTATGAATATCTCTGTGCATGTTTTTGTGTGGTTTTAATGCCTCTGGATAAATGGAAAAGAGTGTGACTGCTGCATCACCTAGTAAGAATACATTTTAAATTTGTAAGAAACTACAAAACCATCTTCCCAAGTGGCAGTACCATTTTACATTCCCTCCAGCAATGAATGAAAGTCCCTGTTGCTCAATATCATAACAAGCATTCCGTGTTCTCAGTGTTCTGGATTTTGACCATTTTAATGTGTATTTGGTATTCCATTGTTGTTTTAATTTGTATTTCCCTGATGAGTATGCTAGGAAGCATCCTTTCATATGCTTATTTGCCATCTGTATATCACTTTTAATGATATTTCTCTCAGTCTGTTCAGGCCGCTATAGGAAAAATATCATAACTGGGTTGCTTAAAAAACAAACAACTTCACATAATTCTGGAGGCTGGGAAATCCAAGACCAAAGCTCCAGATCTGGTGTTTTGTGAGAGCCAGTTTGCTGGTTCAGAGATGGTCATCTTTTCACCGTGTCTTTGCATGGTAAAATGGGGAAGAGAGTTATCTGGGCAATCTTTTATAAGACCATTAATTTCATTCATGAGGACTCTGCCATCATGACCTGATCACCTGCCCAAAGCTCTACTTCCAAAAACTACCACACTGGAAATTAGGTTTCAACATATGAACTGTGGGGGACAGTTTCTAATCAGGTTGTTTGTTTGCTTATTGTTGAGTTTTAAGAGTTCTTCACATAATTGGTATAACAAGACTTCTAGCAAATGTGACTTTTGCAAATATTTTGTCCTAGTCTGTGGCTTGTCTATTCATTCTCCTGACACAATCTTGCACAGAGCATAAGACTTTTTTGAATTTTAATGAAGTCCAACATCTCAGTTCTTTCTTTCACGGATTGTGCCTTTGGTGTTCTATCTAAAACGTCATCGCCATACCCAAAGTTTTCCCCTATGCCATCTTGTATGAGTTTTATAGTTTAGTGTTTTCCATTTAGATTGATGATCAATTTAGAGTCAATTTTTGGGAAGCGTATAAGATCTGTGTATAGATTAATTTTTTAATACATGTACATGTCCAGTTGTTCTAACACCATTTGTTGAAGAGGCCATCTCTGCTCCACTGTACTACTTTTACTTTATCACAGATCAATCGATGACATTGATGTGGGGACTCTATTCTGTTCCATTCATCTGTTTGTTAATACCACAGCATCTTGAGAACTGTAGTTTTTTGATTTTTTTAAAAGATTTTATGTATTTATTCATGACAGACACACACACACACACAGAGAGAGAGAGAGAGAGAGAGATAGGCAGAGACACAGGCAGAGGGAGACCCAGGCATGCAGGCACCATGCAGGGAGCCTGGTACGGGATCTGATCTTGAGGCTCTGGGATCATGTGGTGAGCTGAAGGCAGACACTCAACTGCTGAGCCACCCAGGCGTCCCAAGGACTGTAGCTTTACAGCAAGTCTTTAAGTTGTGTTGTATCAGTCTTTCAACTTTATTTTACTTCAGTATCATATAGGTTGTTCTGGCTTTTTTGTACACAAATATTTTTATTTGCAACATTCATTAAAAATATTTCTGCATGGAGGGGTGCCTGGATGGCTCAATTGGTTAAACGTCCAAATCTTGATTTTGGCTCAGGCCATGTTCTCATGGGTCATAAAATCAAGCCCTTCATCTGGCTCCATGCTGAGCAGGGAATCTGCTTGACAATTCTCTCCCTCTCTGCTCTCCACCCTGACTTGTATGCAATTGCTCTCTCTCTCTCTAATAAATAAATCTAAAAATATTTCTACATGAAATACACACTGTGATGATTTTTACATTATGTTATACCACAAAATAATATTCATTTCACAGGAAATGATTTGCACAGTTACTTATTCTCTTTCTCTTCCTGTCTCTCACTCTAGTTCTTACTCCTGTACTTACTCTTGGTCCCTCTGCAACAAATAAGCCCACACTGATTTATTAAAACAGGTAAAATGAGGGACACCAATTTTTTTTACCATTTAAACATAATACCTAACAGTTATAAATGAATATTATCAGAAATGCTGAAACAAATAAATACATTTCTCTACGGAGAAAGACTCGCTTTCTAGGTACATATGTGCTCAGATCCATATAAAGTCACAGATTGAAAGAAAGAGGTCTCTATACTTTCCTGATCTTGGTCTAATGCTATTGTTAGGATGCTGAGTAATTAAAAGGAGACATAGCTATTTCTTACACTCTACTATCTCGCACACACTACCTCTCTAAACAAGAAGGTAAATTTTCTCCTTTGTCAGAATGCTTACCAGAGTGTGGCTTTATTTAATAGCTAAAGCTATTAAAAACATCTTTGTAATGTAATACTTACATTGCATAATAAGTGTTACATTTGTATAAATTATAGGTAAAATCATTAGATAGCAAGATAACCAAATTTTGATACTCATGCATCCTACTTTTTTATATAAATGGCCACTATGTTTATAGAAATACAATCATCCTACAGATTAAAGTCTGAGTTAAAAACATGTAAGTCCCGTATCAACAAACTGGTTGTAAGAATTTAAATTTTAGAGCTTTTGTGAGATGCTTTGCTCCTTTACACTTTGTCAAAGCTGAGACATAGAACAAAAAAAATCAGGTGGCTTAGACTGCCCTTGAAATGTATATTTTGAATAAAACTAGTCACATTTACCTAGATTTAGATTGGTTAGAAAAAATCTGAAATTTTGACTTGACAAACAGCTATTGCCTCAAGAGATATGGAGATTAATCCAGGTCGCTCACAGAACATTTGTGCACCAGATGCCATAACATTTTCCCAGGTGGAAGAAAAGCTCCCCAAATAATAGAGAACTACATATAAAGAGGATAACTGGCTAACAGGGGCTTATAGACCTTCAAAATAGTGTGAGGCTATAAATTATTTAGGAAGATATAACTAGATAAATTAAGAAGGAATATAGTATATCATTAATGAGCAACATTTTCTGCCATAAAATGTGGAATTGACGCCGATAATTGAGTAAAATCTCCTGGTTGCTAAAATTGCCAGTTATATTTGATTTTACAGTTTAAAAAAAAGTGGAGAAAGGAAAGGAAAATATAGTTTTTCATGACAGAGTATGATTAAATAATTTATCAAAAGAAAAAATACGATATCCAAAACTGCATGTCATCCTATCTTTGTTTTTTAAGAATCTATACACAGTGAAATAAAGTCCTATGAATTGAAACTATACTTATTGTTCCCCAATAGTGAGTACAGACATTAAAAACACTCTTTTAGTAACAAACTACTTTAGTTTAAGGTTAAACTGCAGTGAAAATTATTCTAGTCTATATTTTTTAAATTTAATTTCTATTCCCACTTTTCTTCCGATGGCCAGTTGTGTTAGGGGTATGATTATTTATTGTGAAATATCACTTGGAAGTTATTTTAAAAACCAGGCTTGAAACATTATTATGAAAGATTTAGATGCTAATTTAAACAAATTAAAATGTCCTTGCAATTATTATTACTGCCTCCCAGAGGCCTGATATACTTTCCCTTTCTTGTATCTGCTCTCTAGTCTCTGCTTCGGGGAATAGTTTGCAAGACAACTCAAGCTGCTGAGAGCTTCTGCTTTAGAATCTCACATGGAGTGTTTTCTCTGTGTGTGTTTGCTGTAAATAATTAATGGGTCTAAGTGAATCTAGATTGGCAATATGAAATATGATATTCACTATCTTAATCTCCTTAGATTAAGCAGAGGATGCCCCATAGGGGTTCTGGCCCCTGGAAAAAAGCATAATAATGCACATGAAAATTGCCTACTTAATCAGTAGTCTCAGAGAGGACTGTGAAAGTTAACATCATAATAATCCTAAGAAGTAGGTTATTATTATGACTTTGTTAGACATAAGGCTAAAACCTCACACATTATCCAAATTTTTAGGGTTACGAAGCAAAATAGGAATTGGAAAGTGATACTTCTTTTCACTTATATTAGTGATTCAGTGGAAATTAAATTTGCATCTGTCATGCATTTGAGTTTTTTTTATTGATGGTAGTGAAATCATAATGCCATAACGTTATTTGCAGTATGCAGACCTCTCTAAGACTGTGTCTCAACCCTGTAAATAATGGAAGGGGATGGAGTGGATGAAATAGAGGTAAATAACTGAAACTGAATTTTACGTTTGCACAAACATCATGAAGAGATCCAGAATTCCGGTCCAGGTAAATTGAAAAAATTACACTTATGCTCTGTGTGAAGAAAGGAGCTTTGTAAAAAAAATACTTCTCTATTTTCTAGCTCATGGAAAGAAGGCTTAAAGAGAGACTGTCACAGAAAAGACTAACATATTAGCAAAAAGTCTAAATCTAGATCATGGGTTCCTTAGAATGAAAGGCGACATACGGAGTTTGAAATTACAAATGCTTAATTATGTAAAAACGGAATGCTAAATGGTAAGAATCAAGTGGCTGACTGTCACATTATTATACCAGCAGAGGAGAGAACAAACATTTTACTCAGAAATGAAAGAAAAATGAAACATATAAGAATAATTATTTTAAAAAATTTTTAAAGTAAGCTCTATGCCCAACATGGGGCTTGAACTCACGACTCCAAGATCAAGAGTCTCATGCTCTACCAACTGAGCCAGCCAGGCACCCCTATAATTCTAATGGACACCTTAGTATAACTGAAACAGAGATGAAATAATAGAATTTTAGAATATATTTCACTATCATTTTTTATGTTTAACATTATCACACTGAAATGGCAGCCACAGAATATCATTTATTAACCAGTTATTAGATTTTTCTTACCTCCATTTATTTTTACATATAGCTCTGTAAAACTAATAGCTTATTTATCAACTGAATAAATTCTATTTTTGATTGGCATGCTTTCAGAAAAACCATTTTACTTGAGTTGACAAATACTATAAACTGCTCTGACCTAAAGCTCAGATATTAAGAGTGTTATTAAAGATATTTAGTACCAAGTTAAGTTTTCTTCCTGATACATCATGAAAATTCAACTATCATTGGAAATGCAAGAGTGCTAGATAAAAAATTACTTTTAGTAGTATGTGTCAGAAAAAGAATATTAAAGATATTTACGTTTAAATCCTCCATAGAGTTTTCTTTTCTAAAAATGAAGGGTAATTTGAACCTCAGTATTAAGCTAGATTTGTTTTAGAAAATATATTGATGGGTAGGATTACAGATGTGAATTTAAATGTGTTGGTATGAAATCTGGCCTACTTTCACACTTGGGTAAGTACATTTATAATAAGTATAGTGACTTACACAAAAATATTTTTACTACATAGTATAAAAATATTGGGAAGTCTCTAAATAATTGCTATTTCATTAAATGATTTCAACACATGCATCACTATTGTATATAACCTAGAAAACTCAAGCGAATTCCCCTCTGAAATAAGGTTTTTATGAGGTTTCCTGAGGGCACCAGAAAAAAATGTGGCATAATCCTTTAGTAACCAAATTATTGATTAGGTACCAGGTAAGTGTGCTTGAATTTGTACAGGGAATCTTTTCCTATGATAACGCTATTGTGGATCACAGAAAAGAGACTAATAACCTAAAAGCATGAAAATTATGATATCAATTTTCATCCTGTTAAAAAAGGAAAGTCATACTCGTATTTTCCTGTCCACCCTCATCCTACTTTCCAACTCCTGGGCACTATTGGAATGCGATTCTAGATGTGAAAGACAAGACTGAATAAATGATTAAAGGTGCCTTGATAGACATGATAAATTCATCCTAGGGGGAAAAATAGGGAAAACATTCCCATCAATGGAATAAATGGAGAGATGAACTTATTGAAGAACGAAAAATTCACATTTATTTTAAACTCACATATAACTAAACATTTAGCATGTCTGAATAGCACCTAGATTAACTACTTTTGCAGGTGAGAAGCGATTCAATTTCTTTCTTATCTCAAAGGAAATTTTTTTATTCTGCATTATAGGCTTTTCATCTGCAAAATCTGATTTCAAAAATTACTCCTTAATGAATAAGAGACAAGGAAAATACAATGATCTTTAACTGAAAGTATTAGCTTCCATTTTCTTCCAAATTTGGGGCATGAAACTAATCCACTTCCTCATTGCCAATTTGGAATATAATTTTTTTTCTCCTCTTGTGAAAGTCTGTCGTGGTAATTCACATACCAAGTAGAAACACTTTAACCCTTTCATCACACAATGATAATCTTTAATACACTCTTGTTATAAACATTCACCTGCTGAAATAAAAACAAAAGGAATCAGCAACCAACTGGTTGATTGCAACCAACTGGTGAATCAACTGATTGAATCAACTGGTGATTACAACCATGATTTAGTAAATCCATAAGTAAAGAGCAGGGTAGGTTGCTTTTTGATTATTACAATAACCAGAATTATAATATTTATAAACTTTTTTCTTTACCAACAGCTCTAGTATATATTTATTTTCTTTCTCCTTATATTTCAGTAGCGTTATTCCCACACTCCATGGAAAAAAGCCAACAAACAGTGAAAATAACTTTAAAGCAACCTATTGCAATGCTGAAGCCAAAGTATCAGTTGGAATGGTATACACTTGGACAGTCGTTACTATGATATTAAAGGAGACAGGCCATGCCTGACCTGCCGTTGATATAACCATAGGCTGGCAACACATTCCTCAAGAGCCACACAACCTTCTATCATTCAAGATTGGTGGAGGACAGATGTTTTCCATCAGTGTGATAGTATTTTTACACTGCTTTCATTAAACTGTCATTTCCTAAACTGCTTCAATTTCAGGCCCCTTTTATCGCTTTGTTAGTTTTAATGCATTTCTCTGTACCTTGGGTGACAGGAAGGTAGCCCTAACTTTAATTGTGTGTATACTTGCCAAAGATTGGGCCGTATACACTCACAGTAGCCCTCGGTGGGATTGTACCTAATTGTAAAGTGAAAGCAATATTGGAACAAGCAGCAGCATAAAGATCACTAGTTATTCATGGCGTGGAGACTAAGAAAGATTATGTATGTATTAAAATGCTTTGAAGTGAAACATTTATGCAACTTACTTTGAAGGAATCAATAACTTTGATATATTAGCGCAGGTGAAAATATTGTTCATTTAACAGAAATGGATGTAAGACAGAAATAAAAGGGACATTCAAAATCAACAGCTATCTGGAAAACTAGAAATCACCCTCAGTACAACTGAACTAAATGATCCTTTCTGAAAGTTCCCCCTTCATGTAAAAGGTGTGCACTTCCTATCGCTTTACTATTGAATGGCGATATTTACTTGAATTTCGTCATTTAGATGTTTTTGTTTTATTTTATTTCTGCATGACCTGTGAGATAGAACCATCGGGACATTAGTTCGAATAGGCTTACAAAGAGGAATTTATTCCTAAATTATAATTATTAGAGAATGGTGGGTATGTATCACCCATGAGTACAGAGACAATTGATAAGAAAACCTGTTATATATCAGCTCATTCTCATTTTGTGCTGATTTCTCCTACACCCTTGTGAGAAAACCAGGAATAAAAATTCTAAGACGGTTGCTTTAAGATGAAATGAAAATCCCCTGAGTTTGTCATCTGGCTGCACAGGTTTTAGAGAATTGTAAAAAATAAAAATGAAGAGAAGTTTATGTTTAAATGTTAAAATTTCTGCATTTGGAATTCCTGAAATTAATATAAAGATAATAAATTACACTCTTGATCACTATGAAGAGTCATTATCTGGAATTTTTTTCACTGACACTCCACTTTTCCTTGCAAATCATACTTCTGGGTTATTACCACAATGATGAGTGTAGTTGTTAATGTGGACTCTGATCTTATGGTAATAAATTTGTATTCCATTAAAAAGAACAGACTGTAAATTAGAGGTCAGTTAGATATTATCACAATATGAATTAAGTTCTTTGATTGAAATTCATTTTCTTGGTTATATTTTGGTTGTATTGAATGTTTCTGAAAGCAAACAAAATTTTGTGGTGCTTATATATTTGCTCAATAGACACTAAACAAATAATCAAGAAATTATCTCTATGAAAAAAGAAGACACATTTTCCTCCATACTTACTAACGTACACCACATAATATGAAATTTAATTAGCAAAACTCAATAATTCACAAAGCTGGTAAAAGAATGATAATGGACAATCATGGCCTAAGCACAGGGACAATATGCACAGATATATTTCATTAATGGGATTAATTTAGAATTGTAATTAAATAGATTACTTACTAGCCCACACTATAATTTCATTAAACTAAATGATAAAGCTTCATCACCAAGCATCAATTAAAGAACCTTCTTAATTGTGGCATACATTGTACAGTTTCACACATTCAAAATAGACTGACAAGTTAAAAAAAAAAAAAAGAAGATTCTTCTTTTACCCTACACTTAGGAAGTTTTTATGCAAAACAGTTAACAAATCTAAAACATAGTTTTACACCAAGAAAATTATTAAAATTGATCAAAATTTTATAAAAACTAATCTACCGGTAAGTATATGGAGAATTTAAAAATTATTCTCCTGTGTATTCCCTGTCTAAACTTAAAACCTTTTATGTGTATGTCTGTGGAAGTATTTACCCATATACAAGACTAGAACAACTCTGATTTGTATTTCCTTTGCTAATTAACAAACATTTATTGAGTGTTTACTACGTGTCAAGTCCTGTCATAGGTGCTGGGAACAAATAATAAAGAATTAGAAAAATATAATGCTTATCTTCAGAATGTACTATTTGAATTTTGTAGAAAATTTGATGAACAAGATTATGTGAAATTTTATTGCCCTGTACTAGATTTTATTTTTCCCCTTTATTAAAGTTTTTTTCATTTTCATTCATGATTTTTAAATTTATTTTGCTTTATGCAATTTTGTTTATATACTTCATGTTCTAGTATAGAAATTGTCATTGTATATTTTTATTCACATATAGTATGTGAACATATTTTTCATGTAACACTAGACTAAATGCACTATCCATACAATGAACATCTACTTCAATATTCTATTATTTTTTTTAGTATGTTAAAAGTCATTCAAGGATATGAAGGCAGACGAACAGTAGACACAATACAAATATAAAAATATACTTATCTGTGCTATATTAGACAATAATAAACATTACAAAAGAAAAAAATGATTGTAGAAAACTAACTGATTTCTCACAAAATTAAATTGCCAACTATATTTTAATGGCATTCTAAAATAGTTTATACAAATTAGGAATTTACTCTTCCTTCTTTGTTTACTTTTCTTTTGATTGATACCACCTCACTTTTCAAATCAAAATTTTGAAGTGCACTGGGATAAAGTAAAGAAAAAAGAGGATTTAAAATCCAGCTATTTGAGTTCTCTTCTACTTCAAGCGAATTATAAGAAATTATTTTCCTTGACATATCATAGGAAATGAAATAAATTGATGAAGAATAAATGCTGATTTCCTTCATGTCAAGAATACACAAGTGCTAATATTTTATTATCTTATCCAATGGATTTAATAATTTGATATTGAGTTTTGTAAGTTGTG
Organism: Canis lupus dingo; assembly: GCF_003254725.2. Lineage (NCBI taxonomy): Eukaryota > Metazoa > Chordata > Mammalia > Carnivora > Canidae > Canis > Canis lupus. Next base: position 6,922,931 of record NC_064245.1, read on the forward strand.
AAGAAGTTATTTATCAGAGTAAACTTAATTCTATTCTTTCAGGTAAAATAATGTATAAGTTTGTATATTTTTTTCACTTTGTAAAAACTTAAAAATTGTATACATGAATGAAAGTCTTGCATCAAACCAGATACACAGTATGTGATAGTTGAAGATTAAGTAAATTAAAGTAAATCACTCATTGATTTTTAAAGAAAATTATTTAAACTAATGTTTAAGTTTTTACAAAGTGGAGTGTAGTAATTACTTTTTACACATGCAATGCTATTGGGCTCACATTCACTGTTATATTTAATTACACATTTACACTAGTCACATATAAATACAGATTTTAATGTAGATTAAAAACAAGTAAATCATGCATTTCTATAAACTTCAAATCCCTTGGAAATATTTTTAAGCACGATGTTATAAAAGAAGTCCCGTCACTTTTTTTTTTCACTAAAAATTAAGCCAAGAAGAAGAAACATCTCAAAAGTATCTTCAATAATTTTATTTGAAAAGGGAATATGACCCTTTTTAAAATATAAGGAGAATGTGCTACATTATTATTTACTTTTTAATTCTTCTTAGAATCTATCTTATTCCAAAAAATTAGCTATTTTTAAGCTTTTTGAAAAGCACTCAAAAAACATGAATGTGAGAAAATATTATCTTATTATATTATTAAATTTGCTCTTATCTTCAAAAGTAAGCAAGGGAATGGACATTTATTTTTCTTATCCTCATTCTCAAATGATTAAATGGGCAAGATTTTTCATCTCAAATACTACAAATTTAGATGCATTTTATTCCTATCCTATTCTATCCGAAGATTGTGCATTTAGAATCTGCTTATGAAATATAATAAATTAATTCTGTTCCAATATTAAATACTATGGTTATGGTTATCTGCTTTATATGTGATAACAAATGAAAACTTTGTCTAAAATGAAAATTGAAATCAAACATTTCTAAACATTTTAAAAGTTCTGCATCTAGACCCCCTCAATAAGCCTCATTCTTCGTGTTTTATGGACATATGCAGTACACATATAGGTTATGTCACATACTCGACAGTCTTAATTAATCAGGATATTTTTCTGCAATATCAGAAGCACCTATTTCAGAAACAAACCCTAAAGACTAAAACAAACTTAACATTTGGTAAACATAACTACACAATATAGTTTAGTGTGTTTTTTTCCTGTTTTAAAATAGGCCTTCATGTGGTATTGCTCTTAAACTCAAATACCGTATGCCAGAAAGATCCAGACTCCAAACTCTATGCTAAATTGAATTACTTACTCCCTCTTTGTTTTAAATTATGCTCCTTACCTTTGAATGATTGATAGGTCGTGTGAAAAACCTGCTAATAGTTTGGGTAGAACTGAAAAAAACTTATATATATATATATATATATATATATATATATATATATATATATATAAAGTTTTATGTTATATATATATAAAATATATACACACATAAAACTATGCATAAAACCATCACTGAAGTTGGAACAGCAAAATCCACTTCATATCGTAGTCATGTTTAAAATGCACCTGGCATATTTTAGGCCTTCAAATAATTACTTGATAAAATTCTTCATTATCACATCTGCACATTAATTCAGCAGATATCATATAAAAATTAAGACTTCAACAAAGAACTTCCATTAGATTACAAGGTCTTTGTACCTATACGCTGTCTACTTTTAAATTCATTTGAACAACAGCAAACTACTTAGGACATAATAACAAATATCCATAGGGGAGTCTGGGTGGCTCAGTCAGTTAAGCATCTGCCTTCAGCTCAGGTCATGATCCTGGGTCTGGGATCCAGCCCTGCATGGAGCCCTGAATCGCACTCCCTGCTTGGTGGGAGTCTGCTCGTCCCTCCCCCTCTGCCTCTCCCCACCCATTACTGTGCTCTTTCCTTCTCAAATAAATAAAATATTTTCAAAAAATTAGCAAATATCTATAAACCGAAAATCAGCAAACATCAACATATTGTGATTTGTAACCTCATATTTTCTAAAAAAATAATTACAACTTTATAAATAAATATTTTATTCACTAGACTGGCCCCTTGTTCAATTCTCAGAGACAGCTACCATCATAATTTTGTATTTATCATTTTATATATGGCTTCATGTATTCACTATATACATAAGCATCAGCTAATTCATAGCATTGCTTTGTCTGTTTCACATAAATGCTACTTACTTGTCTATACTTTTCTGTTCATTTATTTTACTTTTGTATAATACTTCATTTTAATAGAAGCTAATATTTACTGAATATTCCAGGTCTTCTAGGTGATCTTGGTGTCAATCACTGTGTGAAATATACATATATATTAATTTGGGGTACCCTCACAATGGTCTTATGGCAAAGATTTTATTATTTTTATATTATATTTTATGTTGTAATTCATTTTACATTATATATCTTATTTATATTTTTAAAATATCGTCATTTTACAGATGATCCAAATGGGTCACAGAGTTAAGTAATTAATAGAATGCTACTTAGGTAGTGAATGGTAGAGCTGGAATTTGAATACACGTTGTTCAGATCCAGAGCCCACACCTTCATCACATTACCCTGTGCTCAAAATCAAAGAAGAGACCATATGTTTATATGATGGACAAACCAGCTATTTCCAATTTTTTTACCCTTGTGAACAAGGACACAATAAATGTCCTTTAATATGTCTCTTGGTTTCCATACCAGACATCCTTCAGGGTAGAGGCTCAAAGTGGATTATTTGGGAGTCTCAGGGTACACATGTATCCAACAGTGGCCAGTCTTGTATTAGTCTTTTAGCTTAAGATACTGAGGCTCAAGAAGACCAAGGGATAATTGAGAATATTTTTGTCTAAAGACCTCTTGTATTCGGAGGAGAGTACCCTCTATGCTCAGTATGACTGGTATTCTTTGCTCATCTTATGTTAACATATGCTTCTATAACAGGAAAAAATCTATGCCTATTAAAGAGATTTTTAATATCCTAGTAAGGAATTTCTAGATAAAATATAGAATGTCCAGTTAAATTAGAATTCTTGATAAACAATGATTATTTTAGTACATTGCATGGAATACACGGTACTTAAAATTATTTTTCATCTGAATTCCAATTTAACTCCCTGTTCTTCCTTTTCATTTGCTAAATTTGGCAACCTCACAAATAGTCCACCCACTCGATGGCTACTAAACAAAAGAACCACTCCTACTTACTGGTAGGCACATTGAAAGGATGTTACTAATTCAGAGTCACAAAATCTAGCTACAAATTAAATGGGATTCCAGTCTATTCTCTTGTCTTTCAGAACTCATTATGTTTATTCAAGTGGACATAGATGGAAGATGTATATATTTTATTCAACTTTTCCTATAAAAAGTGTTATCAGAAATCTTTCCACAGTTGTATATTAAGTGCTACAATGCCTTCCTCAACTCAGATTATCTTGCCTCATTTATTTTTTTCTTGCATTTTTTTAAACATCTTATTCCTGAGGATATAACTACAAGGATCATTAACCATCTGCCAACCTCGTCTGTTTTGCCTCCTCAACCCCATGCCCAACATTCACTTCCTCTCTGTTTTATGTCATAAAAATACACTCTGGTTGAACAAAACTGGGTATCAGAACACAAAAAAAAGTATTTCTGTGAGCTAAACTGACATTACACTAAATAATGAGGAATTTGTAAGTGGACCCTATGATCACCCAACACCTCATTTTATGATTACAAAAAAAGAAGAGGAATTACATCCAATTAAATCATCCTCCCTATAAAATGAGACTCTCTGAATAAGCAGGAACAAAGGACAGCCAGTGGGTCTTAGGTATTACAGCTGCCAAAGATGAAATTTCTACTCCAGGGCATATTCATTTCACTAGTTAAGTGCTACTTGAACTAATAGCAATTTCTTAGGTGAAAAGAATTTTGATCTTTTTCTTAGTTTTCCATTATGGAGCTTTGGCATTTCATCAATTGGCATATTGTACCACATTGTGCTGAAATGCTTCTAAGGTTTTGCAGAGAATATGGAGGGATGCTTTTGTCTATAAAATAAACCATCAGTTAGACTGAGATTTTCTTTTCTTTTCTTTTTTTTCAAAAGAAGTGAAGTTGATTACTTGGCATCAGTCCTTCATCACAGATACTACTGAAGAAAAAAGGAGTGTGAAAAAAAACTGAAGGACACAAAATCCGCGGGGAAATAATGAAGTATAAGTGCTTCAGAGAGCAGCCAGAGATGGAATAATATTTCTTCTGTGAGGACTTCAGTAATAACAACCCATGAATGATGAGACTTACTGCAAATGGTAAGAGTGCTGTGGGAAAGTAAGAAAAAAAGTGCTACTCTGTGAAGGATACCATTTCACATGCGCTATCTCCTTCTTCACAGATCATTGGAGCTCTCTTTTTCATTATTCCTCTTTGCAAACAACAATCAATATTCATAGTGGGCCAAATATGTGCCAGAGACTAACAGGTACAGTTTATGGAAAAAGATATGATATCTGATTCTCATCCAAATTTGATCTGAAAATAAATAGGTAATTATAAAACAAATACAGAAATATCAATAATGTTGATATATTGGAGGATCCACAAAGAAGGGAGGCAGTAATTGTAATCATGGAGTTGGCTAGAAAAATATTCCCACAGGAAGTGACATTTATGTATGTCATAATGGAGGAATAGGGTTTTCCTTAGGCTAGAAGTGGGAAAATGAAATTCCAACTAAAGAGGTCAGCCAAAGCAACATATAACAAATAATCTGATTGGTAGGAGGATTTGCTGTTTATAATGCTGAAACTGGAATAATAAGCTGTGGCAAGATTCTGAGTGGCCTTGCAGATCTTACAGAGGAATATGAGGGTTATAAGATTATAGGGAATAGAAAGCAAATGTAGATGTAAAAGAAAGTAATTAAACATGATTCAATGCACATCTTTAGTGGTACTGTGATAAATGGCTAAGAGGGAAAAAATAAGAGGTAATCATATCAAATATGAAATTATTATAATTATCCAGGTGAAAGAAATGATGAAAACTCAAATAAGACAGTGGCAGCATAGATAGAGAATGAAAAAACAAATTCACTTGGAAAGTAGAGTTGACAGGATTCAGAAACAGATTGGGTGAAACAGGAATTGGACATTAAGATTTTGCTCTTGCATGAATGAGTATATTCTGATTCCATTGGAAGAGATTTTGGCAGATGGGGAAAAGAACACAAATGTTAAATTTTGAATCTCAAAGTGAAACTCCTAGAATTCTATCTACTCTTTACTCAATATATGCTTATCACATATTTAGCTCCATATCCTTCATAAAAAAGGGAAAAATAAACTATAATTTGAAAAGTGAATTAATTGGATACATCATAGATATTTTTCTTAAGTATTCATAATTTTAGGTTTAAAGTCTAGAAAGCTTGAAAAATTCAAATAGGCCCAGATCACAGTTACTAGAACTGTATAGTTGATTAACAGATTTTATTGCACTAGCTTTTTAGTTCTGAAAATAATAAAGTGAAATATTTAGGGGACACAGTGGTCTGTCCTTGAATGACCTATTAAACTTTATTAATGACCAAGAACAACATATGCTTACAAAATTAAGTCAATTTGAATTAACCAATCATTAAAGGAATATAGTTTAATTATGCAAAAAAGAAACCTTAAACCATTTGAATATTTATCCATCCAATTTTATATGCAAGTGAACATAATAATTGAGACTTTGAAAACTGTAATATAAAAAGTGCCTTTACAAACATTTGGATGTATTTACTTATTTTTATTTGAGCCTAACAGACACACAATATTACATTAGTTTCAGGTGTACAACATAATTTATTCTACATCTCTACGCATTATGCTAAAATCCTGACAAGTGTAGCTACCATCTGTCATCATCCATCGCTATTATATCATTGGCTATAATACCTATCTGTACATCGTACTCCCATGACTTACTCATTCCATAACTAGAAGTCTGTATCTCCCACTTTCTTTCACCCCTTCTGCCCATCGTCCCATTTTCCTTCCCTCTGGCAACCACAAGTTTGTTCTCTGTATTTTTAAGTCTGATTCTGCTTTTTGTTTTATTCACTTGTTTTTTGATTCCATATATGAGTAAAATCATATGGTATTTGTCTTTCTCTGCCTGACTTCACTTCACTTAGCATAAAATCTAGGTTCATCTATGTTGCTGCAAATGGCAAGATCTCATCCTTTTTATGGCTGTGTAAAACTCCATTGGTGTGTGTGTGTGTGTGTGTGTGTGTGTGTGTGTGTGTACCACATCTTCTTTATCCAGGCATATATTGATGGACATTTAAGTTGCTTCCATACCATGGCCATTATAGATAAGGCTGAAATAAACATAGGGGTGATTTATCTTTTCAAATTAGTATTTTCATTTTCTTTGGGTAAAAATCCAGTAGTGGAATTATTGGATCATGTGGTATTTCTATTTTTAAGTTTTGGAAAAATCTCCATACTGTTTTCTACACTGGCTATACCACTTTACATTCCCATCAACAGGGCACAAGGGTTCCTTTTTCTCCACAGCCTCATCAACACTTGTTTTTTCTTGTGTTTTACCCTAACCATTCTGCTAGGTCTAAGGTGATATCTCACTGTGGTTTCGATTTGTATTTCCCTAATAATTAGTGATGTTGAGAATCTTTTCATGTGTCTGTTGGTTATCTCTATGTCTTCCTTAGAAAAATGTATTTACATGACCTCTGCCCAATTTTTTATTTGAATTGTTTGGTGAGTAGTATATGTTCTTTACATATTTCGGATATTAATCTTTTATCAGATGTATCGTTTGCAAACATCTTCCCCTATTCGTTTAGGTTGTCTTTTCATTATGTTTTTGGTTTCCTTCACTGTACAAAAGCTGTTTTATCTTAACGTAGTCTTAATAGTTTATTTTTGCTTTTGTTTCCCTTGCCTCAGGAGACATATCCAGAAAAAATGTTGCGACAGCCAATGTTAAGAAATTACTGCTTGTGTTCTCTTCTAAGAGTTTATAGTTTCAGGTCTCACACGTAGGTATTTAATCCATTTTTATTTTATTTTTGTGTATGGGGTTAAAAAGTGGCCCTTTGTGTGGAGGTGTCTAGTTTTCCCAGCACCAGTTGTTGAAGAGACTTTCTTTTCTCCCTTGTATATTCTTGCCTCCTTTAGCACAGATAAACTGGTCAGGGAAGTGTGGGTTTATTTCTGGGCTCTCTATTCTGTTCCACTGAACTATGTGTCTATTTTTGTGCCACTACAAACATTTATTTTAGAATTATTTAACTTTATCTCATATGAACCTGCTAGAACTCTGGTATAATCTCTCTTTTGTAGATAAGGAAATTGAAAATTAAAAATTAATAGTCTCGGAAAAGTGACTTAGCCTTATCAAAAGTCATACTTCTTCAGGTAATGGCATGAGGATACAATCCAAATTCTTAACTACAATCAACTCAGTATGTCTATAACAGCAGTCTAAGACATTTCTGACCAACAAATATTTATTGAAGTCCAAAGTTGTTTTCTCTTGTTAATGCCTTCCAAAATTGAACTCTGATAAGATTTTATAAAACTAAGACTTCATATTAAAGACATTTCTGGCAGAAAGCAATAGAATAAAAGCAAGAAATAATGACTATGAAAACAGAATACAGGATATGGTTTGAATTTATGATATAGATTTCTATTTATGAAAGACTAACTGCAGTGTGTAGTCATACTGCAGAGAAATTTTAGTGTCAAGTTAAAGTGTGACTACATTAATAAAAAAGGCCAGAGTTTTTTTAATGTTTTACAAAGATAAATACTATTTTCAAACAAAATTACATAAATAAAATCCTTTATGGGACCCTAAAAATATATGTTAAATCAAAGACACATTAGGGAAAGCAGGAACAAGGAGTTAAGGTTTATTTGCTTACTATACTGTGACTACAATAAAATGGAATTTTTGTGCCACAACTATCCCTACAATGTAAAAATGAATTGATCAAAGTTAGAGTAAAAATATTTGCAGCAAATATGATAGGCATAGTTACTCATTTAACATAGAAAAATGATTTGAATTTATAAGAGATAAAGAGCAACTGCCAAAAACAAATGGATAAAAGTGCAGAATGGGAATTCATATGCAAAATAGATATTCATAAAATAGTATAGTATTCAACATAATTATGAAATTCAAATTAGAACCATGTTAGAATAAAATTTTCCCTATAAGATGAACAACTACTACAGAGTTCTAACGCACCATAAGAACATGAAGAAATAAGCACTTGTGTATATTACAGGTGAGAAAATAAATCTCTGATTTTTGATAAGACAACTAGCTAATTAACAAAATTCAAAAGGCATCTTATCTTCGATCTACTAATTCTTCTACAAATATTTATCATACATATATGCTTTTACTGGGTGCAAATATATATATATATATATGTATACAGAAGCGCATATTTAATCATTCTTTCATTTTTTAAATCATTATATCATTGTAAAATCCTGGAAACAGCACTCTTGTCTAAATAAGAAATCCTTTTTCTTGAATTATGTACATCAAAACCATTAAAAGCAAGACTTTCTTTAAAAATCTAAATTGATAAGTGCTTTTAGAAAATTCTTAAAGATATACATTAGCAAATAAAAAAAGTAAGTAGTGTATATCATATTCTACTGGATTGTGTAGTTATATTTTATAAAAACTTAAAGCTGATTTTTGCAGTTATATTTTCATAATTAGCTATCAGGATACATTGAATTTTTGCCAATTTTTATGTTATAAAGACATAACTGGTTCTTTTTTTTTAAGATTTTATTTATTTATTCATGAGAGACACACAGACAGAGGCAGAGATACAGGCAGAGGGAGAAGCAGGCTCCATGCAGGGAGCCCAATGTGGGACTTGATCCCAGGACCCCAGGATCACACCCTGGGCCAAACGCGATGCTAAGCCACTGAGCCACCCAGGGATCCCCAACATAACTGGTTCTAATAATTATTTACAAGTAAAAGCAGGATAAATCAATAAGGTGTAAAGAATACTAGTTATTCTAAATTAAGAAAAACTACTGAAATGAGGTGAGCCTACTTGAAGTAAAAACAGAGAACAAAGATTTCACCCAGACCCTATGATACCTAGGTTAGAATCTAAAGATTTCCTCTACTAAAATACTCCAGAGCTGGGGAAGGAAAGGGTAGAGAAGAGGTAAACAGTGCAAAGCAGGAAGACAAGAATCCCAAGAAGAAAGTTGAGGGTTTTTCTCCGTGATTATTTTGTATTGTTTTGTCTTGTTTTGTTTTGTTTTTTGCTCTAAAATAGTGTTGATCTAAGAAACCACTGAACCTGGAGAAAGAATAAGATCAGCATCTAGGATAGTTCCTCATCTTGAATAAATAAAATAGATTATAAAATAGATTTTAGGTTTGGACCCTTGAAGTCATCCCAGAAAATAGAATTGAAATAGAATCTTTGCCTGTGAATTTACATACATTTGAGGTACATTTTGGCCTTCCTAAAGTGTTTATCAATAATTTCCATTCACCAAGGACTTACTAATGATGCCATAATAACTACAATGAATATCAGAATGTAGCCTCAGGCAGTCTATATTGGAAACAAGCTATGGAAAATTTTCCTCTCCCTTTAAAATATCTGTCAGAAGAAAGACAACTCTGGTTGCCAGGAAAGAAATTCTCATATTCTCTCTCTCTCTCTCTCTCTTCCGCCCTCCCTCCCTCCACCCCTTCTTTCTCTTTCTCCTCCACTCTTTTCCTTCCTTCCTTTCTCTCTTCTCTCTTTTCTCCTTTTTCTGAAATGAAGGTGCCTATTACCTGCTGTTAAACCTAGCTGCCAGGTAAGTTCCGTCCCTGAGTTGTTCACATAGAACAACTTTGTGAATCAGAAAAAGATTCAGATCTCCGGATCTTTTACTGTCCTGAAGGCCATGTGGTAAAATGAAAAGTATCAGTAAAGCTTCTTCCTGGTACAGTAAAGGTAAGATGACTTACCCTTTGTTTTAGGTCCCAAAACAATTGCTGTATATAAAACCACTTTATAAATATCAAAGCATTGACTGGTATAATATAAAACCATTTGGTATAGATAATAATAATAATTAAGCCTCACTATGATGTAGTGCGTGAATATCCTCTAAGTGCCTAGCCTTGTTCTTAGCTCTTTATTCACTTTTGCAGTATCTGGCCCATATCAGGACTTGACTTTAGTCCCGAATGGATGTGACTTTTACCTTTGACTTTTTCGAACTTTTTTCTCTCTAGAAAGTGCAGTCTGCTCAGACCAACTAACTGGGGGAGACTCACTATTAATAAAGGGTAGATTGAGTCTTCCAGGAAGCAAGTATCACCAATGATCCGCCAAACTCTCTTGTTTAAGGGATGATTATTCAAATTTACATTCATAGTTTCTTTACAATAGATTTCAGTGATCTAAGATCCTGTAATTGCTGCATGCTAAGCAAAAATGAGACAATATTTTGGTATCTGTTTCCTTTGATATTCTTCTAAGTCAAGTGAGAAGGAAATGAGAGATACCTAACTTCAGGTAGAACCCCAGTCTATAATGATTCCCAGAAAGCAGGAGTAGGGTTAATAAATGAGAATTAGACACCAGTCATAATCTTCGTGATAAGGATATCAGATAATAGTTCTCATTTAATTGCCATTCTTTCCCCCATTCTGATGTATTCAACATTGATCATTCTTATCAAAACTCAACCAAAACTTTGAATTTTATTCCAAAGATGACATCAAGGCAATTCAATTCCATTCTATTCAGGACAAAAAACAAAACAAAACAAAAGAAAAAAAAAAACAAAAAAAAATTCTATAGCACCATGAGAACTTAGCAAAATAATTTTAAGATTTAATTTCAGGAACTCATTGTATTGAAGAGGTCTCATAGATTACAGGCTAAACTAATTCACAAAATAAGACTGCTAAGCCAGAGGAACTATCTAAGATCTTCAACTTGAAAAAATAGAGCATGCTTATTTTTAAGACAGGTTTGTTCCATGACATGGATTTATTTTACATTGTGTTTAGTTTGGAAATGGATATAAAATTTTACAGAATATTCAAGGAAAATGTTGTGTGGATCTGGCTGATTCTGGTAAGTCAACACTCAGTTAATACAAAAAAAGCAGAATAAATTAGGAAACAAATGGAAGACAAATATAAAGATCAGCTCAGAAAACAAAAGTCCTCAGATGTCAAGAGAGAGAAAATGAAACCAGAGAGCTTAACCAGAGAGCTTAGGAAAGTGATTTTGGGCTACCGAAGTTTCCATATTGAAAACTGGATCTCAAGTTGACTCTAGAGTTTATTGGAGAACAAAAGTATTTAAGCCTGAACAGGTTAAGCATAAGCCCCCTTTATAAAACACTGTAACACTGAAGTATTTTCTATTTTATGAAAAATCCAGAGAAACATGAAAGATTATAGTCTCTCTGGACATTTTGACAGAGTTGATCATGTTCTGTTCTTCAAAGTATTTTTTTTTTTTTACTAAGTAAAGTAATACACTTATCTGGTTTTGCTCCTACATCAGTACATATTTATCGATCTCCCTCTTAGGTTCTTCCTTACATACTCAACTTGTTTCCTGGTATTTCTTTTTTTTTTTTTTTTCCTTTGTGTCTACTCTCTTCATGATCTCTTCCAGTCTTGTGGATGTACTTCATATACATGCTGATGGCTACCACATTTATTATTTCAATCTGAATCTTTCCCTGAACTTTAGGTACTTGAGTCTATCTCCATAATTAGGATATACAATTGAATGCTTCTTGGCCATCTCAAACTTAAAAAGTCCAAACTGAAAGTGTGGGCTTCCTCCAAGAAAATATACTCTCCACAATTGTCCCCATATCAATAAAATGTTAAGACCTTCAGAATCATTTGATTTCTTTCTCTCAAACTCAATATCGAATCTGTTAGAAAATGCTATTGTTTCTACTCCTATTATGAAGAATCTAGTATTTTCTTGCTGCTACTACAGCTACCAAGCTGGCTCACTTCACTAATGTCTTTTATTTCAACAGATTTCTAGCTTTTTTATTTCTTTTTTTTCTGCTTATGCACTTAGGTCTTTCACAATAATTTCAAAATAGCAACCAAAACTAGCATAGAAAAACATAAGTTGGATTATAATACTTCCCTCATCAGAAAATATTAATAAGGACTTTCTATCTTACTCATGTTAAAAGCCAAAGTCCTATGGATGGTCTACAAAACTATCAGACTTTTCACCTTATCTCCTATTGATTTCTCCTTTCTCATTACTCACAATCACATAGATTTTCTTGATTTTCTCATATATGCCAGGTATATTTTTTTACCTCATGTTATACATGACTTATACATTGCTCACACTGTCTTTGTATTCTTTTCTCTCCACTGTAGAATGCAAGCCACAACAGCAAGGTTTTGTTTGCTTCATTAACTGTTGTATCTTGTATAATGCCTTTTCAAAGACTAAATAAATATTAGTAGAATGTTAGGTCAACTCTTTCTCTGATAACTTAATCAGCTGTGATAATAGGGATGCACTGCAATAAAACCAGAAGAGAACTGAACCCAGAATCTGTTGTGCTTGGGTTCAGGTTTTCTCTCAGTTCTTTCATACTCTCAATTTAAAAGTCATTCATTCTTTCTTAGGCTCATTATGTTCATGTGACAGTGTTTTTTGTTTGCTTGGTTTTGGTTTTAATTTGTGTATGCAATAATTAAGAAATAGGTATAAAATATCATAAATGTATAAAGTATTTTACACAAATAGACTTATAATTATTTCATCCTCAGTCCTATGATTCCTGATTAATGGCAAATATGGAAATGAACAATATCTCCTGACTAATGGCAAATATGGAAATGAACAATATTTCCATAATTACCATATATCTAAAACTCTACCTAAAGAATGAGTGAGATTAATCATTCCATCCACTAAAACATGAAAAATTTAATCTCAGAGTTATTAAGCAACAACCCCAATGCCACAGAACACTTGCTAGAATGTTCAAAGTAGTATTTACCAAATGTTGTCCTTAAATTACTTGGATTAGGTATCCATTATTATAATGCATATATCTGAGCCTACAGTCTACTTGATATTTGGAATCTCTGAGTTTGAAGCCAAGTACCTTATGTCACTGTTATACATCTTACTACTTAAGAAGAACTAGATTACATAAAAACAAAACAAAAGCAACACTTTTTGAGTGGCAGGCCCACACGAGGGATAATGGTAATGTTAAGAGTTTGTACATAAGGGAAATTAGGTATTATATGTTACTCGTAAATACTAGGTTTCATATGAATCTTGGAACAATATCTGTCTTTCTTTAGTCAGCCTATTCCCTAAAAAAATAAGTTTACCTGATTTGGAGTTCTATTTCTAATATCTGTACACTCCTAATTGGTATTCTGTTTATAAACCAGCACTCAGGGAATTTAGTCATAATCACCAAAATGTATAAACTGAGGTAAGATTTCTCTATCATACTATTTATATACTATATACTAAACTTTGTATTATTCTCAGATACTGCAAAGAAGCTTAAAATAGTGTACACATCACTTGTAGGAAGACTTTGAGGACAAGGTAAGTAATAGCATTAAAGTACCACAAATATGGTAATTTCCTTTCTTAATATTTATAATTATTCATTGGAAAATGTACAATTTTAGAATACATATTATTATATTATATACATTTCCCTCTTGTAAATCAAGCTAAATGCAAAATCTTATTAATTAAAGCCCCAAAAGTTCAGGCATAGAAAAGTAAAACAAATATATTTTTTAAAACTGTGTTGTATGGTTACCAATAACTAAATGGACCAAAAGACAAATCCTCTCATGTAAAAGTAGTAGCTGCAGCGTTGGCTTGCTTTCCTAAAATAAGTTTAGAAAACTGTTCCATGTAGCACTAAAATCCGAACTGGAATAGAACACTATGTTTATTTAATATATTATTGGCATACTTTCCACTAAGTATTTCATGTTCGAATTATAATTTTCATGGAATTTATGCCTCTCAGAGATTCTCTAATTTAAGGTTCATAAGAATCAGAGGTTGTGTGCCCAAATCACCCAAGAATATTCAGAGTATACACTCAACAATTTTTGCATGAAAAATAAAAACAAACAAATGAAAGCACGTATCCATGTCAGAAGAGCAGGATTGTATAATAGCATACTTGTATTATCAGAAATGACAACAGTGTCTGATACTGAGACCGGTGTCTTGGTATACTAACTGACTATGTTGCAATGTTGTAAAATACAGGAACTAAACAGATTATTTGATTTTATTCTATCATCTACTCTAAAATATAAAGTTGATATATTCATACTTGCAGTATGTTGGTATCATAATTATAAAGCTAAAAAAAGGAGGACATTGAAATTGCAAATAAATGAAGAACTGGATTATTCTAATATTGGGTGAAAAGAAAAATGCGTTGGGTCATTGGAGGCTGACCCACATGCATCTGAAGCTTTCCGCTCCTAAGGGAAAATGCAGGTACAGGACTGTGAAAAATTTTGGCAGTGTTTCTTATAATGCCTAGGGGAGAATTAAAGTTTAAACTGTTAGGATAAAGTCTGATTCTGTGAGGAGAACTAAACTTACAGTTTTTGGACAGGGAATGAGGCAGCTGAACCAACAGATACCTTCCAAATACAGATAGGAACTTCTTATGTCTGACTGTGATCTATGTCCTGGGTAAAATTGCCAATCTTGCCAATTCCATATGAATGAAGAAGAAAATTATTCTTAACTTTTCACCCAAATGACTTACAGTTCCAATCATAACCTAGATGGTATAATCAGGCTTATTTCTCTTACTCTACCACCATGACCTATAACAACAGGAAGGAAGGAAGGAGGAAGGGAGGGAGGGGAGGAGGAAGATAAAAAGAGGAAGGGAAGAAGAAGAAGGGGAAGAAGGAAGGGGAGGAGGGAGAGGAAGAAGAAGAAGAGAAAGAGGAGGAAGAAGAGAGGGAGAAGGTAAAAAGAATATTTTAAAAACTAACAAAATATATAAAGAACTACTTTTAGGCACTGGGCAATAATCCACTTTGGGCCAAAATTTAAGAGAAGATAAACTTATATGATGCCAATATTCACAGCAGCATTCTCCTTGAAAGAATGATCCAGATCATACTGTGGGGAAAGAGAATCCACAAAAAGAGAGCTCTCCATTGACAGAGAAGACAGATATTACATATTAAAATTATTTAGGCAAGTGGCATTTGAGGGTATAGAGTCTTGGAGAAAAAAGTCCCTGGTATCTGTGCATGCTTAGTAGAAAATAGTCACTTAGAGGCCAGAGGAATGTGAAAATATTTTAGAGGCAAGACAGAGCTAAGAAATGAGGTTTGGATTCCAATCCCAGCCAGAATGGAGTAATCTTGGTGACCATCCTGAACCTTTAACTGAAATTCCAAGAAGACTATTAACTGAATAAAAAACAAACCCTAGTCAACCCTGAAATAAAGGAGAACCTAAGATAATATGTCTTGAAAATATTAAATAAATACAGGATCCAAGATAATGGACAATACATTTTAAGTGCATGACAGAAGATAATTTAATAATTTTTAGAAAAAAAATTAAAAATCCAGTGTTCTATAATACATATTACACAAATCCAACAAACAAGAGATTACTAGTTATGGACTTCTATTGCACCACATTCCAGTGCTCCATATCTAGCACTTAAATGGTCAGGTCTGAGGAGGGACATATACAGGTGGCAGTTGGGTAATTTATTTAGAAAATATCTAAGTATTTTATCCTTTATACTAATCTCTAACTCTGTGCTCTATTGGAAGATACTAGCTAAATTAAATATTGGTGTGGATGCAACTGTAATATTTTTTCACTTGCTTTCTTATTAACAGCAATTAGAAGTTTTTTAAGCTTCAGAGCAAGTTTTCAAGATGTCTAAGTATTCCTTGCTCATTAATCCTTGGCTAGCTCTGATCTGGTTTACCAATAGATTGGTCAAGCATATCATTTGAGTGATTATATTCTTTGAGGCTTGAGTTGTTTTTATATCATGGCTTTAAGCTCTGGGCTTTGGCTGTTTCCTAAGTGAAAAATATAAATAAGTGGCAATTATTTAGAGTTTATAACCCCACTGTTAGCACATTGTATTATGATATTATTCTGTTCAAGAACAAGCCTTGTAGGCCAAGGATCCCTAGGTTCTAGGATCCCTAGAAGACTGGACAACCTTAGTTTGGTTCTACTTCCAAGCTTGCAAAAAGTGACTTATATTCAGAAGAAATTAAAATATCAAAATCTTTTTAAAAACTTACTAGAGCCAGAGATTATTCATATATTGGGTGCAACAGGCAATGATCCCAGATCATGTGATTAATACAAAAATGGAATAAAACATGGATAAAACGAATGAAAAGAGACATAACTTCAAAATATATTTGGAAACAGTAAAAATAAGATTCTAATCTATACCCTATAAGTACCAATATATGACTACTTGAAGTTAAGGTCTTGATGGAAGAGTTCAACAGAAGCCTGTAGTCAACATAAGATGAGATCAGGGATTTCAAATAGAGATCAACAGGAATATTCAAACTGAAACATGGAGAAAAAATAGAAAAAGGGCA
Organism: Canis lupus dingo; assembly: GCF_003254725.2. Lineage (NCBI taxonomy): Eukaryota > Metazoa > Chordata > Mammalia > Carnivora > Canidae > Canis > Canis lupus. Next base: position 6,939,622 of record NC_064245.1, read on the forward strand.
AGAACAAAATATATAAAAGAGCTCATAATATTTATAATATAGGTAGTTGAGATATAAGAAGAGAAAAAGAGAATATTGGAAAAAATCATTGAATAAAAATGATTAGGAATTTTCTAAACTTGATGAAAGATATAAAACCACAGACTCAAGAATTCAGTGACCATAAAGCTGGATAACTAGAAAAAAAATCCCAAGTAAATGCACTTTAGCAAAATTGCTAAAACAAAACCAAAACAAATACGGATAGAATATACTTACAAGTAGCTGAAGCAATTAAAAGACAAGTTACTTTAAAAATATCATTGAGCTTTGCGCAGTGGCAGTATCGTAGCCAATGAGGTTTATCCGAGGCGCCATTATTGCTAAAAATACCATTGAAAGCTGTCTTTTCAACAGAAACAATAAAAGGCAGAATGCCATAGAATTACAAGTTTAAGGTACTGAAATATATAACATGACAATAAAATATTATTCAAAAACAAAGGCAAAACTAAGATTTTATTAAAAAGAGAAAAGCTGAAAAAATATGTTTCCAAAAGATATGAACTCTAAGAAATACTAGAAGTAGTTATTTATGCTAAAGGTAAAGCATTCCAGATGAAATCATAAACCTTTAAGAAGGACTGAAAGTTTCCAGAAAGAGTAAATTAATTGATAATTATAATGAAGATTAACATCTTAAAGTAATGATAAGAATTTATTGTGGAATTTGTAACATATATAATAGTAAAACATAAGAACATAACAAATGGTACATAAAGGGTAAATGGAGTCTACCTATGGCACCATTTGGAAGTGGCTCATGCATTATTTTAATATACTCTTTTTTTTAATATACTCTTTAATAAATTTTAAAAAGAATATTTTAATAAACATAGTAACAATTAACAGAATGACAGAAGAAAGCATAACCAAAAGCTAAAAGATGATAAAATAGTAAAGTAATTTCAAAACTGATTAAATCAAAGAAAAAAAAGTTTGATTAAACAAAGAAGAGATGGGACAAATTCAAAACATTAGCAATATGATAGACTTAAACCGAACTCAATTATCAATTACATTAAAATTAAATGATATAAAAACTCCTAGTAAAAAAAAAACAGAAAGAAAAAAAAAGATCACCATACTGACTAAAATAAAATTACACATACACACACAGTCTACTCGAAATATGAAGACACAATCTGAAAGCAAACGGATGGAAAAATATTTACCATGTGAACACTGGAAATCAAAGTGGCTGCTACTAATTTTATCAGATAAAATAATTCTTAAAGCAAGAAATTCATTGGATATAAAGAAAATATTGTATAGTGATATGTGGCTTAATTAAACAAGAAGACAAACAAATCCAGTTTTGATATGCACCAAAACATTGAGTTTCCAATTCAATCAGTGAGAAAAAGCAGTAAATTAAAGACAAAGTACAAAAGAGTAAAGAAAAAAATATTTAAATGAGGAAATATCAAAGAACAAAACACACATATATTTAAAAAATCAAAATAGTCAAATGGTGGATCTTCAAAAAGAAATCTAAAATTAATAAACACCTACAGAAGAGATCAAAATAAATGAAAATATCCAAATACCAGTATCAAGAATGGAAATAGAGACATCACAACTATAAATACTAAAAATATAATGACAGGTAATTATATATAACTTTATGTCAATAGCTTAGAATTTTTAATAAAATAGACAAATTTCTTAGAAACTCAACTTACCAATACTAATACAAAATGAATAGAAAATCTGAATAATTTTATATCAGTAAGAAAAAGCTAATCCAAAAATAAATAAAACCCTTGTCAGAAAGAAAATAACTGGGTCAGATGGTTCCACCAATGCCTTCTTCAAAATACTTAAGAAATAATATCAAATGTTTCAAAAAATCTCCCATAGAATAGAAAAATAAGAAACACTTCCTATATCATTTTATGTAAGCAGTCTAATGCTGATACATAACCTACCAAGAATATTAGAAAGGAAAAATTAGAGAAAAGCCATTCCCATGAACATTAATACAAAAATTCTTAAAACATCGTTAGCAAATTTATTTATTTATTTATTTATTTATTTATTTTTTTAAAGATTTTATTTATTTATTCATGATAGACACAGAGAGAGAGAGGCAGAGACACAGGCAGAGAGAGAAGCAGGCTCCATGCACCGGGAGCCTGACGTGGGATTCGATCCCGGGTCTCCAGGATCGCGCCCTGGGTCAAAGGCAGGCGCTAAACCGCTGCGCCACCCAGGGATCCCTCGTTAGCAAATTTAATCTAGTTGATGTACAAATGGTTAATATTTGATAATAAAGTGGGATTTATTTATGGAAAACCATTCCTTATGATTTATCATATTAACCAAATAAAAGACAAAACCAAAAGAGCTAGAATTATTTTCTAAAATTCAGTGCCACTTCATTATTAAAATTATATTCTCATTAAATTGGACATAGTAAATAACTTTTTAAAAAGACAGTCTCTTCAATAAATGGTGCTGGGAAAATTGGGCATCCACATGCAGAAGAATGAAACTAGACCACTCTCTTGCACCAGACACAAAGATAAACTCAGAATGGATGAAAGATCTAAATGTGAGACAAGATTCCATCAAAATCCTAGAGAAGAACACAGGCAACACCCTTTTTGAACTCAGCCACAGTAACTTCTTGCAAGATATATCCACGAAGGCAAAAGAAACAAAAGCAAAAATGAACTATTGGGACTTCATCAAGATAAGAAGCTTTTGCACAGCAAAGGATACAGTCAACAAAACTCAAAGACAACCTACAGAATGGGAGAAGATATTTGCCAATGACATATCAGATAAAGGGCTAGTTTCCAAGATCTATAAAGAACTTCTTAAACTCAACACCAAAGGAACAAACAATCCAATCATGAAATGGGCAAAAGACATGAAGAGAAATCTCACAGAGGAAGACATAGACATGGCCAACACGCACATGAGAAAATGCTCTGCATCACTTGCCATCAGGGAAATACAAATCAAAACCACAATGAGATACCACCTCACACCAGTGAGAATGGGGAAAATTCACAAGGCAGGAAACCACAAATGTTGGAGAGGATGCGGAGAAAAGGGAACCCTCTTACACTGTTGGTGGGAATGTGACCTGGTGCAGCCACTCTGGAAAACTGTGTGGAGGTTCCTCAAACAGTTAAAAATAGACCTGCCCTACGACCCAGCAATTGCAGTGCTGGGGATTTACCCCAAAGATACAGATGCAATGAAACGCCAGGACACCTGCACCCCGATGTTTCTAGCAGCAATGGCCACAATAGCCAAACTGTGGAAGGAGCCTCGGTGTCCATCGAAAGATGAGTGGATAAGAAGATGTGGTTTATGTATACAATGGAATATTCCTCAGCCATTAGAAACGACAAATACCCACCATTTGCTTCGACGTGGATGGAACTGGAGGGTATTATGCTGAGTGAAGTAAGTCAACCGGAGAAGGACAAACATTATATGGTCTCATTCATTTGGGGAATATAAATAATAGTGAAAGGGAATATAAGGGAAGGGAGAAGAAATGTGTGGGAAATATCAGAAAGGGAGACAGAACAGTAAAGACTGCGAACTCTGGGAAACGAACTAGGGGTGGTAGAAGGGGAGGAGGGCGGGGGGTGGGGGTGAATGGGTGACGGGCACTGGGGGTTATTCTGTGTGTTAGTAAATTGAACACCAATAAAAAATAAATTTAAAAAAAACTACAACTTAAGATAATCTACAAAAACTATTATTGCAAATATTACACTGAAAGATAAAATGTTTCCTGCTTTCTCGTTAATTATATATACTTTTAAAATTTAGAACAAAATTAGATAAAAATTAGAAACACGGCAACAGTACTTATTGAAATTTTACGGAAAGTTTTAGCTGTTACAATCAGATAGAAAAATACAAAACAATAATAATGGTTGGGAAAAAGAAACTAATTTAGTTTTACTGATTTAGGAAGGTTCCCTAGCATAAAGTCAACATATGAAAAATCCTAAGATAAACATACATACATATATATATATATATAAATATTTATATATATATATATTCACACACACATAAAAAGAAAAACTGAAGTGAAAATATCAGTTACACTCATATACAAAAATATCAATATCAAATATCTGGAAATTATGTAAAAATAAGAAAGACCTTGAAATTGGAAAATCAGAAAATTACTGAGAGAAAACTCAATAACTAAATCAATGTACATGAAAATCACATTAGCAGATTAAAGACTGAGTCTATCTATAATACCCATTCTGTCCAAGCTGATACATGGTTTCCACACAATCCTACATATACACATGTCTTCATCAATAAGTAGATTATAAAATCTACATGGAAATGGAAAGGATCTAAAACAACCAAAGTGATATTAAAAAACAGGAGCACAAGGTGAAGGTCTTTTAGTATCATAGGTCAAGACATTTTCACTAATTACAACAATGGAAATCATTTTAAAAATTACATATTTATATATATAATATAGCATATATATGATGTATATAATATATATGTATTATACATATAGAATGTATGTTACTAGAATTTATTATATCAGTATTCTATATATTTATTATACATATAACTATATATACTATATATATATATCTCACTAGATTGGTTGGGGGAAAGTGATCTTTTCAATAAATTAAATAAATAAATAAATTATATGGAAGAAAATGAACCTTACCTCCTCCTTTATACCATAACACAAAAAGTAATTATAGATTAAAAGTCAAATTAAAGCAAAAACGATCATTCTTCTAGATAATAACACTGGAGACCTCATGGTTTGATAAAGGTAAAGGTTGACTATACAGAGCTCTAAAATCAATAACCATAAAGTAAAACACAGCTGAAATTTACTAATGGAATTTATTAAACTTAAATACTTTTCTTTTAACTAAGAGTAGGGTGACTAACAGTCCTAAGGGTTCCCAGGAGGTGGGATTTTCATGCTATCTGGACAGTCTCCAAGCAAACCAGGATGGATGATCACCCCACTTGCAAACAGGATAATCATATTTGTGACTGTGTCATTAAGAAGAATAGGATGGAAATGATGCTTTGTGACTTCCAAAGCTAATCATAAAAGGCGATTTAGCTTCTGACTTATCATATGAGCACTAACATTGGAGTTCTGAGCTGTCATGTAAGCAGTCTAACTGCCTTCAGGCCACCGTGCTGAGAGAACTCACAGGATGGTCCAGGACGGAGAGGTCAAATCCCAGAAACTACGAAAAAGGAGATGCTTAGCAAATCCCCTAGCTTCTCCACTCACCATCCACCATCTAACTACAACTTCAAAAGAGACCTGAAGCCAGGATACGCTGCTAGTACATTCCCAGATTCCTAACCCAAAGAAACTGAGAAGTAGCAAAACAATTAATGTTGTTTTAAGCCTTTAGGTTCTGGAGACAATCCTTATGCAGTGATAGGAACTGGAACAGTAACCTATTAAAAAAAAAAAAAAAAAAACTCAAACAAATTTTCCAATTTTTTTTTCATGTTCAATCCTTATTTTTCTACACATGACATTAAATGAGAAAAATAAGAAAGATAGCAAAATATACCATATGTATGTATGTATGTATGTATGATGTGCATGACTGAATAAAATTTTGATGGAATCTCTGACCAACACCATTTTTACTTTATATATGCATATACTATTTAATTTTAAAACATATTTACATATTATATTTGCATATTTTAAAAATAAACTTATTTTTTAATTATTTTATTTTTTTTAAATAAACTTATTTTTAATAGAAAAAGCTATTGGGGCCAACTATAACATGAAGGTTAAATATGAGCACCTAAAGCTATAGAGAAGGCTTTATAAGGAAAAGCTAAAATAAAAATTCCCTCTTAAAGATGTTTTCTTGACTATATCATGGAAGTAAAATAATGAATAAGATATATTACAGTTTATCATTATGATATTCGTTTGCTTATAATCAGTATAAATTAACTAGTTCACATGATTAATCATAATAATTCAGGCAATCATAAATAAAATTATTTCTCTAATTTTTTCATTGATTCTCAGTTCATGAATATAATAGTTAAACATTAAAACATTAATTTAGTAGTGAAGATTCATTTTCTTTAAAAATGATTAACAGTCTTTAAAGAAATATTATGGTAGAAAGTAAAAAGGCAGTACATAGTGGATTTTGAAGTGCATACCCCCAAGATCCTTCTCCATAAATATTAGGTGTAATAATTTGTGTGATTCATTATCAGATTCACCTTTAATGCTTTGATACCAATACCAGCATTGTTTTAAAACTTTATGAACATTTTAAACTTTATGAAAATTATTTAAGAATTTAAAGTGTTCTTATATAGTGTTTAAGAAATAATATCAAATGTTTCAAAAAAATCTCCCACTTATATAGTGTTTCAGAAACAAAACAGAAGCAAATTGCCTCCACATGCTGACCAAATTCTGGGTATTTTCTTCATCATGGCTTTTCACCCTTCTGTTAAGGACTACAGCAGAGTGGCAGCTTGGGGGTAAGAGAGACTTGTGTAGAAATAGGAAGTTATCCAACAGTAGTTTCTCTGCTATACAATGACTATTTTTGAAGAAAGAGGAGACACGAACTACCCAGAAGGAAACATACTACATATAGTTTTATAAATATGAAACTTTGAAAACCATGTGGGTATGCATCAACAATAAATGAGACCAGCTGTCAACATTGGTCATGGGTCGTCTTCCCTTTGTTCAATTCCCAAAGTATACAAATCAAGATAGAAAACAATAAACTACCCCTTGAAGTCATTTATGCTCATCTATTTGAATTATTTTATAATTAATGTGCAGTATCTAAACCCCCTTACTTAGAGCAGATCATAGATGCTTATGCAAAATCTCACCATGATTATACTCCTAGGTGCAACTTATTACAAGTTTCAACATTAAACTCACTGTTTCCTTCTCTTCTTTTTTCACTCTCTCTCATTCACTGGAAATAACTCTGAACTCTGAAATAAATGGGACTTCCATTGTACCTAGAAGAACAGAGAGGAATTTACTTACTGACTCCACAGAAATCATTACTGAATAAGAAAAAATAATTTTTATTATCTCAAGATATCAATATCTCAAAGATATTAAAAAATCAAATAAATGAATGTTGTATTATTGTGTGAACATTTCCTTTATATGTACATATGCATTTGTTTTGTTAATAAATAAGCATTTTATTACTTTGTTGATTAGTAGATTTTAAAATGAAGCTCTGGAAAAATATTTTGTCATAATGTTCATGATAGTTCTCCAAGGAGTATAAATTTTATTGGTTATTAGTAGAAATATACTTTAGAATGTTATTCAGTACAATTACCTTAAAACTACCCGCTAGCAAAATCAATTTTTATTTTACTAATAAGGAAAAAAAAAAGCTTTTGTTATACTTTTGGCTTTATAACAGAACCTGAAAACATGTGGAGACTCAAAAACGATCCTTCTTTTGATTTTTTTTTAAGTGTGACCCACCTCCATCCAACTGAGACTTTCTCACTCCTAATTCCAGGTTTAGTTCCCATGCTTATTTTCCTATCTTTTATAAAGCATTATACAAAGTCTCAGAGCTGTTAGGACTCAGGAATAGTTTCTAAGACAGGCTTTGCTTGTAAGAAACAGCTGTCAGAAGTGACAGGATACAATTGTTAAAACGTCTAAAATAAAGGCTAAATAAATGCCTACATATAAAGTGGTATTTTTCTTCTATGTCTAAACAAAGCATTTTCTCACCATTCATGTTGCTTGCTAGACTCAGTATGTCACCTGCCTCATTCTTATTAAAATGAATTATCAGTGCAATGTCGCACATGATCAGTGAAATCCAAGGGAAAATTACCTATACTACGACTTAAAGACATCGCACAGAACCACTTCATGATTTTAGTGTTGCTAAAATAAACCACTGTGATCATTTCACTGGCAGAACATATTACATTGGGTTTTATTTGGTGGGAGGGAGTGTACTACTCTACCTTCAATGGGTTTTGATTTATCGTATTTAATTTAAATGTAGGGATTTGACACATAAATTTTAAAGTTTATAGATCTCAGTTGGAGAGTTAACAGGGGAGTATAAAACCTAAATATAATTCAAGAGGGGTCTTGGTAAATAGGAAAAAATAAAAATAAAAATTTGGGACAGAACAGGATAAACTAAAAATTCAATGAATGGAAACTTCTGGCACTGTGGTCAAGTAACCAAAATTGGGAGACAAAACGGTGTTGGGAAAAAAAAAAAAAAAGAAATGCAAAATTAACATAATAATCAGAAAGCAATTTTCTGCCTTAGAACTTAGGCTTTAGCAGATTAGGTCCTTGAGAAACATGAAAATGATTACAGACATTTCAGAATCATTTTCAAAAGTAAAATGAGAGGCAGATGGACAGACTCCTCCATAGTTTGATGCTAGAGAAAAGCAACTGTGTTTCCTGGGAAACACAGCTTCCACGGTAAGAGTTAACATCAATGTTTTATAAAGAATATCTAGGGCGGGAGACAATGGCCCCTTCCATTTGCAAAGGTAGTTGGAGACTGACCCACCTGGCAAGATCGAAATGTAGGAAGGAGCTGGAGTGACTTCAATGGTAAGAGGTCTCTGAGAAATTGGATGGAAAGTTCTCCCTATCACCTCGTAAATAATCTACTCATTATCTTGGGTCATGTCTATACTCCCACACTGACAAAGTTTGGAGGGATAACCATTACTAAAGAAGCAGCCACACCTCACGACTAATTATCTCTATTTCAGTAAAATTTCTATCCACTAACTGAATACCGGATATGAACTCTCTTGCTCCATTCCTCACAGGTGTGACTCAGTATCATTAATATCACTTTCCTCAGTTGTTCAAGCTCCCCAAACAAAATTCTGTTTATACAAGTGAATTAGAGAGCAACATATAACTTATTCACTATTTTGTAGATGACATAGAGGAAAATATTTTCATCACCTGTACAGAACAAACACTTTAATCAAGCCCACAAATCCTTTATGACCACTGTCACCTGGAGATTTTCTATTCTCAGCCCACCCTTTCCTTGCACTGTGCTGTCTCTGCCTTCCACTCCTCCCTGTATTGACAAGTCCCTTTTTTCTTCACCATGACTCCATGTCATCTGCCGCTGTGATTACTATAGTCTCTTGGAGTTTCTCACACTGCAAAGGAACTCTCATATGATTGGTAAGAACACAAAGCATTCTCCATATATGTCATGTGAAAGCTTTTTTAAAGGATTATGTTATAATGAAATGAAAATATTCAACTTTTCCCATGTCAGATGTGGCGATTTTTATTTCAGTAAAACAGAGACAATAAAGAATATTGTTATATTGGTAATACACATCAATACTTTCAGATACAAAGACTTAGGTGTAAAATAACAGTACAATTTGAAAAAGCCTACCAAGAATGATGAACATATTTTGATAATGGCAAATACTGCTTTGGAATTAGATGAGGATACGCTGTAACACTGTACCACGGTGTACTATTTAATAAAACTAATTTAAAAGAGAAATTCCACTCATATATATTTTTTTGAAACCTGGATTTCCACACAGAATAGTACATTAAATTGGAACATACCTATAGCTAAGTATATAAAAGGTGGGAACAATGGAAAAAGTACAGAGAAGAGGCTCCTCTTTCTGGGATCACATCCTGGTGCTTTTGCCCCCTGCACCTTCCTACAATATTCCACCTACCATATGAATCTGAGCTTATGATGTTTGTTCTTTAAAAGCTTTCTATGAACAGCTCTTCCTTTTCGTCTTTTATGATAGGACCTTTTACAACCTTTCCAGGAACAGCTAAATAAATGAAAAGTTTTTCATTTCTTCTTTGGTCTGCAAAAATAGCTTTTGTTGATGATGAAAAGTGCCACCTCCCAAATTTCTCATTTTTCCATGAAGCAAAAAGGTTTACTTTCTGAAGGTTTCACAAGTACTATGAATCACTATATTTATCTTTCTTCTGGATGTAGAAAAATGGGTGGCAATTTAAGCCCAGGCCTTGCATGGTTCTCAAAATATGGCACATGACCATGTCCAGGTCCAGATTTACGTACTTGACCTAGACTCTAATTTTATTTTTATCAGAAAAGCACTCTTAATTGTAGTTACAGTTGTATATATTTTCTTGTCAGAAGAAACAGAAGATACAGTTTAGCAAATCATTCATAGCTAGGCTCTGGATATGAAAAACCTAATAGTGCAACTAAGAAAAAGGGTATTTTTAAAACATGCTAACTATACCTCCAACTTATTGAAATGCTATCATTTATGTTTAAGACAACTGATGTTCAATAATGCATTTTCAACCAGTGATATCATTATACATAACCGTGAGGGTTTTCAAATAGATATTTCCTTTTAAAGTATCAGGAAAATGCCACAAAATAGGCTTGCATCCGATAATCTATTGCAATTTCACTGATATACTTGCAATTTTCTCCAATGTTATTGGAGGTACAGTCTTAAAAGAGGGAAACCAATAATATAAATGAGACTTTTCATTTCGATGCTATAAAAATAAAACTTTGTGAAGTATTTAATATTATTATCACTCATTATTAGTTCCTAACATACACCTTTAAAAGGACAGGCTGTTGTTTAAGCAATTGAAATTACTGCCTGTTTGTAATAAGTCCTGTACTCATGGAAAAAAGTTGATAATTTTTATGAAGTGTGAATATATTCATAAATCCATTTCTAATGGATGTTTTAACTTAAGTGCTAAATATGTATTTTTAAAATCCATTCTATGCACAAATATGTGTGCCCTCATAAGTAAGAATAATTAGCACATTAATTCATTACATTGTTTATACTTCAATTATAAAAGCAAATAAAAAGCTGTTCATGTTCTGCTTGAATAGATTTGCAGTCTATGCAAGTGTTGTTTGACCTTAGTTTCCTTTCAGAAATTGAGGATATTTAAAACGAAAACGTTCTGAAAGGCAATCATAAATTCAATTCGTTAAGTGACTAAGTGAAGAAATTATACAATAGACAAACTATAAAAAAAAAGTTAGTGTAAACCAAAAATCTGGATATTTGAACACATATGCTAGTGGAAATGAGCCAGTGTAGTTTGCATACATAAAAGCACGTGGGTCAGTTGTGCATAAAAATGAATTAAAATTAATTTTCACACAACTGTTGCTCAACATTAGGCTACATCTACTGTGTTGTTCATTTTAAAAGAAGATTTTCAAATCAAAGTTGTTGGATAACAAATGGGTTATTCATAAATTCATGAATTCAATAGCAAATTCCACTTTCTTTACTATCCTACTTACTAAAACAGTTTTGCCCTCAGGATCTACTTGAAGAGTGAACATCCATATTTGTTTTAATTCACTATCTTAGCAAAGGTGTCAGGCTTTAGCATTTAAAGGCAAATTAAAATAGGTACTGATTTTAATATGGTACCCCAATGGAATCAGGCATTACAATTTCAGGCTTCCAGGCCTTTCTCAAACACACACTCGCACATACACACACACATAACCAAATTAATTTTGTATGATTTTCAGTTCTAGTTAGAGCCTTTGTCCCAAGGGCTTGTTAATCTTGTATCCCATTCCTGCCCTGTTACAATTTAAAGATTGTCAAAAGAAGGATAAATTTCATGCCATTTTCTGTTCTCATTACAATCTTCAGATTGTTATGAGAACGGATTAATTTTGCTCAATTTTCTGCCCTCGTTACAGACTGTTATGAGAATGGATTAATTTTATGACATTTTCTTCTTTCATTATAATCTTTGTTATGGGAATGAGAATATGTAATGAGAATGAGAGCATATCAAGCATTAAAAGGTCTGTGAGAGCTCATGACAAAGATTGTAACAAGAAGAGAAAACGGCACCCAATCCATTCTTGTGACAATTTTAAGATTGCCAAGCGAACCCAGAGTGACACTGCATTTATCCACTCTGAAGACAAAGATTGTTGAGAAAATGGGAATGGGAGCAAAATTAATCAGTTTTCCTGACAATCCTGAGACTGTACTTAAGCTTACAGTATTTTTTTCTGTGATACAGTACTCACTTGAAAACAAGTGCATTGCAATTAAACGTTATTTATTGGAAAATGTCGTTTTCATAGTTTATTTTTTTTTGTTTTTCTTTCCATTTCTCTCTCCTTTCTCACTCTCTCATTCCTTCTTTCCTTTTTCCTCCCATTCTTCTTCCTCCTTCCCTCCTCTTTCTATCTGAACTTTGATGCAGAGCATGACATACATTTTTAGAACTATTACATTTAAATGGAAATTAACATCACCTAAAATGTCAATACAAAAAAAAAAACCACCAAAAAAAAGCCACATGAAGAGATATATTTTCAACCAGCAACTGTTTTTTATGATTTCAAATCATTTATTTGAATCAGTTGTCTCTATATGCCCAGAAAAAAATAATAATTTTGTTTTTGCATTAGTTACTTGAGTAGTCAACATAATGAAATTCGCCTAGGTCTGCAAATGTACACTATTTATTTGCTAATAAATGGGTCACTGCCTTTGTAATATGCTCTCATAAACTGGAGTAGATAAACCTCCTACTATATCTGAATAACATCAATACTCCCATTTTATGAGGAACAATCCAGTAGTTTCAAAATACTTTTGTTTCCTCTTCATCCTATTATGAAGCCCCAGTTAAGTATTTCTTTTAAAAGGTTTTAATTTTTTATAGAATACCCTCATTTGAAAATACCCATTATTTGAAAAAAACTGCCAATATTCTTGGGTATGTATACATATATATAAAAATACACATAATTGAGTATGTTTATATATATGTATTGATTATGCATATATATTGGCTATGTATATATGTATATGTCTATATATGTTTATTTAAACACATACGTGTGTGTATGATGTTGCAGCATCTTTTGCAACAGCATATATTAGATAAATGATACTGTGAAATAAATTATTCAGTTTGAAATAGTCAAATCAATACCACAAATGATGCCTGTAGTATTACTGAATATCTTTTTAATAATAGATGAAATATTCAAGAATATCACACAATTTACCTTGTTATTATTTCAGGATTGTATGCAGACTTTGATATAAGTGTTTTATGTCTTGACCTTTCTATTAAACCCAAGAGGTAAAGTTCTCACAGAATCCTAAAATCATTAATCCTGAGATCATTAAGCTCTCTTTCTTATCTCCAACTATTCTGTTCAGCCTGATATATGACGAACATCACTAGAAACTAACGTATACTGAGTGGGTAAAAAAATAAATGTTTTGCATTGATCAAAATTTGACATCATATCCACATGCTAAAATGACTTTTTTTTTACTAAAATGACTTCTTTAATGTGTTTTTGACAAATGAGTCTCATTTTCAATATCAGTGCAACCTTAATGATTTCAATTACCAACTCACGTCACCTTATTTATTTACTTATTATTCTCACGGCACAAAATCTTTAGTCTTGGGCACCTGGGTGTCTCAGTCGGTTAAGAGGCTGCCTTCCACCCAGGTCATGATCTCAGGGGTCTCGGATAGGGCCCCACAGCCGGGCTGGGCTCCCTGCTCAGCAGGGAACCTGCTTCTCCCTCTCTACTGCTTGTGTTCTCTCACTGTCTCTCTCTTTCTCCCTCAAATAACTAAATAAAATCTTTAAAAAAAAATCTTTAGTCTTTTTCTTCTCTAGTTGGGACTTTTATTGTTTACAAATTTCATGCATATTTATATTTGTGTGCATATGTAACATCATTATAAACAGTATTCTCTAGAATATTGAGACCAGATTCATGGGGCAGTGACAACTGGGAAGGCCTGGAGACTGAGTAAGCCAGCAGGTGAAGGCAAAACTGACCCAGAAATGCAAGGAGTGTTGGGGTCCAATGCATAAAGGAAAAGTTGATCTAGGGAACCCTGAGCCTGGGAACCTGGAAGGTGGACTGAACCACTAGCGTGAGCATTTTCCAAATGCAGAGAGTAGGCCCCTCAGATGTATTGAAGGTACAAACCGTGTGAACCCAGCTGGCTGGGCCAGGCACATCTCACGTATACATAATCAGAGCCATAGTAAATTCTATTTCAGAGGTCTTCCAATTTCTTGCTTCACTTTTCTCATTAAATCAAAAAATAGTTTGTCAAACTAGCTCACATTTTGGCAGATGTTTCCACATAGCTAACATTACATTGATAAGCTCTGATCTTTACCTCTTCTATAGAAACTTTCTTTTTTATCTTCTAAATCTGATTTATTACTAACCAGCAGAAATGGAACATTCTCATCTTCCTTTGCTCTTAAAATCTGATCCCTGAGGTCAGCTGTGGCTGTAAAGTAACAGAGAAGCCACAGAAGAAACCCTCCCCATTCCGGTAGTAGTTGTCTCTAAGTGCAGCCTAGTTCTCCTGCCCCGCTGATTTAGGTTTAAATAGAGAAATATCAATGCACTTCAAAAGTGTCTAAGAAATTTAAAACACAAACAAACAAACGAAAAACAAAAACCCCTCAGTTTTCTTGTAGTGGCATCCCTGAAACCAGTTTATTATGGAGGTGGTTTGAGGTGAAGTAGTAATAGTATCCGATGGGTAGGAGGACCATTCATGGTATACGTACTACGGGAAAAGCGGTATCTGTATTAGATCCCTTCAAAACAATAAGCCTGATCTACTAGTTCAACCTCTCTGAGAAGTTCTTTATCTAAATTATCTTCTGCTACAAAGATTAAGAAATCCTTCACAGAGGCCCTAGGTAAATGCATATATCCCACTATTGTTAGAATGGTCTGTTTAAAATGCAAACGTTCAGGACATCTCTTAGCTGCTTACCAGCCACCTGTCATCCAGACGATAATGTCCAAGCATCTTAGAACATTCAAGGTGCTCAGTGACTGACCCTTCCCTTGCCTACCTTTCTAACTCTCATCCATTGCATTTAGTTACAGCCCTGTACTATGCTATTTGCACCTCTGGGCATGTGGTCATGCCAATAGTTCTGTGTTTTGATCATAGTTCCAAGTCAGGCACCATGAGCCATACCTCTTTATCCTCTGTGTCATTAGTTGTTATCATTTGTCGAGAAAGGGTTAGGGGCCCAGGTCACCGTGGGTGTTCTTCCTTAATGTTGCCACAACATGTACCGAAGCTGTCCACTGCTGTGTGTGTGTGCATGCACCGTTCTTTCTCCCATTCCAAACTCTTGGTTCCTAATCTGTCTTATCTTAGTTTGTAATCTAAACTCCTAGCACATTGCTCATTCAGAGTTGGCACCCAAGAAAACATTTATGAACGAAAGACCAAAGATTAGTTCTCATAGCTAAGTAATATTTACAGATACGATACCTTAAAGATCATATTTCAGCAGCTAGCTTAGCAGTCACTAATATTTACTGCCTTTTTACTATGTACCATTCATTCACTCAGTTACAGTGACTCACTGATATATATATCATTATATTATATATAATGATATATATATCATATATACCACTCACTGATTATATAGATATAATTATCCTCAAACAACCTTGTGAATTAAGTATTATAATACCATTTTCAGGTAAAGCAATTGAGGATTAACAAGATTATGTATATTTTCTCAAAACACAGAATTTGATGGGGGGGTCAGTTATTGAAGCTTAATTATTGTATGATATTCATTTGTAGCTTAATCATTTATTATATTCATTTTAAAAGTGCATTATTCTTTTTCTTTGAAAAGTAGTTTTCATATATGGAAGAAAATATATTTTAATGCAAAATAAATAATTTTAGGAAGGTCTGACTTATTTTAAACTAGTGCTTTTCTCCAACATTCTTAACCATGGAAATAACAAAAAAAATTGAGTTTTTAACTTCTTGAGATTTTTTTTAAAGATCTTATTCATTTATTCATGAGACACACACACACACACACACACACACACACACACACACAGAAGCAGAGACACAGGCCGAGGGAGAAGCAGGCCCCACGCAAGGATCTCCAGGATCACACCCCGGGCCAAAGGCAGGCGCTAAACTGCTGAGCCACCCAGGGATCCCGCTTCTTGAGATTTTCTTTCCAAAATAATGTTGACATAATATTGAGACAAACATCAATCTTAGGATAATTTGGAAGTTGAAATAAAAAATAGTAATTTTGAGGGTATTTTAGGAGAGAGCTAAGGGATCTTCAATAGTATGGATCGGTAAACTTACATAATTGGTCAAATAATTATTTGATTCCACAATTCATAGTACATGCATATTCATTTATATGCTACTCTGACAATTAAATGTCAATATATGATACAGTCACCTCTATTAGGGGGCAGTTTTGAATGCATGTGAATAGACTTACATTCAATCTTATGAGTGGAATTATCTAACTTAATTTTCAGATGTGTAGGGCCTTCGAAGAATATCTTATGGGATTTAGTGTTGATAATCATGGAAGAGAGGAATCTGCTCCAAAATTGTGGTTAGAGAAAGTCTTGCCTATTGACTAGAAATTTTCTGATTAATTAGTTTCATTTGGAGACTACTCCTATAGATGATGTTTTCTTCTGTTTCTAAAAATTAGTTGACTTAAATGAAGTGCTTCAAATTTCTCTGATATGCCTTGAACAATAATCACACACATACATATGCACATGGACACACACACAACACATTCCTTTGGTGGCTGGGGGTGGGGTTGGGGAGAACAATGACAGCAACAACAAAAAGCATCCCCAACAAGCCCTGGAAAAAAAATGCTAAAACTTACTCTGTTTTCTCATGGTCTGATGTCAGATGTAAAATGAATAGGTCTGTTCTGAGGTCAGAATGAGAAGAAAAAGATCAACATGACCTCTGGGAAATAAAGGTTATTTGACATTTGGGGGATTATCTGCTAAAGGCATTGGCCTTGTATCAGAGTAAAGGCTTGACAGGCAGAGAAGACTTCATTTTCCCCACAGTGAAATATAAAGGCAGAAGCTAAGCCCACGCCTCCCCTCAGCAAGAGCAGTTGCTGAAATCAGTAGCCTTGATCGATGATGCATTTTCAAAATCAAAACAAGCATCAGTGTCTCCAATCTAATCACATCTCCTAAAGCTACTGCTTCCTGTGGGAATTTAATTGCTGTGACATTAGACTCCAGACAACAGGCACTTCTCAAGACTACCCATCAGGGCAGGGACAAAAATCAGTGGGATAGTGTCAAAGCTGTTAGACACAAAACCTGTTAAACACCCCATGTGTATAATTTTCCTTCTCAATTTCAGCAGTAAAACTTAACAGATCTCTATAACAAGTTTAAAAATGCAGCAGCATTATACTAACCATGAAAAGGATAAAAATATTTTTGCCTGGGAAAAATTAGCTTTATTTTTTTTCCACGTTCTGAAATGCAATCTGGAACAAAAGGCATCGCGGCTTTGTTGAGATGTTTTTATCATCATTTCTATATGAGATCTGGAAGTTACATGGTTAACCTTTCTTCATGGGTTTACTAAATTTTGAATTAGAATTTTCATAATACACTATTTCTGTAAACTAACCATTTTTTTCTGAAAACAATTCAGATCTCATGCTCATTAATTTTTTTTTAATATACAGCACTCCTTTTTCACTATTTTCTTCAAAGACCCTATTCTCTTTGCAAGAGAATTACTTCCTATATCATTATAGGAGCTAGAGGCTATATGTTACTTTACCTGAGCTACTCTTTTCACATTTCCCATATCAGGGAAAAAATGAGGGAAAAAAAAAAAAAAAAAACAGAAAAACTAATGAGAATGTAATGCTAAGAGCAAAGTAAATCTTGAAACTTTAAAATACTTAAGTGTGAGATCCACAGTGAAATGTAATGTGGAGGAGTCTCATGAGGTCTACATTAATTTTATGGGTTCTCAGTGAACATGAAGGGATATATCTTGATATTGTATAAAGTATCAGTATATTTGACAAAGCTAGAAATAGGATGTGTTGCTTTTCTTCCTTAGTTAAGGTTTTACTAATAAGCTTTTATGGAAACCAGTGGCAACTTTCACCTCCATCTAAGCTGCCCCTCTTTCATGAGATTCATATTCTAAATATACTTGTTGTTATATTCACATTTTAATAATAGTATAATGATTGTCCAACTATGACTGACATAGTAACATTTTCTTATATCCTCACAGAACTCTATGTTGTTTTTTTTTAAATATTTTATTTATTTTATTTATTCATGAGACGCAGAGAGACAGGCAGAGACACAGGCAGAAGGTAAAGCAGGCTCCATGCAGGGAGCCTGACGTGGGACTCGATCCCAGGACCCTGGGGTCATGCCCTGGGCTGAAGGTGGTGCTAAACCACTGAGCCACTCGGGCTGTCCTAACTCTGTGGTTTAAGGTGGTTACCTTATCTGAAAATGTGCAAGATTTTGTAAGATATTGTAATCCCCAATTTAATTCATGAAGAAATAAGACTGATTTGTTCAAAATCCCAGAGCTAAAATACAAGGATCTGGAACTTAGAAATCAGCACAGTGATTGCACGTCCAATCCATTTTTGTCCAATCCATTTTCTACCATACAGTGTTTAATGTTTAGACATTTACTTCTGAGGACCTGCTGACCTTTTGCCACTTGTTTCAATTATCCATTGCTACATAATAAACCATCCGCATGGTTAGGAGGATTAAAACAACCACCATGACTATCTCTCATGATTCTATAGGTAGACTAAGCTGGGATTTTTATTTTTACTTAATGTGGTATGATCTGGGAGTATAATAAATGTCCAAAATGTCCAAAAAGGCCTTTTACAAGCTTATCAGTTTGGAGTAGTTGCTGGTTGGGAGATCAGCTGATTTTCTTCGCCTGGGCCTTTGTTCTCCTCCATGTGGACCTCCTAATTTTGCTTCTTTGGTTTCCTCACAGCAGAGTGACTAAGTCGAAGAACATTCCAAGTAATGAAGGCAGAAGTTATAGATCTCATAAAGTCCAGCCTCAGGAGTTACAGATACTTATGCTGCATTCTATTGTTCAAAATGAATCCTAAGGATAGTGAGGGTCACTGATCATCCCTCTTTGCCTGGGGCCAAGCTGTTTCCTGGGCCACAGGACTTTCAATGCTAAAACCAGAGCATTCCTAGGTAAATCTGGAAGGCTTGGATGTCCTAGACAGCCCAAACTCAAGGGTAGAGAAAATAGATTCCACTTTTGCTAGGGAAAGGAAAGGTCACATTATAGAGAAGCAGAAAGAGTTGATATAATTGTATATCTTTGGAAGTGCAATCTAATCTAATCACTGAGCTTTGAGGGAATTACATTCCTACCAGTTACATTTAAGCTTAGTAAATATCTGTAAATCTAATCTGACTGAATTATTTATTGGATTATTCACTGCTTCCTTGTATAAATACTTTTAAATTTAGAGATTTGCCAGTGAGGATGTATGGTTTCACTTCTTAGATCTCTGCCAAAAAAACCTTTAAGGCCTGGGAGACTTGAGAATCCTACTGTTGATGGTTAATACAGTGCAGTGACTATTAGAGTTAAATAGATTTTGTAGACCAGACTGAGAATCTAACCTACAGCTGTAACCTTTGTCTTTGTCTTTGTGAAAATTTATTCCGAATTTTTAAACACCAAGGTAACTTCTCTTAAAACATGTTGCTTCTCTACTGGAAAATATCCAAGATAATATAATAACCTAGTTCTTTAGAAGGGATTAGATAGCTGAATAGTGTTACTCAATGACATCATTGTCCAATAGAACTTTCTAGAGTGATGGAAATCTTCTATAATATAGTTTCTAGGCAAATGTGGCTATTGAGCACTTGAAATTGGGCTAGTGTGAAGAAATGAATTTTTAATTGTTCCTAATTTTAATTAATTTTAAAAAGATGTTAGGAGTTACATGTTGAATTGGAGTTTTGACATCATCATTTTCTTTTGTCAGAAGTAAAAGGGGGAAATGGCACATATATAATATTGCTAAGTCATGTATCAGGCTAACAGTGAAGCTAATTAACTTATAGAAGAAATGATCTAAAGCTAAAGACACATTTTTCTTAGATGTGAGACTAATATTGACTAATTCAACCTTTTCCTTATGATTATGACAACAAGTAATATTTTAAGAACAGGTAAAGATCATCATCAAATATGTGTGTGTGTGTGTGTGTGTGTGTGTATCAGAATATAATAAAATAGACTGTATCTTATCTAAGTTTATCTAGAAGTTTCTATATTGGCCTCTCACTGACTTCACTCATTTTGTTCTATGCCATATAAAATTTGGAAGAATTGTATGGTAAACTGAAAGTGATAATGAGGAATAATTTAGTATAGTAAGCTCAGATCCCTGTGGACATAGCCAGAAAAATCATTCCCTGCTTCCCCAATAGACTGTACATTTATACAATTCATTCTGTTTTGACAATGCTAAGCAGGTTTTTTTCTACATCTCCTTTGTTTCAGAATCTTCATTCTCACGGTAACTAAATCTTTGGAATTGATTTCTCAACAAAATAGTCCATTTTCTCCCTAGCAAAATAGGAATTTACATTCCTGAACTTTTGCTCATTTTGAAGAAAATTAAGTAAATTTCTCTATAATATTCAATTACCTGAAGCTGTTGAATGTAAATATTTATCCTATAATTCTTGTTTTTTTTTAAAGAGATAGAAGTAATTTATCTCGGAAATCATTTATCTCATTTTATTTTCTCTTGGAGAACAATGAATAGCTAGATATGATAGCGATGTCCATCTAAATTGATTTTACCTATTTGTCAAAAGCAAGACTGGCTGGGAGGTGAAATGGTCTCATTTAATTTTATTGAAGAATAGGTATCTTTGGTTCCCTATTATATCAATAATTTTTGAACCACAAAATATCTTTGTAAATTGATTTTTTTCTTGAATACATAATATAATAGAATTTCTTTTCATTTTTTTAAGACTTTATTTATTTATTCATGAGAGACACAGAGAGAGGGGCAGATATACAGGCAGAAGGAAAAGTAGGCTCCGTGCAGGGAGCTCGATGTGGAACTCGATTCCAGGACCCCAGGATCAGGATCTGCGTCAAAGGCAGACGCTCAACCACTGAGCCACCCAGGCTTTTCATCTAAATGAAAAGAAGTCCGTCCTATAAAAGAGCCAAGAAGTATATATATTTGGCCTGGGATTAAGATAAAGGTGGAAATATTATAAATATTGCATCATTGTGCATCACAAAATATGCAGGAACTTGTATTTGCCCTAAGAGAACAATTCTACATGAAAATAGTCCTCCACTTGCTCTCAAACTGTTTGGCCTAGATGTGATGAGTCCATGGAGAGAGACTGGATGTAAGTCATTTCTCATCAACTTTAATTTTGAACAGTGCTAGCTTAACATGTTGATGAATCTACTTCCTTCTTTTGCTATTTAGAAAGAAAAGATAAGATAGCAAAGCTTATTTTGCACCCTGGTTACTTTAAAGAAATTCAGTACATGCATAGCATCAGTAATTCTCTGTAGGTACTGACACAGGATCATACATTTATTCTCAATTTCCTAAAAAATAATTAAACCTACATACTAACTCCTAATTAATCTAGAATAATAGCAATGCTTCCCTCTAAACCATTGGTCAATTACCCCTACATGCTCTTTTTGACTCAGAAGAACATTCAGTTCATTTCTCCACTTCCTCCTGCCTCCACTTATTGACTATCTAGTTTAGATTCTATGACCCAACTCTTCGACTCTATCATAACAGCATCTCAAAATCTTCTCTTCTACCAGATTTGGTCCCTCCAAGCTATTCTCCACTGACCAAACAGAGTGATCTTTCTGAAATGTAATTTGGTGATGTAATTATGGGAGTCCTTTGTTTAGATCATTTCAATGATTTCTGATTGTCTTACAAACCTCTGTGAATCAGCCATAATTTACCTTTCTAGCTTCATCTCTTCATTGTTCACCTGGTAATGAACATTTTTCATCTGTATTCCCTCACTTTCACTCCTTCATTTTTCTGTTCTCTCTGTAACCCTGCATCTATCTCATCGCCAAACCTCTTGGCCAAACTCTTATTTATCCATCCTTTATTCCATAAGATTTTTGTCTGCCTACTACATGTCTGATATGTAGAATGCTGGGAGTTGACACATGCTAAGTAAAATAAACATCATCTATTAAGTTATATTGGTCATACTCTAGGATATTTTAGGCCTCAGCTTAAAATTTCAAATGTCCTATAAGACTAAGTGAGTTACTATTATGCTTTCTGGTGACACTGTATAATTTTTATATCATATCACTTATTATTCTTTATGTATGCAATTGCTAATTCCATGTCTTTCACACAAATGAAAAACCAAATATATGAGGGCAAAAACCAGAGCTGTCTTATATACATAGCATCTGGCACATTTTCTAGCAAACAGTAGGCATAAGGAAACATTTTTTAAAATAATGAAAAGACATATGGATACAGTTGAACAAGTGATACCAAGATGCATGTACAAGTGATCTGCTTATGACATTGCACTTGTCATTACTGACAGTACTAGAAACAATGAAAATATATTAGAAAAACTTAATCAAAAATATAAAAGCTTAACAAAATGTGTAAGAAGTTGTGTGTCTGTGTGTTTACTTGAAACCAGAATGTCAACTCAAAAAAAAAAAAATAAAGTTCAGATGTTTCACATATTCAAAGGATATAAATATAGTAACTAGGCTTTATAAATACAACATTCATATATTTAAATATACTGTGAAAATGGGTAGAACAACTAAGGATTAACAGAAATAATTACATTTTGGAGATGAAATTCTCTGCACATATGAAGTGTTCGTGTTTTGGTAATTGCAATTTTCACCAGGAAAATGGCACTAGAAAATAAATTTGGTTGACAAGGAAGAAAAAAATTGTTCTAACAAACCATTCTAAAAGGTTCTGATACAAGTATATTTCATTTTCAGTAAATTTACATTTTCATACTCTCTGTCATTTGTGTGTATGTGTATCTTTCTACTTTTGTTCCATTATGTGTATAAGGTACGGGAGTAGATTTACGAAACTTAGATTTTCACTATATATTTCCAATAATTCAGATCATACATTCTGGAAATACTTCCAAGGGAGAGACCTCATGGTGCAGTCTCTTAAATCCACCCAGGAGCTCACTTAAATCTGAGAGACTATGCTCTTACAGAACAAAGTCAAAAAGCACAGAGAAAACAGATTGTGAAGGAAGAACAAAGGAATCCATTCCTGGATAATGAAAGAGCATCAAGGCACAGCACCATTTTTACTGTATTGCATACAGTGTTATGAGTAATTCGATGAGTCTACAGGTCATTTGAGGTTTTATTTTTATTTTTTTTTTATTTATTTATGATAGTCACATCAGAGAGAGAGAGAGAGAGAGAGAGAGAGAGGCAGAGACACAGGCAGAGGGAGAAGCAGGCAGGCTCCATACACCGGGAGCCCGACGTGGGATTCGATCCCAGGTCTCCAGGATCGCGCCCTGGGCCAAAGGCAGGTGCTAAACCGCTGCACCACCCAGGGATCCCTCATTTGAGGTTTTAATCTAAGGGCTAAAATACACTACAGAATGACCATTATGATTTAACGGGTGGTATATGTGATTCAATTTAAACTCAATTACCCAACTTAAAGATTGGCAAAAATAAGTTCAGTACGTGAATATGTCTTGATTTAGGCAAAGAACATGTTTATGTTTGCTCTTAAGGAAAATATTTACCCAATCTAGATAATTTTATGTAAAAGCAACTCTCATATATAAGTTCATATTATTTTTAAATTCCCCCACTGCCTAGAGTAATTTAGTAATAGTATCTTGTTGAGGTATTTAGAATATCATTAATTTATTTCCTAATATATTACACTGTATTGCTGTGTAGTCTATTTCCTCAACTTGGTATCTGGGTATAACACTTGCTACGGAAAAATAAAACATTGTATGAGATGCCTGGGTGGCTCAGCGGTTGAGCATCTACCTTTGGTCCAGGGTGCGATCCTTGAGTCCCGGGATCGAGTCCCACATCGGGCTCCCTGCATGGAGCCTGCTTCTCCCTCTGCCTGTGTCTCTGCCTCTCTCTCTCATTCTCTCTCTCTCTCTGTGTGTGTCTATCACGAATAAATAAATAAAATCTTTAAAAACAAACAAACAAAAAACACATTGTAAAGGGAGCAATAGTAAATATGAGCAATGAGTTTACTTTTGAAGATGTTTAGGTAGATTCAACAAAGCATTTGATTTTACTGAACTCAAGCCTTTCTGTACAGCAATTTGTCCCAGAAATAATCCTTTAGTCAATTATTAAACAAACAAGTTGGTTGATCTTTGACTAGGTCTTTGAAACTGTGTTTTAATTTAAACATATTAAAACAGATTAATCTTTTTAATAATTCCTTGAAAAGCAAAAATTCTTTAACAACAATTCCTTAATTCAAGAAAAATGTGAGGCACTATGAGGTCTTGAGAAAAAAAACATAATCTGGATTATGTTATAGTTCATGATCTGGTTCCTAAGTGGATATTTAACAATGGAGGGGATAAGTGAAAACAAAACAAGTAGACTCTAACTAGTCTAGAATATTAGAATAATCCCAGTGAGATAATCAGGAAAAAAAGCAGCAAGGAATTAAATCATTCAGGATATATTTTGAAGATGTAGACAATTACATTTGCTAACAGTCTCCATGAGACAGGTGAGAGCGAGAGACAAAGAAAGTGAGAAGCAGAGATGGGAATAATTCTGCTTTCAACTGGGGGAGGAAAGCAGTGTGAGTGATATTTAAATGTGGTGAAACATATGAATGGAAAAAAAAAATGAAAGGACAGTCAAAATCCTTCGACCAGTCTCAAGACCTTAAAGTTTTGACTGCATTTTATTTTTAAAAATGAGAATAAGCCCTGAAGCAGACAGAAAGTTGACTTGAAATTCGCTCAGAGATTTAAAGCTAATCATTGCTACAATCGGTAAAAGGGGATGAGCCAAACTGGTAAAATGAGTCTGTTACTAATTCCTTTGTAGGAGCACAACTCACTTACCACTGAAATGTTCACATCAATCACAATTTCTGTACATCATCTCATAAGTTTCAAGAAAATTATTCTGACACTGTTTTTATGTAGCACATATACTGAATAGATGTTTCCTGACTTGTGTTTATCAGTCTCCATTTCCAGAATCATAAAAATGCACTATGTTACTTTTTGAAAGATAGTTGAGCCCTAAAAATCTGTCATTATTTCTGTGTATAATGACCCAGTTAATAGTCTGGTCATCTCAACCAAATAGATATATAAATATACATATTTATATATTTTTAAATTAAAAAATATATATATATTTTTATCAGATCTAGTTACTATTATAAAATTGTATTACTGCCCTAATCATTTAGATAACTGATGACTATCTCAATCATTAAGATAATTGTAAGCATTGGACACAAGGGGCCAATAAAATTGAAGCATTTTAGCTATGTAGCCTTTTTTAAAAAAATAATCTGACCTAAAGTTTGTTTGGCTCTGGGGAATGGTGGAGCTAAAAAGGGGTTTAGGGGAGGTTTATAATCCAACTTCCTCATGTGATAAGAAAATTGAAACCAGAAGTGGTTTTGGTATGAACCTAAGGACACTGTGTAGTCAATGAAATCATTACGTACGTGAACTCAAACATCTTTCAATTTTACACTTTAATGCTTATACAAAGCAATATTTCTAAATGTATAAGGCTGTCTAACAGAAAAGGAAGTTATTACCCTGCAGAGTTCCTGAAGACTCTATGAAAAATATATGTAAGAGAACCTAGAAAGCCATTCCCCTGTTCCAGCTTCTTTATTTCTCCCCTCACCCTTCACATATATGCCTCACGTACTTCTTCACTCAAGAAATGAAGACACTGCTCTGCAGCCCTTCTGAAGGTGAACATAAAGTCAGCTAATGTCTTTAAAAACGATCTTTTGATACTCTGATTTCTTCATTCCTAATCACTAAGGGAGTATTAAATGGTGAAAATGTTGGGTTTTAGAGCAAACAGTCAAGAAAGAATTCCAGAGATGTCTTTGTCATGAAAAGGTGGTTTTATTAAAGTAAAGGGACATGACCCATGGGCAGAAAGAGCTGCAGTGGGGTCTTGAGGAGTGGCCCATTATATACTTTCAAGTGGGTTAGGTACAGCGTAATCTCTAAGGAATTTTGGAAGCAGGGTTTTCAGGACCTTGAGAGGTTAGCTGCTCTTAGGAAAAGGTCATTTACTACTATCTAGTAAAACCTGAATTATGAGACCCTTCAGATGTGTATCAGTGGGGCCATATGCTTGGAAGACAATTGCCAACATCTGTCTTGGGGGGTAGAAATAAACGAAGTTTCCATAGAAATTTTTATGTGTTAAAGGAGACTTACAGGATCCTGGAGGTCGGGATAACATTAAGCAAAGACTGCCTTTTGCCCTTAGCCAAGTATTAACATTGGGAGAGTTGAGTCCCTACAGGAGGGTCACTCAGCCTGTCCCTTGGACACGTCAATGGGCTGCAAGTTGTAAGGGAATTTCATTCTTCTCTTTGGCATTTGTTCTCCACATCACTAAATACCAGTGTGAACTTGAAACACTTTTCCTGTCATCTGAGCTTTTTAGAGACCCATCCTACCCTCACTTCAACTCCATCTTTCTTCCATTTCAGGACGATGACAGTAGTAGGAAAACCAGATTATCAGACTCTCAAACACCCTTTGATTAAAGAAGTGAAAATACCTTGAAAATCTCCTTCCTGTTGAAAAGAAATAGTAATGTGACAGATACAAGGCACAATGCAGTGGCCAGTAATCGAACTGCTGAGTTGCCAGGCCTATAAGAAATGAATAAATGGATAAAAAATATATGTCTGAGAGAACAGACAAGTCATAAATGTCTGAGGTGAAAGATCCTTAGTACAAGCCTATATTCCTATGAGTGCTAATGGCCACAGGCTCCTGGCTAGTGACGGAGAAATGGAAGAAGGCTCCGCACCAATTAAGCCAGAGCTTGTGGCATGCGTCCCTTCTTGGGTATCCCTCCGATGCCATCTCACCCATCTTTATGCGGCCTTATACTTATTCATATCATGGATACTTAACAACCACCAAGAACCCAGATCTTCCTTCACAAAACCATTTTTATCATCGATGGAAATCCGAATCTTACTAATTATATCTCAGTGAGACCATTTTATTATGGCACCTTTTTGTCTTATACCCGATTGACTTTCCATGCAGAGAAAGGGTTATTTTAATTAGTTACAGAAAAAAAAAAATCTGGGTATTGTTGAAACCTAGGTCACACAGAACCTTAGATAACAAGTGATATCAAACAGACCTGAATATAGTGAGTAATATTTATTTCATAATGTCTGTCATTAAGTAACATATCACTAAAAGTAAACTACGTAATCTTGTAAAAACGGTTCTTTCTTTTTGACTCCATGGATTTAGCAGAAGGGGTTGGATAATTAGTTTTGAAGTTGCATTGAAAGAGAAAACAGAGCCATTTATCCAGCTTTCAAAATAAATGACTTTAGAGCACATCCCATTATATACCACAATATTCTCTTTAATTGTGAGATCTTGACAAAAAATTATTCACATTCTCTAGCATCACATAAACCAAATCTGATTACTTTGACCCCTTGGTGATGTGGTTGGGTTCAAGTGTTAATAATAGCTCTACCAGTCAGCTATTTCTGTAATAATGTTGTATAATAAACAGCTCTAAATACTCAGTGGCTTTATGATCACGTGTGGTTACTGTTCTTGCTTTTGTGTTGTCTGGGGAAACCCAGCTTCACAGTCCAGCATCCAAGTCTTCTTATCATGCCTCTCATTCTGAGATGGGTGACTGTTTCTCAAGGTAGATGGTCAAAAGCGTTAGCTCTTGGGGAAGCAGTAATTAAAATATTCTCAGCAAGTGAAAATGTATTTCACAAAGGAGCAGTATTGATAACATTTACTCTGAATCATAAAGGTTAAATAAAATAACATTCTAGAAAGAGAGAAACAATATATTTAAAACTATGAGTTTATGAATGATTTCATATTATTTGGGTTTTAAACAGACATCCAATTTAAATTTTAAATCATTCATTACTTATTAATTCAATCAAGGATGACTGATTGACAACTATGTGCCAAGCAATGTGCTAATGATATGAATAAAATGAAAAAAAAATAGAAATGAGCCTTATTCCCTCTAACAAGTGAGGGAGATATTCAAATAATAAAATCAATGAATACCATTACAGAGCCAGATGAAGGTTCTAAAAGAAATTATCATAGCTCTGTGCAAATATGGGATAGACAGAGAGATGTAGACTGGATACAGTAGGCACAACTTCTCCAAAGAGGTGATGCTTCAGGCAAGGATATCAATGAGTTAAATGAAGGGGAGGAAGAGTCTAAAGCGGATAGAAAATGTGTGCAAAGACCATGAGTCTGAGAAATGACTGAAAATGGCAATGATTATGCAAAAGTAAAGAAATCGTTTTATGCTATATCTTCTCCCAATTTTTCCCTCTTCTAAGTGGTATATACTTAGTCTCCCAAATGTGTCCATACAAAATGAAGAAATTAGACAAATTGTCTTTTGAACAAAGCATTTGTTACCTTCATTTTATGGTTTCCTAGAGTAATTTCATTAACTACTGATTCCGGAGGCGAGCAGAATATAAAATCCTGATTTATTCAGGGTTTTGACATTTGCAAATACTTATTATAGTTGTGTTTTACCTTCTACAAAAGCATCATTATGTGGATATGATTAATGTCTTAAAAGAACACTGGGCAGCCCCTGTGGCTCAGCGGTTTAGCGCCGCCTTCAGCCCAGGGTTTGACCCTGGAGACCTGGGATCAAGTCCCACATTGGGCTTCCTGCATGGAGCCTGCCTCTTCCTCTGCCTGTGTCTCTGCCTTTCTCTCTTTCTGTGTTTCTCATGAATAAATAAGTAAAATCTTTAAAAAAATTAAAAGGAGAACACTTAATTTTGGGGGTAAACAGATGATAGTACTTTTTGTTTCCTGCACATGTTCTTTATTACATTTCATGTAATAAAAAAATAAAAAGTACATATAATTTAATAAGTGAATAAAGACATACTACAGTAGACAACATTTAAACCAAAAAAAATGACAAATGAAGAACTATCATATCATATCATATTACTTTTATAAATAATCTCTTTTACAATAAAATGAACTTTCTCAAAAATATCCACTTTATTTACTTAATATTCAGAATAGAAGATAACAAATTTCCCTGAGTTATATTATGAGTCTGTCTATGCTTCTCAGACATGTGTCTCTCTTAATATATGACAGCTGACATCCACAATAGTGAAAATTATATAGCTATAATAAAGACGATATCAGTGTTTTTTGTAGCAAATATTTTTCATGGGTAAGCAGTAATATGCAAACATACTGTTGATTCCAAATAGTGTTTTATGCCAATTGTTAAAAGCTATGATAAGATTGTACCATATTCCTCTAAATTCCCCTTTCAAGTGATTTTTCTAATGTCTAATTTTGACACATAGGCTCTAGATAGGCTTATCCAAAGTTAAGCAAACTCTCAGTGCAAGAGTTAAGAAAATAACTCTGAGTAACACAAGGTCAACATCCCCGATAGTCAAAGAATTATTGAAAATTTTATCAGAACTAATTGTGTGGGTTTTTTTTTTTTTTTTTAAACAGTGGGTTTATTTATTTTTTTAATTTATTTATGATAGTCAGAGAGAGAGAGAGAGGCAGAGACACAGGCAGAGGGAGAAGCAGGCTCCATGCACCGGGAGCCCGACGTGGGATTCGATCCCGGGTCTCCAGGATCGCGCCCTGGGCCAAAGGCAGGCGCCAAACCGCTGCGCCACCCAGGGATCCCCTTGTGTGGGTTTTTAAAAAAGATTTGTTTATTGATTTTGGAGAAAGGCTGTGGGGAAAGGCAGAGGGAGAAAGAAAGAGAGAGAGAGAATCTCAGTTAGAGTCCCTGCTGAGCACAGAGCCTGACCCACGGCTCCATCTCAAGACCCTGAGATCACGACTTGAGCTGAAACCCAGAGTTGGACAACCAACTGACTGAGCCACCCAGATGCCCCTATCAGAACTAATTTGGACTATACCTCAAATCTCCTTAATAAATCTAAACCTAGAACAATATATACAGTCTCTTAAAACTCGATCCTCTCTGCTCTACTGGGCTCTGAGAATAAGAATAAACAAATGCAAAGCCACTGGAAAAGCAGGGTGCCGTAACAGCTTTGGAATCAGAAAAACCTGTATTCAAATTCCAGCCTCCTAATTATCAGCCTTGACCCTGTGCAAATGTCTTAACCTGTCTCAGGGTCAATTTCACAATTTTGGAATTGAGTATTGTATTGCCTGCACAGGAAGCTTTCATAAGGAATACAAAATCTGTTGTACCAAAATCATTGAATACAGCTTCTGACATCTGATGCATGTTCAGCAACAGTAGCTACATTATAGGAATCCTATAAAGGATATTCAGTGGTGCTTCAGCGTAGGACTAATTAATCCTCAAACTGAATTCTGAGAACTTTGATTTCTCATGGGTTCTTCTGGGTCTTGATGACCCAGGGGTTATGTAGAGTTTACTTGATGATACAGAGATGTTTTAAATGCAGATATTCTTGCCAAGTTTCATAAGGTATCTTTGCAGTCATGGCTTAACATCAATTGCTTGATGCTGGCAGCTGCAACTGTCAGCCTGGCAACTGGCATCCTTGCCTACAGCCTTGTGGGAGTCTTCTGGAGCTCCCACACTTCACAGTGCTTGCCTAGGCAAGGACACACTGTTGCCAGTGGAAATCCTGGGCATTCTGGCAAGGCAGATGCTCAACTACCACTCCAACAGAGCCCAAGGCTGTGGCTCCCAAAGCCCATAAAGTGGGAAAGTCTTTTGCCAAGAGCCCCAATGTTATGGCAGACAAGCGAGTCCTGATTATCAAGGGACATCTTTAAGGGGCTGTGTGCTGAAGCCTGGCAGGCAGCCACTTCAAGAGGTTTTTGAGACCCAATTGTTGTATTATTCCGGAATTAAAGAAATACCCACACACTCACAGTTTGAAACCAATTTTATTAGTCATGTTCCCTTTCAAAATATGCCTTGTCACACTGGTTTAATGACACCAATACCTGAAGCCTAAAAATAGTTTGGTTTTTATAAGAGAGAGGAAGAGAGGGAGAGAAGTAGCAGAGTTCTGAAATTCCGCTTTCTTTGAGAAAGAAAGAGGACTAAGAATAGAAGCAAAAATATAATCCCTATCTACAAAAATAGCAGAGAAATACTGACACATTATTGTGGACTGAATCAGGGTTATACACCAGATATTTGGCTTCATGTGCCTTTTAAAATAGCATTCCTGTCCATTCTTATTAAGTTTGGATTGCTCCCAAGAGTTCCTTTGTGGCTAATTTAACATCTGTGAAGTCATGGTGATACTAAGTATAAATTCATTGCCTACTGCATGGATAATTTTATTTTACTCTGAAGTTATTGCAATAATTAGTGAAATTTCATAAAAGTTCATATTGGCTTAAATCATCATTCATTTTTTCCATCAATTAATTAGAGAATAATTTTATGACTTTAAAAAAAAACTCTTTGATTCTATATATTAAAAAGCTGGTTTGGAAACAGAACTATTTAACCATATAAAAAGTACCTAACATAATGTCTTGAAAACAACTGAGTTCAAAATAAAACATAATAAGTCAAGTTAAAATCAAATGCTTTCTTTTTAATCTTGCTTTTCACCTTTCATCTTACCAAATGTATTTTTACCTAATCAGATGTAACTATGTAAAACACTTTTGGAATGGATGCTGCAAAAATTACCCTATCAGTTGGACACATGACTGTACAGCAACATACACTGAGTTACAGAGACCAGTTTTTGCTTTTTGGTTTTGTTCTTGTGCATTATATATTGGACTCAGAGTAGAAATAAGCAAGAAAGTACCTGTTTATAGCCTATTAGATCAAAATAAAACTGGGAAAAGCTAAACATAATAGATGTTGAAATGTAAAAGTTATTCTAGTTTATGGAATTTTAAGTACATTCAAAGGATTTAAAAATCTGTTATTAGAAGCAGACTGGAGTTAATAATACATCTTTACTGCATATTTAATATGTTACAGTCTTTCATTGGGGGGTTATATTCATATAATTTAGAAATGGTAGGTTAAAAATAAAATATGTCAAGCATCTAAGCATTGCGCATTATGGCTCAAGATATGTTTTTTAATTAAGGATGCATCTGGAATTCAAGTAGGATTATATTGTACTAGAGTTGTCCTTACTTTTAAGAAAAGCAAATAAAATCAAATGGATCTATTTGTAATTAATATTTATTTTGTACCTACTTTATGTCAGATTTTGTTTTCAGTTAGGCCAGATAAAGTATCATCTGAACTAAAAGTATTAGATTATATCAATAATGACATTGAGTGAAACAGGACTGATAAAAAACAGTAGGAACCAGTCAGGTCTTGTGAATGAGAGTATGGATCCATCTGAAAGAGTTCAACCTTACAAAGAAAATGATAGATACTTTGTGGATTAAGACCAACATATTTCAAGGCCAACATTGGTTTAAAAGACAGGAAAGAACTTCTCTTTAGCATTCCAGAAGGAAATTACACAGTTATTAATTCCTCATTAGGAAATTAAAATATAATCATTCATCAAAAAGCATTTGCAAGATGGAGTGAAATTTAAAGTAAAATGAGGCAAATAGGTTCAATCATTCTACATATTTATTCAAAATACCTTTGAATGATTTTGGCGGGCTAGCCATCATGCTGGACATAGAAAAGATGGATTTGGTCCTTAATATTTCAAAACTAATACTCAACACACATAGATGCAAAAAGCCACTGGTTAAGGAGGGAATAGCATAGCATGGTTAAGGAGGGAAGTGAGTTCCAAATGACTCTCCAATGTATCCATGGATCCACCATATACATGCACCAGTGGCTTCTACCCGGGGAAGTAATCCAGGACAGGTTTGCAAATATGTTTAGGATATTTAGTTATTGCAATGGAGGGATGTTTCTGGCATTTAGCAAGTTGGGGTCAGGGAAGCTAGTATGACGTGCTGCTAAATTACACACAATGGTGAATTTCCCCCAAAAAATACCAGCAGTATCCTGTATGAGGGCACTGTTCCCGACCTTGTCTCTAATAGGATCATCATATCCAAACTCTTTATTACAATTATCCCATTCCTTGACTAC
Source organism: Canis lupus dingo (assembly GCF_003254725.2). NCBI lineage: Eukaryota > Metazoa > Chordata > Mammalia > Carnivora > Canidae > Canis > Canis lupus. The sequence goes on from NC_064245.1 coordinate 6,972,944, forward strand.
AGCTTCTTATTTTTAAATCATTTCAGGCCCTGGTTGTATCCAATCTCTAGCCACATCAGCGTGTAATGATCCCATATTTTTTTTTCTTTTTTCCAGCACCTCCTTCAAGTTCTCGTTTGTTTCTAACCTAGATCACCTTCCATTTCCATCCTTCTTTTACATATACACTTCACTCTTTTACTTCTCTATTCCTTATTTATACTGTACTTGCAAAGATAATTCTGGTTTAGCCAGATTTTTCGGCATACACCGTATAGGAGAACATGAAAATAAAATGAGTTTTCACTTTATTTTAATCTCTCCAATCTCATATTAGCCCTCAGTGCTAGCTGGCAATACTAATAGAATTACCTAGGAAATGTTCTGTTTAACCAAAACATTTTTAGTATATTTTCGTCTGTCATTATGCTTTCAAAATCCCAGTCTAGTTGTATGTCTCAATAATGAGAACTTTGTTTCCTAATTATCTTACCAAACGAAGGTGATAAGATCATATCTTATTTTTCCTAACAACAGTGTCCATCTATGTCTCTCCTTATTTTTTTTTTATTTTTTCTCTAGTTAAAATAGTCCTGTTTCTCTCTAAATTTAAACTTATTACTTGTGTCCTGGGTCTCACTTCAATTAGTCTGAACAGAAGGTTCTTTGTTCTCCTAATGTTCACCTTCTTTAATCTATCAATATCCCCACTCTGGTGGATTATTTTTACTAACACATATAGATAATGCAAGTGTTCTCCCCAGCTGCTACCTCACTTTTTGGCAGCTCTTGCTAAAGGGATATACAATATTTCATACTTTCCTCCAGTCTTACTTCACATTTTCTCTTGATCATCTTCCAGATAGGTTTGTGTGTTTTGTTCTGTTTTTCCAAGAGTCTTTTAAAAGCATTCTGCAAGGTCACCAATACCCATTTTGTCAAATGCATAATTTCTTGTCCTCATTTTAAATTTCTGGCAACTTGTCATACTTTTATCTCCTTCCTTCTTAAAACATGTCTCTTATTTATCTTCTAGCACACCGCAATCTTGGCGTTTCTCCTATCTCTCCACGCAATACTTGCAAGACTACTTTTCCATCTTTTTCTCTCTTCCACATTCTAAATATTTGAGTGACCCAGGACTGTCTTGTTATCTTCTCTTCTTATATAACACTCTGCCTGTTTACCGTTATCAAGTCTCATTTCATTTTTTTAAGTCTCATTTCTTTAAATAGTTTCTATATGATGATAACTCTTAAATTAATAACTTCAGAGCAGAAGTCTTCCCTGAGCTCCAGACACAGATATCTAACTTCCTACTCAAGGTCTCCTCTTGTATGACAGTTTAGTATCTCAAACTTAATGTCATATAACTTGTGGTTCCTCCCTTCAATCTCACCTCCCAAACTTGTTCCACTTTAAGTCTACTAATTTCAAATAATAACTGTACCATTCACCTAACTGCTCAATCCCAAACCCAAGAATTAGCCTCAAGTTCTCTCTTGCATTCCATATTCAACTCATCAGAGAGCTTTGCTACTTCTCCTTTTATTACCTGTTTACTAAGCTTTGATTTTCATCTCTCACATTCCTCATTCAGATCATTTTAAGGGTCGTATACACATATTATTGAAATATTTGCTCAGATTTAAAATGTCTATTCAGGGGCACAAGGGTGGCTCAGTCTGTAAGCTCAGGTCATGACCTCAGGGTCCTGGGATCTAGCCCTGCATCAGGCTCCCTGCTCATTGGAGAGCCTGCTTCTCCTTCTCCCTCTCCCTCTGTCTCTTCCTCCACTTGTGCTTTTTCTCTCTCACTCACTCTATCTCAAATAAATAAATATCTTTAAAGTAAAATAAAATATAATATGATTCACTGTCCTCTCTATCTGATGTATCCCTTGCCACAAGCACTCCCTATTTAATTGTCTTCTAATATTCAACATTATTTAAAATTATCTTAATCACTGGGGTTTTTTACTTGTTTACCCTTACCTCCTCTAGCTTAAAGATCCATTAAAAATAGCAAAAGTCTAATCTTCTGTGTCAATAATACATTCAAAATGTTAATAACAGCACTAGCAATGAATGAGAAAAGGGCTGTAAATTAAAATAATGGATTGGTTTGTAAGATCATTCTTATATGAATCAGAGATAATTCAGAATGAGTCTAGGTTTTGATTACTATAAGCAATGTTTAAACAAGAACACCTTGTGATGAAAATTTCATGGATATAAATTCTCCTCTCTATAAATATTTGGCCATTTGCCTGGGGATCTAGTAATCATGTCAACAAGAAGATTAGATTGGTCTGTCTGCCTTCTTTCAGTCAGCAATGTACCTTGGATGATCACAGGAGAAGTGGATCACACTCCAGATGCTTTACCTTCCTCCTCAGTAGGCATAATTCCATCATAGTGGATGAAGGTTTGATTAGAGGGTCAAGAGGGGTAAATAATTACCAGGTCATGAAGCTCCTTGTGTAGCAGTCTAAGGAGCTTAAATTTTATCCACTGGAAGTTTTGAACAAGGAAATGATTTCATCAGATTAAGATTTGGGGGAAGATCACCTGTAGAGCCATCTAATTTGTTTTTCAATCTCATCCCTCTCTTTAATGTCACCAAGGTCTCAATTGCATGTTCAATAGGACTGGAGTCTCTGGACATTCTGGTCTCAATCTCAATGGCAGGGGAAAGATTATACAGTAGTATGTTTGCTGCAAATTCAATGTAGTTACTCTATCACACTTAGAACACTGTCTTTTAATTCTGAATTTCTAGGAGCTTGTTTTATCATAAATGGGTATTAAATATTATGAATTTTCTGTATCTAATAGGATGATCACATAAATTTTCACCTTAATTTTATAAATGTGAAGATGTAAATTGATTTTTCAAGTGGTAAATTAATATGGTGTTTTAGTAATAAATCCAGTATCATTTGAGGTGTTCTCATTTTCAAGACTTTTTGCATTTATTTGTTTACAAAAATTGACCTATAAGTTTATGTTCTTATATATTATTTTCATGATGTGGAATCAAGATTATGTTGGTCTTATAAAATACATTATAAAGCATTTATTTTTAATTACTAAATTAGCATTATTTCTTCCTTGTATGAATCTACTGCAAAAGTCATCCAAGTTTAGGCTTATATATTAGAAAAACTCCACTGAAATGTCACCTTTATTTGTGTGAATGCATTACATTATGTATTGCACAGTTTTAATATTAATACGTAACTATATTTCTATTCCTGATTGTGTCCATTTTTGGAAGTTGTGTCTAGGTTTTCCATATCATCTAAATTCTAGTTAATTAGTATGATTTTTTTCATAATATCTATTCTTCTATGGGCTCTAGAGTGACTTCCCCTTTATCATTCTAGTGGTTTATCAGTTTTATTAATCTAGAACATAGTTTTAGACTTTGTTGACTTTCTACATTGTTCATTTGTTTTCTGTTTCATTCACACTTATTTTTAATGTTTCCTTCTATTTGTGGAGAATGGGGCAAGGTGATTTATCATCTTTTTAAAAAAATTATTAAGGAATAAATTTAGATAATTTATTTTCAGTATTTTGTCTCTAATAAATCCACTTAGCAATACAAATCCCTGTAGAGTAAGGTGTTAATTTATTTCACTAATTTTGCTGTGCTATAATAATATGAACATTAGGTTAAACATATACATATGTATGAACATTATTATTTACATATATAATACATTTATATATACACTTGTGTTTAAGTTCATGGTAATTTCTATTTTAACTCAGGTTACTTGGAAATGTATGGCTTAATAGCTAAATATTTGTGGATTTTTTACACATCTATATTTTCTTAAGCCCTAGTATTCAGTGAATTTTTAAATTTAAGTAGTATACTATTTTTAGAGGGTTAGTATTATTTTTCTTTTTATTAACACATTTATTACACTTATATTTGCTGTAATTTATCAGTATTTTTGCTATCAGTATATGATTTGCTTTTAGTTTTTGCCAGTTTTCTTTTTTCTGTTCTCCTCTATCTTGACTTCCTTTGGATTCCTTCCTAATCTTTCTTTTTCACCTTTCTCATCTATAAGATCTGATGCTTTATTATTCTTTCAGTGCCTAACCAAGAGATTACAACCTACCTCCTTGGCATACTAGCATCTATTCTAAACTAGAACTTTTACCATTTCTAAAGTAATGTGAAAACCTTAGACCCTTTTTTTTTTTTTTTTTTAAGATTCATTTATTTGAGACAGAGCATACGTGTGCACATGGGGGTGGGGAAGGGCAGAAGGAGAGAGAATCCTAAGCCGGCTCCATGTCCAGAATAGAGCCTGGAGGAGGCAGGGGCAGGGCTTGATCTCACAACCATGAGATCATGACCCCAGCTGAAATCAAGAGTCAGTAGCTTAACCAACTAAGCCACCCTGGTGCCCTTCCATTTAAATCAGACTTGATTTAAGTTGTCAAATCACTATGTTGCACTCCTGAAACTAATATAACATTGTGTTTTCAATCAAAAAAGAAAAAGAAGTACTTATTATTTTTCAAAGAGGTTTTTTTTTTTTTGAGCCCTCTACCTGGAAAAGGTCTTCTCATGAATAACACTTTTTCATCATAGCACTTACTACTGTAATTTAATAAATATTTCCATAATGATTTGTCTCTTCTGTGAGACCCCCAAGCATCTTTTTGGCATGCATGATTCATTCCCTCCTTAAAGGAGAATTCTACATCTTAAATTAATTTTATATGGAAAAATCCATTTGCATGTAGGATATTTAATTACACTAGCATGTAGAACATAGATATCCAACTACCGGTCTGCATGTTAACACCAATTAAGTCTTTTCCAAGGACTGGATATTACTTTGAAGAGAGAAAAGATGGACAGACATTGGCAGTAAAAATTATTCTGAATAGAAATTTCTCTAGTGAGCATAAGGCCAAGGATATAAAAGAGTATTTAAATGCATGTTGTCTTCACAAAGCTGAAATGTGGGCAGACAGCTTATTGCTGTTTTAATGGCACCTTGCAGAGATGAAATTAACATTTGATTTACATGAGTGTCCTTGGGCAGAGGCAATTGTGACTACTTATATCCACTGATAGGAGTTGAATTAGTTTTAACCTCTCAAAGAAATAATCTAGAAGTCATAATGAAAAGCTAAATGCAGATGTCCACTTAATACACAGTGGTACTTCAAGCAGTAAGAAAGAGATTGCAACATAATAGTATTTTATACCTATTAAATAGCTGTCCTTTAAGAAGTCAAATAAATTTATAACATTTTTGAATATTATAAACTAGTTACAGTATGTAACTTTATAAATTTGAAAATAATCTATAACTTAGTAATCGTGAGACTACACGATTAGAAACTCTGGGGTCACAATTCAGATGCCTTGAGAGGTCACTAAGGTTCTAAATATGAAGGTTCTAAATATGAAGCAGCCAGCATGACTTTTAAAAAAGGATAATGACTGTGATTAACCGGAGAGTACAAATCTTACATAAAGAAAATCAAATTCATTGTTTTACATTATTCTTCTGGCCAAATAAAATGTGTACAATGATTAACTGACCCATAGGCTACTGCTTTTGCATCTATGATTCTAGTTCTACCTCTTTACTTTAGGTATGAACCATACAATTTTTAGGGAGGAAGTTGATTCCCCCAAGATTACTTAACAGATTACTAGCACATATGACAATTGTTCTTATTCTAATGACATTATTAAGTTATTAAACTTTCTTAGTCCAACATGTTATAAATTCCTGTTTTGCATGGTCTCATCAAGAAGTAGAATGTATATGGAAATTATTATCTTCCATATATATAAATAGAAACTGTAATGCTCTAATAAAATTCAGTTAATTATACTAGTATATCCCAGGATAAAGAATAATATATGTAACTAACTGGGCCCCAAGTTCCATGTGTATTATACCATCAATAGTTACAAAACTCTCACACAGAAAACTTGAGTATTATGAGTGTTCCCCACAAATCTATGTCCAGTCAGAAACTAAGAATGTAAATCTTATTTTAAAAATAAGAAATACTACTACAACAGCCCTTTCAGAAGAAAAATCCTCAACAAAGTAGGCTTAGAGGGAACATATCTCAACAGAATAAAGGTCATATATGAAAAACCCACAGCGAACATCATTCTTTTTTTTAAAATATTTTATTTATTTATTCATGAAAGACACAGAGAGAGAGAGAATGACAGAGGCAGAAACACAGGCAGAGGGAGAAGCAGTCTCCATGCAGGGAGCCTGAGTTGGGACTATATATATAATGGAAGCCCTAGCCTCTGCAATCAAACAACAAGAAAAAAAAAAAAAAAAAGAATCCAAATCAGCAAAGAAGTAAAACTTTCACTATTTGCAGAGGGCATGATACTGTATATAGAAAACCCTGAAGACTCCACTAAAAACAAACAAACAAAAAAAAAAAAAAAAAAAAAAAAAAAACAAAAAACAAAAGGCAAAAACAAACAAAACAAAACAAAAACTAATACACAAATTCAGTAAAGTCACAGAACACAAAATCAACATGCAGGAATCTCTTCCATTTCTAAACCAATACTGAAGCAGCAGAAAGAGAAATCAAGGAATTAATCCCATTTACAACTGCACCAAAAACCATTAAGATACCTAAGAATAAAGCTACCCAACGAGGTAAAAGATCCGTACTCTGAAAACTATAGAACACTGATGAAAGAAATTAAAGACAACACAAAGAAATGGAAACACATTCCATGCTCATGAGTTGGAAGAACAAATACTACTAAAATGTCTATACTACCCAAAGTAATCTATATATTTAACACAATTCCTGTCAAAATGCCACCAGCATTTTTCACAGAGCCAAAACAAGCAATCCTAAAAATGTGTATCGAACCATAGAAGACCCCCAAACAGCCAAAATAACCTTGAAAAATAAAGAAAAGCTGGAGGCATCACAGTTCTGGGCTTCAAAGGTATATTGCAAAGCTGTAGTGATCAAAACAGGATGGTACTAGCACAAAAATAGAAACAAAGATCAATGGATCAGAAGAGAAAAACACCGAAATGAACCCACAACTATATGCTCAATTTTCAGCAAAGCAGTAAAGAGTACCCAAAGGGAAAAATAATGTCTTCTTAACAAATGCTGTTGGGAAAACTGGTCAGGTCAGTAACATGCAAAAGAATGAAACTGGGTTATTGGTGCTAAGACTTGAAATATTGAAATCAGCATTTACTCTCCTCCCTTATAAAATGCTTCTGCACAGTGAAGGAAATGATCAACAAGACTAAAATGTGACCTACAGAATGCGAGAAGGTATTTGGGAATGACATATCTGATAAAGGGTTGGTATCCAAAATATAAAAAGAACCGATAAAACTCAACACTCAAAAAAACAAATAATCCATTTAAGAAATGCACAGCAGAAGACATGAATAGACATTTTTCCAAAGAAGCCACATAGATGGCCAATAGACACATGAAAACTTGCCCAACATCATCAGGGAAATTCAAATCAAAACTAAAATGACAAATCACCTCACACCTATCAGAATGACTAGAATCCATAACTCAAGAAATAAGTGCTGGCAAAGAGGTGGAGAAAATGGAACTCGCTGCACCATTGGTTGCAATGCACACTGGTGCAGCCACTCTGGAAAACAGTATGGAGCTTCCTCAAAAAGTTAAAAAGAGGATTACCCTACAACCCAGTAATTACACTACTAGATATTTAGCCAAAGAATACAAAAATACTAACTACTTGCATTGTTTATAGCAGCATTGTGTATAAGAGCCAAACAATGGAAACACAAGAGTCCATTGACTGATGAATGGCTAAGAAGATATATTCCATATATAAAATTATATAATATACAGTGTTCCTTATGTATAATGGAATATTACTCAGTCACAAAAAGAATGGAATTTTGCCATTTGCAATGATATGGATGGAGCTAGAGAGTATTACACTAAGTGAAATAAGTAATTCAGAGAAAGACAAATACCATACGATTCCACTCACATGTGGCATTGAAGAAACAAATAAGTAAAGGGGAAAAATAAGAGAAAGAAAGAGAGGGACAAACCAAGAAACAGACTCTTAAGTACAGAAAAGAAATAGTTACCAGAAGGGAGGTGGGTGAGAGGATAGAATTTTTGATTCAGTGTAAAAAGTTCAGCTACTTGATTAGTAGAAATATTATAAAAATAGTCAATGAGCTATCTTAGCTGAAAGCACTATTTCCCCCCAAAAAATATCAATGACTAATTTATATATATATAATTATTTATATATACATACATATATAAAATAATCATAAAAGGTACTAGCCAAGTCTTAGAAGCTGTAAAATGTGATATTCTAGAAGAGAGTACATCTCATTAGTAAAATCCACATCTATTTAACTTCACTTCTATTTTAAATTTGAGATTGCCAGCTTTTAAAAAAATGCAACCTACTTCTAGGAAGTAGTTACCCAGTTACCCAGTTACAGTATACCCAGGCTGTGGTGGAGACCACCTGATGTCACAGCTCTTGCCAATGACTACTATAATAATCGCCCCACTAGAGACCTCCCTTAAAACTTCTTGCTTTATTTTTTCTTTCTTTTCATTCTGCTATGACTTTATTCCACAATCATGTATTATCAGATGCCTGTGGAGGAGGAAGATGAATGCAAAAGATATTTAGAATAAAGAGATAGTTGACTTAATAGCAGTTTGTTCAGGATAATAGATGAGCAAAGGGTAACTCATAAGGATGTGTCCCTGCACAAGTTCCATTATCTAAGATCATTTCACCCATTTTTAAGTGGGAAGTACAGATTCATTTATATTTTATCATTCATTTATAGATTAATTTGAGAGATAACCGGATGATCCATGTAAAGTACATCAGCGCTATACCTATGATGTATTGCTAGGTACTGTATTACTCCATGAACGTTTCTATAAGGGAGGAGAGTAAATGCTGATTTCAAAATTTTAAGTCTTTGCACCAGTAACCCAGATGTGGAAGCATAAGAAGATGCCTTTACCATTGTTTGTTCTAGTGAATGTTAACAGCGGAGCATCTGAGTAGAATCTACGGGGATACAATTGAGGATTGAAAAATTCAAGCCTAGCTGAAAATACAGTATCAGAGATGTGGTGACATATTAAACATTTGTAGAATGGAAGAACAAGCACAAGACTAGAAATGAGACATACTTCTGGTTTGTTGGACATTTCTCATTCGTGAACCACTTTTTTTTAACTGTAAGACAAAATTTATAGACTATACATCATCGAGACATTTTCCATCTTTACAACTCGATGACAATGTAGATCTCTATGGCTATGTATCAATGATATTCTATGTTTTATAGGAATCTTTAAGCTCTTTAACTTAAATTATTCTGCTTGGACTAATCATATAAAATTAACTTTAATATAATAATAGCATAGGTGTGGTTCATTGCAATTATATCTGTGAAATTATTGCTTGAGGGAGCAAATATTTAAAAATTAATCTCTTTGCCAAGAGGGTTCCAGAAGTCAGTTCAAATTATTGTTGAGCCAAAGTCTGTAGAGGTATCATCAAAATTAACTTAATTAAGGAAAAGAAAGGAGATGGCTGGAACAAGTTTTGGGAAATAAATTACATTTGAATATCACTATTTTAAATGGAGAGTTGATATATTAAATTTTGGGAAAAACTTCCCTCACATTACTCTACTTCAAGTAGTTATGAGAACAAGATAAAAGTAACCCAAATTTTACATGTTTAAAATTAAAAATCCATATATTTGTACCTCAACTAATTAATTAAGAAGATTTTTTCTTTTTTCTATTATCACTTTTTCTAATTAAAAATAAAATTATATTCCTGATAGCTATGAAAGCTCAAAAATGGAAATGGAGAGCAAATCACTTGAGTCTATGATAACATTTAATATGCTATAAGAATATAAAGAAAAAGAATTACATGATCCAAACAGAATGCAGATTTAGAGACATTTCATTTGACAGTAGATTTTAAAATTCACTTGGTCATTTATTTTCAAAATTATTAATTCAATTAATATTAGTGTACACAAACTTTACACAGTATTTATACTGAGGCTTGATACAAGGGTGGGAAATCACTGTAAATAATTAAGTGCAAATATTTAATAAAATTAAACATTTAAAGGTTGTTAAAATACTAGATAATACTTAAGCAAGAGGGTCAGAAATAATTTTCATTGCATCCTATTACTGCTTCATAATTGTATAAGTCCTCTCATCCCTATACATTTATTCACTGACATTTTTGTGGATATAATTTCAAATTCCAGCAAGAAAATTTATAATTGAAGTATAAGCCTTACTGTATAAAAGGCCAATACATTTCAAATATATTACTGGAAGCTTTTCCTAAATAATTAGAATACACATCAAATTGTTTGACCTTTTTAATGCTCCCGTGCTTTGTTTTTTTTTAATTTTTGTTTTGCCAGTTCACCACACATAAAACTGTTAGGAACAAGCGGTCACAGCATCGTTACCAAGAAAAAAAAAAAAAAAAACCTCAAAAATCTTCCATTCCATTTATAATACAAAATAAATATGGCTTTTACTGTTGATAGTTTCAAACTACTTTCATATGTTCCTAAACAAAATACACATCAATAAATCACCCAAAAAAAGTCAGAGCCTAATTTCTTGAAAGAATCAATTTTAGTGAGAAGAGAGGGACTCATATACTCAAATTTACACACATATATCTTTGTTTAAATATACATTAACATATTTATTTATTCAATTCATTCTGTAAGTATTGAATGAGTGCCCAGGCACTGGGATTGGGATTGGGTATACGCAATGTTGAATTAGAGATGAAAACTGAGGGGATCCCTGGGTGGCGCAGCGGTTTGGAGCCTGCCTTTGGCCCAGGGCACGATCCTGGAGACCCGGGATCGAATCCCACGTCGGGCTCCCGGTGCATGGAGCCTGCTTCTCCCTCTGCCTGTGTCTCTGCCTCTCTCTCTCTCTGTAACTATCATAAATAAATAAAAATTAAAAAAAAAATTAAAAAAAAAAAGAAAAAAAAAGATGAAAACTGGCCAGTGTATGCTCATACTCCAGCAAGGAAGATAGACAAATGAATTAGAGATTATTGACCATTGTTATAAATTATATGATAAAATCAGACATTTAATTAATTCAAAGAAGACTTCTGAGATAATATTTTAAACTGCCACAATTTATTCTGCATTTTCAATTTGGTTTAAAAATCTTTACAATTACTCTCTAAGGGTCATATATAAAAGCTATAATTAAACTCTTGTTCATTTCCTTACTGTAAGTTTTATTTTTATTTTTTTGAGAAAACTACTTCTAGGGAATTTCTTAAAAGATTGTTATTAGAATATACTCGACATTGTTAAGTCCCCAAATGCTCATGCTGCTATAATTCTCATGCTTCTGTAGGCCACCTATTTCATCTCAAGAAAGTCACAAAAATCCTTTTAGTAACAACTCAATCCCTTATCTGAGGATTATAAAGAAATAGTGGTGGAGGCTATGAAATCTACACAGAAAAATACAAGAATAACAACGTGTACATCGATTTTATGTGATCTTATCCATTGTCATTTTGGACAGTGATGTGACAACGTGATCTCAAGAACTTATTGCATATTCTTGCTGAAGCTAAGTAGATTTGTATTATTTTTCCTGTATGACAAATATCCTTATTTTATATATATTTTATATATTTTTAAAAGAAGATGAATTATGTGTGGCATTAATGCTGATTTAACATATTACCTTAAACAAAGAGCATGACCATCTTATTACTACATCAGATAAGAAGACTTCCCCATTATACTTAACTGCATTGATTTAGAATTTATGGCAATTTAGGTAAAATCTGACTTACAGTTTTATTCTTTAACAACACTTAAAGAAATGGTAAGTTTGTATTATCTTAGTACATGTTAAACAGTTATTTTAAGCAAAACTTTTGTTTTGAGTCTTTTTGCTTTCAAAACTTTGGTCAATATAAATTAAGAACCTTGAAAGGAAGTCCACTTTACAAATAATTTCATAATATCTGATATGATGTAACAAATCCATTTAGAAGTGCTGTAGAAAGTCTTTACTGAACAATTTGCTAACATAATTTGAACCATGTGAAAGCATTGTTTATAGGTTAAAATTGATAAAAAATATTAACACTTTCCCTAATATATTGACAAAACTATGTATTTTCTGTAACTGGATGCAAATAAATATATATCCCTTTCTATCTATCTAATTAAGATATAAGCTGTTTTGATTTTTTGGTATATTCTTTATATAATTAAAAAATTAATATCTGAATATTCTATTGACATCTAATAAAAAAGAGGGAGTTCAATATTTAGAGTTTGTGGTTATTAAAAATAATTCCTGGATGCTTATTTATGAACTACTAAATGTGTGAAATAATATCTCTCTGGACATCTTGGAACCAGGTCTACCAAAACGAGTTTTGATTACATTATGAATTACCACATCAAAGCTAGGCATCTATTGCTAACAGTTCAAAAACCTGTAAAATCTACAATTATCCACTTAGCTTCTCACTAATCTCCCACAGCAAAGACAGCATGTTATATTTTATATAATAAAACTTATTCAGAGGTCAGACCACTGCGAACCATAGGAACCTGAAGCTGTGCAATATTTGTAGTCTTGTCAAAAGGACAATCATTGCTAACTGCTAACCTGGAGTGATTGTGCCTGATGCACAGGCACTGTTTAATTCCTGTTTAAAGGAGGGGGTACATTATTTCCATTGATAGTGGTGACTTACAGACCTGTTAACACCAAAGGAAGAGAGTTTTTTATTATTTTATTTTATTTTATTTTATTTTATTTATTATTATTTTTTCTTGAAGAGAGTTATTTAGAGGAAGCAGAAGCCATACCAACTGATTCTCTGTACTGGGAAAGAAAGGGTTCTTAGGCCTTTAAAGGTTTTAGGGACTCACTAGCAGGATCACGATTAAGGTACCGAGAAGCAGCTCCCAGGTCTAAGGACAAAGTATTCTAGTAGCATCCTTCTGTATAACAGAGATATGGTAAGCTTGATGGGTGCTCCATCATCAAGACACATGCATCTGCCATCAAGCTACAATGAAAAGTACTTGTTCTTTAGGCATATCTCTGGTTTGTGGCTGTTTGATGCTATCAAATTTTGATGGGAAGAAAAATAGCATTTACATAGGATACCTAACGTATTGTACATTCAATGTTTTGTGTCAATCTCCAACAGAGAAGAGGCACTCAGGATAGGAAGAAAATCTTAGAATTTCTATTTTTTACATTTCATCCTGCTTAATTTTTATACATGGTTTATAATATAAAAATATTTAATGGCTATACATACATACAAAGTTCTCAAGTTTAATGTACTTAATATTTGAGTTGAGAGCCCAACTCTAGGTTATCATCACATTCTTACTGAAAGAGAGATTATATCAAAAGGCTTGAAATCATCTGATTGAGTACTCTGAAATCATGGTTTAAATTAAACCATTGGGGTACCTGAGCATTTGGCCACCAATTACACTTTTCATAGACTTTGCTTTTGGATAATACTGCTTACTACATGGTGAAGGACACTATGCATAAGCAATAGGATCCCATCCCCTAGTGTGCTACTTGTGCCTACATTTTCTCTCAGAGAGTTTACACTATCATGATAAAACAAGAATTGGTGGGTGGGGCTGTCCTTCAAGTTTTCGTGACTTTTCCTGGTTAAAGTGTGGACACATGACCAATATTAATCAGATTACCTCTCCCTTATGTATATAAATCTTTTTCAATTTTTTTAATTTTAATTTTTTAAAAATTTTATTTATTTGACAGAGTATGCACAAGCAGGAGGAGTAGAAGAGGGAGAGGGAGAAGCAGGGTCCCCACTGAGCAGCCCCCCACCCCCAATGCGGACCTCAATTCTAAGACCCTGGGACCATGACCTGAGCTAAAGGCAGACACTTAACTGATTGAGCAACGCTGGCACCCCATAAATCTTTTTTAAAGATTTATTTACTTGAGAGAGAGTACGTAAGCAAACAGGAGCAGAGGAGGCGGATAGGGACAAGGAGAGAGAATCTCAAGCAGATCCCCCAGCTGAGTGCAGAGCCCCACGTGGGGCTTGATCTCAGGACTCTGAGATTATGACCAGAACTGAAACCAAGAGTTGGAAGTCTAACTTACTGCACCCCCCAGGTGCCTGCATGCCAGGGTATTTTATACCAACAGTGTGATTTACTGTGGGAACCACGCATGGATCATGCAGTATCAGTGCCACATTTAGAGGGGTCACAGATTAAGTAAAATCAGCCAGGTGGGCAGTCAATCCTGTCAACTGCACAATGCCCAGTGAAAACCCTAGACACTAAGGTTCTCTGTTGACAGGAAGCTCAACCTCAATACTTGGTATGTATTGTCACCCACTGTCACTGAAAGAATTAAGCCCCACGTGTAAGACTCCCACTCCCAGAGAAGGCAACTGGAAGCCTGCATCTGTTCTCTCCTGGACTCTGCCCTACATGTGCCTTTTACCTTTGCTAATCTTAAACTGTACTCTTACTGAAATAAACCATATCCATCAGTTTAATAGCTTTCATGAGTTCTCTAAGTCCTTCTAGCAAATCATTCAACTTGAGAGTGGTCTTGAGGACTGCCAAATTCAACATGACATCTTTTACTACTTTTAAAAAATGACATTGAAACATGGAAAGAAAAATAAGAACCTTTAAAGGAGATTAGGAAACTGATAAAAACTTATTCACAAATGGGGAATTCTCTGAATCCTCTAGATAATTAAATCAAATATTGTTTAACATAATATTTATCTCCCTTACTCTGATAATATAAACTAGGTAGTCATGTGCTTTTGGCTGAGAATTTAGAAAATAACAAAAAAGTATGGTAAAACAATCACCCATAATATGGCAATCAGGGAAAAGTGCCACTTAAATACGATGTATATATTCCTTCCTTCTACCTTCCTCCTTTATGTACTTTATTTTAGCTGTGAACTAATTTTCTGCTGAAGATACCACCTATCATATCTGGTAATGTGCAATGAAGGAATGACAAAGAATATTAGGATATATAACCATGTGTCCTAGGATGGAGAATCCCATAGAGACAAAAACAACTGTTGTTCTTTGTCTTTTGGGAAGTCTCTACCAGGCAATCACGTGGAGCAGAATTTCATGGTCTTTCCATATTTCAAAAAATACCCTATTGGAGAAGGTACCCTGCCTAAGTCGTAATCCACCAACCCTAAGGTTTTGGAAGGGCTGAGGTGGAGGAAAGAGGGCCACGGTAGTAGAACAGTCACCTAGGTATTATTGCGATGGGTAACTATGCTGTGCCAATGTCCTTGTAAAAGAGGAGGTGACTTGTCACCAGGAAAAATCAAACCAAAAAATCAGACCTTAAAATCATTCAACTAAATTCCACTCCATGCTTCGGGTACTATTCACTTTCCACACACACACACACACACACACACACACACACACACTATAGCTCAAGACAGCATTCAGTGGCACCTGGGTAGCTTAGTCAGTTGGGTGGCTGACTTGATTTTGGCTCAGGTCATGATCTCAGGGTTCTGGGATTGAGGCCCCTGTTGAACTCTGTGCTCAGTGGGGAGTCAACCTAAGGATTCTCTCTCCCTTTCTCTCTGCCCCTCTCCCTGCTCATGCTGCTCATTCTCTCTCTCTCTAAAATAAATAAGAAAATCTTGAACAAACAAACAAACAAAAAAAGATGGCATTCAGATTTGCCATAGCAACCCTGCAGCATGGTTTGCCTTAGTACTTCAGGTCATTGTTTCCTACTATATTTTCTCTAATGATGATTTTAAGGAAGACAGAAGTTAAAACTAGCATTAGTTCTCATATTATCAGGACCCAGAAATATCCATATAAGTATATTCTAAGTGATTATTTTTATACTTTCCTTTTCCCTCAATAATATGTGAAAATCTGTCTATATATTTCCATATTTTCTATAAAAAATTTTCAGTGACTATAATATTATATGTATGAATATAGTGGACAATTCTCTATTTTGGGAACATTTTTATACACCCCCTTTTTAATAATTATAAAAGTGCTCCAGTGAGCATTTTTATAAGTAATGGCACAGTTCTTCGATTAAATATTTGGAGTAAATTTCTATAATTAGAATTACGATCCAGTAAATAAGAATTTTTTTGTTTGTTCTTTCATAAAGCACTTTAAGAAAGTTTCAGTAGATTCAAAACAATACATTCTGTACGTTACTTAACTTTGATAAAGAACACTTACAGAACAGTATTTTACAAATTCCTTTTGAGTGTGCTCATATAATTTAATGTAAAAAACTTAATAAATGCTTAAATTTTAAAAGGCATAAAATATTTTAAGGTATTTGCTATATTTGCTTAAACTACCCACCATAAATGTTGAATTTGCAACTTCACCAACAAAAATTCAATTTATTCTTGAAGTCTAATTGACATAACTTGGGGAATTTACACATTTAAATGGATAAGGCAGTGATATTATTTAGTACATATTGAGCACCTACTTTTTTATTTCCTGTCACATTTGACCCCCACAATAATCACCAGAGATAGGTATTGTATTATTCCATTTTAGAGAGGCAAAAATTATGGGCTAGCGGTATCATTTAATTTTTTCAAGGTCTGACAATGAGAGAAGGATCATAAACCATCTGACTCTGTTTCGTTTGGAGTCCTCTAAACAACTCAGAGGACAATAAGACCATATTTAACAACTTAATATTAACAACAACATTAAAAATAAGTTCAAGTCTAATAGTATCTAGAGTTGTGTTTGTGTGTGTGTGTGTGCACCTACCAGGTCTCCCTTGGAACTCACTAAATTAATAACAAAAAGTATAAAGTGTATTTTGAAAGCAATATTTATATAGTAAGTCAAGCTAAGAAGGTTATAAAATAATTATAAATAAATACAAATTCTTATCCAGTAAAGAAATACAGATTTGTTTTTTTTTAAATAATTTCTAATACTAGGAGTCTTAGTCTCACAATTTTTATTAGTCTTGTATTTTGAAAATTTATACCTTTCATGATTCCACTTTCATACTTTTTAAGAATCTGTATTTCGATGTTGACTCGGTATATTTTTCTATTATAAACTATTTTTGTCTTTTGATTGATACAAGCACGCTGTGACATAAAGCAGGCTGACCAAATGTAAAATGCTTCCAGATGAAGCATTGCTAGTGGATCCTAGCATGATGAAGTACATTTGTATGCAAAGATGCATGCTATCACAAGAGTACAATAAGAAATTGCCTCAAATATCACATAATAACATTTATTTTATTCTTGTGACACCACATTGTCTTTCTGCTCATACAGAAAAGTCCATAATTTGCACATTTTTTTGAAATAAAATACTTTTGAGTTTTACTATGAAAAGGGTGAAAAACTGGTTTAGAAAACTAATTCTAGGTTTCTTTCTGCTCTTTATTACCTGTGTCATATTAGACAAACAAATTAGCCTCTTTGGTTCTTGTTCTCCCCTATATAAGATAAAGTGATGGCTGTATTACATTATCTAATTCTATATGGTCTTTCTAGGTTCAAAATATCTATGAATAAATTATTCTGCAAGTGATTTGTTTCTTACAATTTTCACTGGATTTTTCTCACTGAGAGTTGTGACAAGTTGTGACAAGAATCAGCTACTTCCTACTGTAACTTAGTTGAAACACAGTCAGGGATTTGGGGGAATTTGTTGTCTTTGGAGTTGGTAGCCTGGAAACCAGTACAAAGGGTTTTGAACCCTCTGTAATTTGCAATCCTACTCAGTAGTATAGGTTGCTCATCCTATCACCTCTTTGTGTCTCCAAAATGAGCTAACTTAAGACACGTTTAAAGCATGATTACCACAGGTTAAAAGGTGAGAGATCAAATCTTTGTTTCAGAAAGCAATCAAAGAAATACCTATTTTAGAAAACAGTTTTAGAGGTTATCCAACATTATAATCCTGTTGATCCTGGATGCATTAAAATAATCTTTTTCTTAGTTCCTCTTTCCTCTTTTACTTTTAGAGCAGATTTACTTATCATCATGATAGCTATTTACTAAATGCAAATATGAAACAGGCACTGGGCTAAATTCTCTCCATGCTTGCTTTTATATCAGCCCTACAAGGGATACAATTTTGTTTTCATCCCTGTTTCACAGAAAGGATAATAGAGATTTAGAAATTCAAAATGACTTCCCCAAGGTCAAAAAACAGGTACAGCACAGCTATCCAAACCCAAGTTATTCTGCCTCTAAAGCCCATGCTCTGAAATACAACATTTTATTTTCTTTAAAGGAGAAAAAGAAAGCATGTACCTTAAAAGGCACAGGCTAACTAAATCAGTTTTCTATTGTTTTTAACCCACATCATGATGCCCAGATTCACAATCATAATCCCTTATAGACAATAAAAACTAAAGTTGAGAACAAAAAGATACAAGGTAGAGGTTTTTATCAATATAAGGCATTGAACTTGAATTATATCCAAGTTATCTCAGATGAAATTCTTGGGGCAAATGTGTCAGAATTCAGACTCACAGCAATTTTAGAAATATGAAATTATTCTGAATAATAATTATATATTATCATAGAATTAGTATATTTAGAAATATAATAAGATACACACACACACACACACACACACTATGTGTTACATAACACCTTAATGTTTCATCAGCAAAACTTACAAACATTTACATTAAGTGAGATAAACAAAAACTCTAAATAGACTTGTATTGGTTCAGGTCAGGATTTACAACAAAATAAATTAGTAAGGAGCTTTCCTTCATAAAGCTCTGTAAATCTTGGGGATGTGAATAAGAAGTCATACATCTGCATTTCTTTTCTTTCTCTAAATTAAAAGAAAACCAATATGATCCTCAGTTACTACTCTTTATTCTATTTTCATTTTATTTTTTATTTAGTTTTGCTCTATTTTGCATACAGCACACTATTTTGGCTCTTCTTTTGAACACATTCTTTGTACACAGAAAAAAAAAAGAGAACTAAAAGTCCAAGATTTAAAGTGAAAAATTGTACCGATAAGCTCCTTACTTGATATATTCTGAGGTTTTCTAAAAATTCTGACTTGGTATTATTCAGAGTCTAAGTTGTGTCAATCCTTCTACACTATAGATCTTTCTTCCTTATGGATTCCCAAAGGGCTTATGTCAATTTATGTTTGTTCAGATTTCACATTTTCTTTTAAGGCCTCCTAAAAATTATAGATGAGCTAAGAAAAGGAATTATATCCATTATTTTGTTTCATCTAAAAGGCCTCTAAGAATGTTGGGTATATTGTGAACCCTTTGCAAAATAACTCATTGGCAATTTAAAAGTCTTTACCTTTTTTGATTGCTTCAGATATATATTTTTAAATTTTTATTTATGTGAGAAAGAGTGAGGGACATAGAGCACAAGTGAGGTGAGGGTCAGAGGGAGAAGCAGATCCCCGTTGAGCAGGCAGGGCTCAATCTTGGGACTCCAGGATCATGACGTGAGCAGAAGAAGGCAGATGCTTAAGCGACTGAGCAACCCAAGCACCCCAACTTCAGATAACTTTTAAATAATATACTCAACCATCTTTGTTTGGAAGAATCAATGGACAATGTTAGCAAAATATCAGTTCTGTGAATTTACATTGCTCCACTAATTTGAGTAGCTCAGATAATCAAACAGCAAAATCAAATTTTAAGATGTACAAATGTCTTCTCTTGAAATTACCTGAATCATATCTCAGTTCTTTCAACTGTTGTCAAAGAATCCAAAAGATCTATTTCTTCTAAATTCCTAACTAGGAATAAAAACTTTGAAATTATAATTTGTCTTAAAATCTTGGGTTGCCACTAATTTGCTTTTAGGAAACAAGGACATTTTACTTAGCTGATAGAAGAAGGATTTTCATAAAATCCTCAAGTTTCTGGTTAGTCACCAAACTCTCCAACATAAATCATATCCACATGCTACCAAATAATACAAAGACAAATTCTGCTCTAAGCAGGAAATAGAACAAGAGAAAGGGGAAATATACCATTTCAGTGGGCTAAACCACATAATGTTGGTATTTTATGTCACTGGATCATGCCAGTTCCTTATTATGACGTATCATACTTCAACATTATAAGCTAGAAGGAGAGAGTAACAGTAGCAGAGTCATCTGACGGTATTTCAGGCTACTGAATAGTTCTTTTTTTTCCTCAAGATATATTCTCATTCCCTCTCCTCAGTTTCATTTATTTCAACAGATTTGCAATTCAAAATAGCCAATGACATCTCAAAGAGGCATCAACATTTCTATAAGCATCAAAGCCTTAAGGTGAAACCTAAAAAATCACCTCTCTTTAATATCCAAGATAAGTAATTAAAATAGTATTGTTTCAGATTGGCAAGGGGGGAAAATCTTCAAACATCCATGTATTTTAAGGATCTAAAATGTGACATCACATATTGAAGATGTCACATGAATATCATTTTAAGATCTATAAATTCTGCCCTAAAATAGGAACTATTTAAATAGGCAAAAAGAAAAAAACGTCTTAAGGGGACAAAGAGTGTTTTACGTGGTTCTATTTGTTATTTGAAGATAATTGTCTATATAAATAGGAATGGTCATCTCAAACATTTACCATAGACAATAGGAACTACAATTGTGGTTTCCTCAAAGAATAAACCATGTATTCCAGAAGGATCAGTTTAAGTATTTTTAAATGGTTTACTGTCAGAGCTTAGTTTAATTAATATAAAAAATATATTTACATATCATCTAAATGTCTTTAAAAGATCTGTGGGATGGTTTTCATAATTGGTATTAAATTTCTTATAAATAAGAAAGCAATGGTATGAGAATTACAAAAAGAGTCATCAAGTTACATGTTCATAAATAATGCTGTTCCACTTGAGAAATAAGCTTCCCACAGCATTGATTCTATCTCAGCACAAATAACTCATCGCAAAATACTATACACTTTCCAGACCTGTTTTCACAGCCTTTAGAAATAGAGTGCTTAATAACTAGACTCATTAATGCTAATGGTAAATCAGTGAGATTAAATATTTCTATAAATCATTTCATTAATAAAACAGAGGGGCCATTAAAGAACTATTGAACTGTTAAGTTGCAATATTTCAGAATCAGCATTTTATAAACATTTCAATTAGCACAGGTTGACGAGATCCATAAAAGGCACAGCACACCAATGCCACAGGATAGAAAAGCGTGCATAGGCCAAACAAATCATAAAGAATGCTATTAAAGAATGCAATCTTCTTTTTTTTTTTAAGAATGCAATCTTCTTTAGAATTTTTTAATGTAGAACAGAAGTTGATATAAATAAATATATATTTTATGTCATATACACATAAATATATGTATTATATGTATATATCCATTACCACATTCTGTCTCATGGAGCTTTTCCAGAATCCCCTGAAGGATGATGGTACAGCTATTCACCAGCACACTACCATTTTGCTATTACCCTTAGATGGATCATGGGCAACATGCATGATACTTGAGTATTTAAGACTAAAGAAGTGAATATTTAAATACAAAAAGAATAATGATATCTGACGCTATCAGTAAGAACATTCAACATATGTTAAGAGATGGAAAATGAGAGCAGAGTATGCATTTCAAATAGTGCTAGCAAATGCACAACTCGGGAATGACCATAGATTAAGGGGTACATAAAAGTACAGAGTGGGGTCTCTCATACATGAAAACTTTACTCTATCTGGCTTTTATTTCTCTTTTAACTGACAGCCAAGTTTACACACACACACACACACACACACACACATACACACACATTTTTAAGCCTCCAACTGCATATTTTGATGAACAGGGGAAACTATTCAGTTGGTAGAGTTAATTTTACCCTCAAGTCACAATCTCTGCTCCAGTCCAGAATGCCTTTAATTTGCCAGGAAGTGCATATTAGCTTAGGGGAGGTGGGGATCCAAAGTGTAAGAAAAACAGCAGAACTCCTGGCAGAGGAATGAGGCAAAAATGAGCCCAGGATTCAGAGAAGCTGGGTAAATATCTAAATTCAAATCCCTTGTTTACTATAATGTTTTCTGTGTTGGGAAAACAAGTCCATGCAGCTTAGGTTCTGTGTATCAAAGAGAGGAATTCAGGTGACTTTTTGCCAGGCTAGTGTTTGTACTGGCATTTGGGGATTGAGCTCTTTGAAGCTTTCTCATTAGAAAGTGTATGGCGAGCCATATGTTAACCAATGCAGCACTGGTTGGAAAAAGAGAAAGCAAAACTAAAACTAAACTGACTAAAACAGTGTTTCTAAAGTGTCTTTTACCAATTACACATCTCACATTAAAAAGCTCCACAAATCCTTTAACCCTATCCCCACAAAGAATTGAGGTGGGGGGCTTTTGTCCCCAGTTTCTTGAATCTGTACTGGATTGAGACTGCTATAACCAAGACAGAGGCACAAGTGGCACAATGCCATACCCTGTTTTAGGAGTTCAGAGGCCTAGCAGATTTCAGGTTGGTGGCCAACGGCCTTGAGCCACCTTGTAAGAAATCCCAATATCCTCAGGTTGTTAGGCTTAGGAAGCCTAACCTACAGGAGGAGCCATAAAGGATGGCTATCTTGATATCTTATGAGAATGAGAGAAAAAGACCAAAGACTTTAGAAGAGCCAGACTTGGAAGTACATTCTCTAGGACCAGACTCCTCAAATGAGCTACAACTGTCAAGGACTGAGTAAGCACCCAGCCAAATCCTTCCCAGATTTCTGATCCATAAAGTTATCAGAAAATGAAATGGTTGGTTAAGCCATGTGGTTTCAGGGTTTGTTTGTTACAAAGCAATAGATAAAACCAAAACATGAGAATCCTCAGTTTCTAAAAATGTGAACTTATAAAAAAGCCCAACAATGTATCAAAGGTATTTTTTTTCTTTTCTTTATCCCTCCAGACTGATGCATCCTTTTGTTGTTTTTAATAAGGATCGCTAATTGTAGCAAGGCATTCCAAAATCACCCAGAGAGTTCAGCTTCCAGTAAATAAACCATGCAATACTGGATTTACGCTAGTAATATATTCTAGCATATGATGATTTTTACTAGCTAGGAACATTACTTTGTATATACTTTATCATGCTTTAAAAGAAAAATCCTAAAAAAAAGTGTCCATATTTCAGGAGAAGCTAATAAAATTTTCCTCTTCCTTATTTATTCTTATTCTTTTATACTGAATTACATTTTAATACAATAGGCTATGTCTAATAACACACATCTTGTGAAGAATTATATGTATGGGTATCATTTTCCTCAAGGATGTTGTGGGCACAGGTGATCACATTAGCTTTA
Source organism: Canis lupus dingo (assembly GCF_003254725.2). Classification (NCBI taxonomy): domain Eukaryota; kingdom Metazoa; phylum Chordata; class Mammalia; order Carnivora; family Canidae; genus Canis; species Canis lupus. Next base: position 6,996,361 of record NC_064245.1, read on the forward strand.
TTAATTTAGAATATTTGCACTCAATGAAATATTTATTTCAAAGAATTACCCAATGATCAATTTTCAGTTTGCCATCACACTATTAGACACATATTATATTTATAAATGGATGAAAACATTAGGGAGAAAGAAATAAAATTGCAGAAGAGATCAACAAGTGTTTTTGTTTTAAAGATTTGCCATCTGAAAATATACTAGAGCTTTTTCAATTATTGAATGGAAAATGAGATAAAATGTTTTAGATGGGTAGAGGGATAACATTTGTCAGATAGCCAAGTAAAATGCAGATGCTAGATGGCATAAGAAGGTAAAAATCTATATATGTGATCTTTATGTTAAGATCAGCATACCTAAATCCATTCAATTGCCATAACTGAAGTTGCCCTAAGTTGCAGCATTTTTTCAACTATCCTTCATGATTAATTTTATAAATGTATCATAAAGTTTCAGAGATAACCAGCAAATGTTATCTAAATATTTTATGCAAAAGCATATGTATGAATGAAACTACATCCTTATCAACAACTAATTATCTGGATTATATTTCACTAAAAAGTGAACCTATTGTTTTGAGGAATCTCCATGGTGTCTTCTATAGTAGCTGTAACTATTTACATTCCCACCAATGGTGCATACGGGTTCCCTTTTTCCCCCATCTTTGCCAACACTTGTTTCTTGTCTTTTTTTCCTCAAAAAGATAGAAATACCATATGATCCAATAATTCCACTACTGGGTATTTACCCAAAGGAAATGAACACACTATTTGAAAAGACATATGCATCCTTAGGTTTATTGCAGTATTATTTACAGTAGCCATGATATAGAAGCAATTTAAGGATCCATGGATAGATGAATGGATAAAGAAGATGTGGGGCACACACATGCACACACACACACACACATACACACTAGAATATTATGCAGCCATAAATATACAAGATCTTGCCATTTGCAACAGCATAGATACACCTAGAGAGTATTATGCTAAGTGAAATAAGTCAGATTGAGAAAGACAAATACCATATGATTTCACTTATATGTAGAATCTAAAACATAAAACAAATGACTAAATAAAACAGACAAAAAGCAGAATCAGAGCCATAAATACAGAGAACAGACTAGTGGTTGCCAGAAGGAAGAGGGGTGAAGGGATAGGCAAAATAGGTAAAAGGTAGTGGGAGATAAAGGCTTCCATTAGAATGAATAAGTCATGGGAAAAAGGGGACCTCATAGGGAGTGCAGTCAATGATATTGTAACAGCCCTGCATGGGGACAGATACTATTGACACTTGTGGGGAGTATAGAACAACGTATGAAGACGCTGAATCACAATGTTGAACACCTGTAACTAATTTAACACTGTACATCAACTATACCCAAATAAAAAACAAGTGGACGTATTAATATAAACATGTCATTATTTTAATATTTAGTAAGAAATAATAATATATTGGCTAAAAAGAAAGTTTTGGAGCCAGATTTCCTGGGTTCAAAGACTGATTCCATTGCTTCTTAGCTGTCAGATTGTGTGGAAATTTCTTACCTCTGTCTCACTTTCTTCCAGTACAAAATAATTTTAATAGTACTTCTTTATAGGGTTATTGTAGGTATTAAGTGAGTGCCTTCAAAGCACTTAAGAGAGTGCCTGGAAAAGTGTAAAACTTCCGTAAATATACATCATTATCATCTTTATCATTATTAGTATCATAGTCGTTATTAATAATATTATTACTAGCATGTATAAGTCACAGCCCTGGTCACCCTCACCTATGAGCAGAGTTGCCATTTGTCTCAGAAGTATTGTCTTGAAGTATTCCCACAATCTCTTCCGTCCTAATTTACATTCTTGCCTGAAATTGCTTCAAAAATAATAATAATATTTTTGAAAGGACATTTTCTGATCCTCAGAATTTTTGCTATATCCCCCAAAGATAAAAACACCAGGTGCTAAGTATATCCCCTCGTTTTAAAGAGGAAGGGAAGAAAGACATCCCCTGGAGGGTTTGGTAAGATATGATTCAGCTCACTGTACCAACATCAACACACTCACCCACTGGTCTCTATGAGCAGAGACCTGGGAGATATGAAGAAATATGAAGACATTCATAGACAGTGTGTTTAAGGGTTTTCCCTTCCTTTTTTTAAAGATCTGTGGAAAATATGAGCTAATGCAGAAGATTCTTCTAAAGTTGTAAAGCTAAAATAAATAAATAAATAAATAAATAAATAAATAAATAAATAAATAAGTAAGTAAGTAAGTAAGTAAGTAAGTAAGTAAGTTGTAGAGCTAAGAACCAGACAGGAGAAAAACCCAGGAGGAAAAACCCATGGGTTGTAAAAATTGGGGCTACCTGCTGGAAGGGAACACTGGCATCATTCATCTCACTGTATAGTTGGATATTCCTGTTATATTCTGTTTTCATTTGAGCAGGGGGAAACTGAATAAAGGAGAACTAATAGAAGTCTGTAGTTTGGCTCTGTAAGGCTATGTGATTTCCCATAGGCATGTCTCATCCCAACCTTATCACAGCTGTGTTAGGCCCTGTTACTGTTCTCAGTTGACACACACACACACATATGAGAAAACTAAAGCACAGACAGGTCAAGTAACCTGTCTTAAGCCAAATGGCTCATGAGTGGTGGAGCCCAGAGCAGAGCAAAGGCGTTGTGACTCCAGGGTTCATGCTTTTAGCTCTTTCTCATGTATGGCATGTTCAGGAGCTTATCACATAAAAAGGACCAGTACCTGGTACCTGGTCTTGCCAGAAGCTTGCCAAGAGAGCTACTGATAATCAAGAAGATTCCAAAGGAAGAGGATCTGGGACTCTAGCAGAGCATGTCTGAAGAATTCTAAACTACTCAAATGGGTGCCATACAGTAAAGGCGACTTCGGCATGCTTAAAACTCAAGGAATTTCCTTGAGGGGAAGCAAAGCAGCAGTAATGAAAAAGGAGTCAAAAGTTTATTGTTTGTTCCCCCATCAAGTCCAGGCTGTGAAAATATATCAGCTGAATTTTTATTTTTTTTTTATAAATTTACTGTATATGAAGCACTTTTACAAAGAGTTTCATAAAATCTTCCAAATAATCTAGAAAATTTATACTCAATCTAGAGAAAAGAAAGGAAAGGCTCTACATTTCTTTGAGTAAAATTACAAATGTGTCTCATTCATCTTTAAGCAATGTTCAGCCACTGATATCTACTTGTTAGCTAGCAATGTAGCCATGGGGAACTTAGCTTAAAAAAAGTACTGACAAGAACTCTAATATGGTCATTGGGACAGAGGACATTTTCTGAGGAATGAGAAATCAAGAGGCAAAAAAGAGCAATGAGCTCCTGAAACATTTATGTAAAAGGCCAATAAAAAAGTATGTGATTGTACAACAAATATACAATTAATTTTCCTCCATTTTAATTTACTTGGGCTCTGGTGTGGTCCTTATATGTTCCAATACATGAGGCACCTTATTTTCCAATCTCAACTGTCCAAATGCTAGAATTAAATATGGTTAAGGTAACAGTAGTAATTAATAGAAAATCCAAGGGATCATCCATATCACAAGGAAGCTTCTAGTCCATAGTGCTTATGTAACAATGCAGAAGTGACTGTATAGTGCGATTTCATGATAATTACAAAAAAATACTTGATCAAGGAATTGTGGTCTTATTTGAGTTCTCTTTGGAATGATGAGCAACTAAATGCTTTAAGGTTTTAGTTATTATTTGCACAATGTAAACTAATTGTGTAAAAATAATCTAATATTTCTATTCTATCTACTATCCTTTTGATGTTAATCTTTAAAGAAAAAAATAGAAAGTTAATACCAGAAATGTAGCCAGGGGAAAATACACGGTCAAATAACAAAATGACATCAGAATTAATATTCTTTGCTGAAAAAGGCCAATCTAAAGCAGGAAAAAAAATCACAAGAAAACAAAATACTTCCCTTTTATCTATGTTTAATCACACATTATTTATGAGAGAGAGCCATGAAAGATAAAAAAGTGACATAAAATTCTTAAGGATCAGAAATGACATCACAGTAGGCTATCAAACACAGGATCCAGAAAAAGGAAAATATCAAAACTAATATAAAACCCAGCTGTTGAAATCATAGAGATGGAACTTGCCAATATGGAGGCAAAGAAAACTATTCCTTTGAATTTTAATATATATATATTCATGTGAACAGATGAAAACAAGTAGTTTCCAATAAGGCTGCTTTCTCCAGGGAATTATGTGAAAGGAAGCTCTGGGCTTCTGGCATCCAAATGACAAATGAAATTGAGAAGATGGCAGTTTCAACTTATAAAATGTGCCATTAAACATTCAGCATGAAACCATTAAAATGCATGATGTTATTTAAGAGGAAGAGACTAGTCAACTGCAACTGAGTTCTGCTATCACATTCCAAATGCCACATCAGCTGCCACCTGGCTTTGCTTCCATACCAGATCTGGATAGCTGTGTATGAGACAGTTTCTGTCCTGCAGATCCAGTTCTTCTGCTGACCCACATTTTCTATTCTATCCTTGGGCTCACTGTCCTCATTCTTCCTTTCTAGTGACTTCAAAATCCATTAAAATTCTCTTTCTGATGCCAACAATACATACATGCCAACACAGAGAATGCAGGTGAACAACTCTGTGTGGTTAAATATTCATTAACCGAAATGCTCAGGAAGTGGGGTTACCATGATTTATTGAAAAGGTGTTATTATTATTCTATAAAAAATATTTAAATAGTGCTTACCATGTATGAGACATGACTGTAAGGGCTTTACATTTATTAACTCATTTGATCCTCCCAACAACCCTATGGGTTAAGGACAATTCTCTCTATTTTGTAGATGAGAGAACTTGAGAAACAGAGAGGTTAATAACCTATCTAAGGTCATTGCCAGAAAAAGGTACAGGCAGGATGTAAAGGCAGACAATCTCATCACAGAAATCGAGTTCCCAAACACATGAATCGTACTGCCTCTCAGTCTCACTAAACATCTTTCTCAAGTATTTGTTTATTTACTGCTATAGTGAGTCAATGGACTGTTTAATTCTATTTAACTACCTTGATAATCATGCAGTATTTGGAAATCATTATGCTGACAATGAATTCTTATTATATAATTGAATAATGCTGGAAAGAAAATATGGAATATTGAACACACTTTTATTCGTGATAAACTTTCTGTTGTATTATGTAGGATGATAGGATATGAAATAATTGAAATGTAGGACTACACTTTAAAAGTACACATCTTGTGAAGACAAAAATGAATATATCTCTACAAAATTATGACACAAGAGTGGTAGAGGTTGAACAAAATATGAAAGAATCAAGAATAAAGCAAAAAAGTATCTGGGGGTTGGTGAGGGAAGTCTCCACAGAGAAGGCACTTGACTGACTATAAAATGATGAATATTCTCCAAAGTCTGCAGAACATACTGGATAATTTAAAATGAGACCTCCATAAGATGATTAACAAATATCTGTTGAAGAGTCTGCTACCTCAACAAAAGTCAAGGATACTAATAAAGAATATAAGTAATTGTCCTAAGTCTAAAGCAGGATTTCTTATATTACAAATAAATTGCTGAATCAAGAAAAAAAAATGAAAAGTTAAGTAATACTGTTGGTGTTACACCCATATTCCTTTCTTCTAAAATACTGAAATAGGGGCGCCTAGGTGGTTTAGTTGGCTGAGCATCTGACTCTTGATTTCAGCTCAGGTCATGACCTCAGGGTTGTGGGAAGGAGCTAGGGCTCTGTGCTCAGTGGGGAGTTGGCTTCAGGATTCTTTCTCTCCCTTTCCTTCTGCCCCTCCCCTGACTCTTTTTTTTTTTTTAAGATTTTATTTATTTATTCATGAAAGACAGAGAGAGAGAGAGAGAGAGAGAGAGAGAGAGGCAGAGGGAGAAGCAGGCTCCATGCAGTGAGCCTTACATGGGACTCAATCCCTGAACCCCAGGATCATGCCCTGGGCCAAAGGCAGGCGCTAAACTGCTGAGCCACCCAGAGATCCCCCCCTCCCCTGACTCTTATATGTGCTCTCTCTCTCTCAAATAAATACATTTTTAAAATAAAATACTAAGTGTAATTGAACAAATATATAATAAATAACTATTCTGACTGCAAATATTATTGGTAAGTCATAAAGGAGACACAAAGCCTGCTCTATAAGAGCTCAAAACTTCTGAAGACAACAGATAAATCACACAGCCCCTGAGAAAAGACAGGTTCTGATAAGTCCCTTAAGAGAGCATTGGTAAAGTCTTATGTGAGAACAGATAAGGATGAAATTATCTCTAAGTGGAGGTATGCATGGTTAGGTAGCTGGGGAAAGATAATTTTAAGCATATTTTTCAAGTGTTCAGGTTCTAAGGACTTATTTAATATTCTTAGCAATGCTAGATGTAGAAACTATTAAAGTCTGTATTTTACAGATGAGGACACTTACAACATAGATATGTTTCAGTAACATCCAAACTCCACATGGTATGAGGGGACCCAGGAAGACTTCTTACATGGCTTCAATCCTAACTACTAGTTTTACTAACTCACTAGGGCACTGAAGACAAGATTAAGAAAATGAGGAACATGTTTGTCTTCAGCAGAAACAAAATGACTATAATGTATTTGGTAATAATGACTAGAAAACCTATAATAATAGTGAAAGTATTATAGTACGTTAATAAGTGATGGGTATATGAAATATATTTCCTCAGAAAGTTGGTTACTCTTTGTTAATGTGGATCTGCATGCCGTTCAACATGTTGGTAGAAACAGAGTATGCCAAATCCTACCACTGCACACCATTCAGGAAAATATTTGGAGGTCCAAGAAGGAACAAGAGTCAAAGGTTGCTGACAACTCTTATTCTTGTGATTAGAAGAGCAAGGTGAGCTAAGATCTCAGTTGGCATCCAAGGGCTTCATGTCCCTGTTAATAAAAGGTACATGAGAATGAAGTAACCACTAATTACAAATAGACTAGAGCTATATTCATTTCAGCTAACTCTATTGGAGCAGAGGTTTTGAGGTGAAATTTCTGGGGGACTAAATGGAGGACTTCAATGAAACTGTGTGAAAATGTCTGTGTATTGAATAAAAGAATGAAAACCTGCACTCTTGAGACATCCTGAGTATCATGATTATCTTCTATTTCCTTCAGATATGGCTTATTTATTTTTATTTTTTAATTTATTTTTGTTATTATTATTATTATTTTTTTTACAGATATGGTTTAAAAGAGTTTTCATAAACCACTTGGTCCTATCTATCCTACCAGGGAACAATGATATTTGGAAGAAACCCTGGACAAAAAAAATAATAATAAGTTGTTATGAATGTTTCTCTTCCAGAAAGATTGTTAACTTGCTGCCTAAATATTTGGCCTGAACTTTGATGCTGTGCAGGAAAACCTCCTCCACCTGAAAGAGTGAGGATGTATAGACATGGAGTCAATAAAACACAGGAAAGACAGCAGAGTGTGGAAAAGTTGCGTGTTTCTCACCCTGAAGTTCCTGCTCCCTTTCATTAGTCATTGGCTGATGAACTCATGGAGCAAAGACTCAGTTTCTTTTTTTTTTTTTTTTTTAATTTTTTATTTATTTATTTATGATAGTCACACAGAGAGAGAGAGAGAGAGAGAGAGAGGCAGAGACACAGGCAGAGGGAGAAGCAGGCTCCATGCACCAGGAGCCCGACGTGGGACTCGACCCCGGGTCTCCAGGATCGCGCCCTGGGCCAAAGGCAGGCGCCAAACCGCTGCGCCACCCAGGGATCCCAAAGACTCAGTTTCTAAAGTTCTCTTTCAATAAAGGTACATTCTCAGGCCTGAGACATCATTAAAGGAACCGAAGTGAAATGTTGAGTGTCAAAAGGTTCTCTTCTTTATCTTTTTTCCTCCTTCCCCTACATTCTGCTTAGAGCACAGATATCAAACTTGAGCTTCATTTGCATTATGAGAATGGAGATCACCACACTATGAGGATGGGAAAGCCTAAACCTGGAAAGAGCTCAGGTTCTGGAAGACTATATAGTAAAGCTGCTATGTCACCACCTGCTTTCTTGCCTCAAGAACTGTACATAAAAGAGAAACAAAATTCTGTCTCCTTTTAGTTATTATTTCGGGCATCTTATTAAAAACAAAAACACAGAAACAGAAACCCTAGCCCTAACTGACGCAGTTCATGTATCATAGAAATGTTGGAAAGGTTAAGCACAATCCTATCAGAAACAGTTTTGTTTTGTTTGTTTTGCTCCAGAGAAGGGGAGGAGGAGGAGCAAAGGGAACTGGGAGAGAATCTTAAGCAGGCTTCACGTCCAATGCAGAGCTCACTGAGGGGATGGAGGACGGGGCTCATCTCAAAAACCTGAGGTTGTGACCTGAATAAAAATAAAAAATCAGATGCTTAACTGGCTGAGTCACCCAGGTGCCCCAGAAAGAGTTGCGATTACTAAACTTATGTTTCCAGTATCTATGTCCTGGAGAATCATTATTACAAAGAAAATCAAGGAATGATTTAGAGTTAATGGGAGGATCCAACACTTCAATCAAGCAGCTAGCCGAGAGGCTACTGTAATTATAAGAAGCATTTAAACTATGGAAATTAGGGGCATCTGGGCGGCTCAGTCAGTTGAGTGTCCAAGTTGGTTTCAGCTCAAGTCATGATCTCAGGGTCTTGGGATCAAGTCCTGCATGGGGCTCCATGCTCAGTAGAGTCTGCTTGAGAGTCTCTCACCCCTTCCCTCTGCCCCTCCTCTTCTCTCTCTCTCTCAAATAAGCAAGTAAATCTTTAAACAATTGAAATAAAATAATAAAAATGACATTTAGAAGTACCTCTATTCTATATCCTATATTCATCTCTATTCTCTATTCACCTCTGTCCTCGAGCCTTGATTTTGGTAAGTGATAAGTGATTTTTTTAATCAGTCCAAATATATCAAAGTGCTCTCTTTAGAGTAAAAAAAGACTATTTTCTTTTTTGAAGTAGTAAATTTTTCTCCAGCTTTCTCTCAGACCTTGAACCTCTCTCCTCTTTATTCTGAAAACAACCCTGTTTAACTTGCCCAGGATGCTGGACTGAAGGAGAGTGGCAAAGATAATTGTATATTTGTGTATAGGATTAGCAAATCTTGGGCAAGCTTAAGGGCTTTATGCCCTATTTAAAATTCAAGGTTGGTTTGTGTGAAAATAGCCCACAAAGTATAAACAACTAGGGGATGGTTTTTATTATAAAAACATTTTCCCACAGAACTGTATTCTTATTAGCTTATATTATTTTTAGAAACTTCTATAAGAGATGGCATTAGTTAAGAAACCCTTTTCCCTATTTTCCTCCTTTAAATACAATTTCCATATAACTGTAACATTATTTTGATTTCTCAGTCATAAATAAATTGTAGATTTTTTATTCAAATAACTATATAAAATGTATACCAAAAAATTTAAGTGTGAACAAAACTTTTTTTCCAGCTCAATAAGCACATATATTCAGGGATATTATATCTGTTTCAACCTAAAGATTTTTACACTAAAATTATTCTCTCATTGTTTTAGGTAAGGAAATGCCTTTTTTGAATCCCAAACTTCATAGATGAATAATTGACTTATTTGTTGCTTCAATAAAATGTGTAAGTCCCTGTGTTTCTCTCTGAGGCTCACTAATGCAGAGGTAAATCCCATAAAGAAGGAAGGAATACTACATGGTGACAAGTCTTAAGGAAGAAAGGAGGATCCTAAGAAAAATTCATAGTCATTTGCTAGTGCCTGAAGCAGAACTTGTTTCTAGAGCAGGAATAAAGAAATCAGGGTCAGCATGGCAAGATTTTTGTTCCAGAGTTTTGTCTTGAGAAAGAAAAAGAAAGAGACAGAGACAGAACTAGCTGCAGTGTGAAGAATGACCTGATCGGGAAAGACCTAAAAAGGAAAAAGTCAAGAGGCTATTCCAATTGTCCGGGTGAAAAATGATGACTCCCTGAGCAAAAAGAGGAGAGGAGTACACGCAGGGGATGAAACAGAAGACAGAGATATAAAGAAAGTGGCATCAACAGAACTTAAGCTCAATTGAATATGCTTTACACATTGAGAATTGGAGAAATAAAACATAATAACACTATCAAGATTTCTACTTGTGATAATGGAATAGATGTCATTACCAGAAATGTAAAATTAAGGAAAAGAAGCGAGTTTTAAGATTAGGGGTAGGATGAAAATTTAAAGATTTTTTTTGACACATTAAGTTTGATGTACATGCAAAATATTCACAAGGAGATATCTGGTAGGCTGGTGGATACATGTAGCCAAAAGTGGACAATAGCTATCCTGGGAATATACGCACAATTGTGGCTTACAGGAAATACTGTATTTCTCCTTCCTAACTTTCCATGAGACAGGGCTCACTAAATTTCATTCTGTAACTCTGGCTTCTTATCAGGCGTACAAGTTTTTATTCCATTATTCTTCAAATATTAATTTGACTTAATATTCTCTCTTAAGCTGGGGTTATGGTCCTATCCATAGGTTCTCGCCCCAAAAATTGAAATGCATTTATCACTTTAAAATTATTATTATTAGGATAATATTATTATTTTTATTTATTTATTTATTTATTTATTTATTTATTTATTTATTTATTTTATTGGTGTTCAATTTACTAACATACAGAATAACCCCCAGTGCCCGTCACCCAATCACTCCCACCCCCCGCCCTCCTCCCCTTCTACCACCCCTAGTTCGTTTCCCAGAGTTCGCAGTCTTTACGTTCTGTCTCCCTTTCTGATATTTCCCACACATTTCTTCTCCCTTCCCTTATATTCCCTTTCACTATTATTTATATTCCCCAAATGAATGAGACCATATAATGTTTGTCCTTCTCCGACTGACTTACTTCACTCAGCATCATACCCTCCAGTTCCATCCACATTGAAGCAAATGGTGGGTATTTGTCATTTCTAATGGCTGAAGAATATTCCATTGTATACCTACACCACATCTTCTTTATCCACTCATCTTTCGTTGGACACCGAGGCTCCTTCCACAGTTTGGCTATTGTGGCCATTGCTGCTATAAACATCGGGGTGCAGGTGTCCTGGCGTTTCATTGCATCTGTATCTTTGGGGTAAATCCCCAACAGTGCAATTGCTGGGTCGTAGGGCAGGTCTATTTTTAACTCTGAGGAACCTCCACACAGTTTTCCAGAGTGGCTGCACCAGGTCACATTCCCACCAACAGTGTAAGAGGGTTCCCTTTTCTCCGCATCCTCTCCAACATTTGTGGTTTCCTGCCTTGTTAATTTTCCCCATTCTCACTGGTGTGAGGTGGTATCTCATTGTGGTTTTGATTTGTATTTCCCTGATGGCAAGTGATGCGGAGCATTTTCTCATGTGCGTGTTGGCCATGTCTATGTCTTCCTCTGTGAGATTTCTCTTCATGTCTTTTGCCCATTTCATGATTGGATTGTTTGTTTCTTTGGTGTTCAGTTTAATAAGTTCTTTATAGATCTTGGAAACTAGCCCTTTATCTGATATGTCATTGGCAAATATCTTCTCCCATTCTGTAGGTTGTCTTTGAGTTTTGTTGACTGTATCCTTTGCTGTGCAAAAGCTTCTTATCTTGATGAAGTCCCAATAGTTCATTTTTGCTTTTGTTTCTTTTGCCTTCGTGGATGTATCTTGCAAGAAGTTACTATGGCCGAGTTCAAAAAGGGTGTTGCCTGTGTTCTTCTCTAGGATTTTGATGGAATCTTGTCTCACATTTAGATCTTTCATCCATTTTGAGTTTATCTTTGTGTATGGTGAAAGAGAGTGGTCTAGTTTCATTCTTCTGCATGTGGATGTCCAATTTTCCCAGCACCATTTGTTGAAGAGACTGTCTTTCTTCCAATGGATAGTCTTTCCTCCTTTATCGAATATTAGTTGCCCATAAAGTTCAGGGTCCACTTCTGGGTTCTCTATTCTGTTCCACTGATCTATGTGTCTGTTTTTGTGCCAGTACCACACTGTCTTGATGACCACAGCTTTGTAGTACAACCTGAAATCTGGCATTGTGATGCCCCCAGATATGGTTTTCTTTTTTAAAATTCCCCTGGCTATTCGGGGTCTTTTCTGATTCCACACAAATCTTAAAATAATTTGTTCTAACTCTCTGAAGAAAGTCCATGGTATTTTGATAGGGATTGCATTGAACGTGTATACTGCCCTGGGTAACATTGACATTTTCACAATATTAATTCTGCCAATCCATGAGCATGGAATATTTTTCCATCTCTTTGTGTCTTCCTCAATTTCTTTCAGAAGTGTTCTATAGTTTTGAGGGTATAGATCCTTTACATCTTTAGTTAGGTATATTCCTAGGTATCTTATGCTTTTGGGTGCAATTGTAAATGGGATTGACTCCTTAATTTCTCTTTCTTCAGTCTCATTGTTAGTGTATAGAAACGCCACTGATTTCTGGGCATTGATTTTGTATCCTGCCACGCTACCAAATTGCTCTCTGAGTTCTAGCAATCTTGGGGTGGAGGCTTTTGGGTTTTCTATGTAGAGTATCATGTCATCGGCAAAGAGGGAGAGTTTGACTTCTTCTTTGCCAATTTGAATGCCTTTAATGTCTTTTTGTTGTCTGATTGCTGAGGCTTGGACTTCCAGTACTAGTTGAATAGCAGTGGTGAGAGTGGACATCCCTGTCTTGTTCCTGATCTTAGGGGAAAGGCTCCCAGTGCTTCCCCATTGAGAATGATATTTGCTGTGGGCTTTTTGTAGATGGCTTTTAAGATGTTGAGGAATGTTCCCTTTATCCCTACACTCTGAAGAGTTTTGATCAGAAATGGATGCTGTATTTTGTCGAATGCTTTCTCTGAATCCAATGAGAGGATCATATGGTTCTTGGTTTTTCTCTTGCTGATATGATGAATGACATTGATTGTTTTACAGGTGTTGATCCAGCCTTGTGTCCCGGGGATAAATCCTACTTGGTCATGGTGAATAATTTTCTTAATGTACTGTTGGATCCTATTGGCCAGTATCTTGTTGAGAATTTTTGCATCCATGTTCATCAGGGATATTGGTCTGTAATTCTCCTTTTTGGTGGGGTCTTTGTCTGGTTTTGGAATTAAGGTGATGCTGGCCTCATAGAACAAATTTGGAAGTACTCCATCTCTTTCTATCTTTCCAAACAGCTTTAGGAGAATAGGTATGGTTTCTTCTTTAAACGTTTGATAAAATTCCCCAGGGAAGCCATCTCACCCTGGACTCTTGTGTCTTGGGAGGTTTTTGATGACTGCTTCAATTTCCTCCCTGGTTATTGGCCTGTTCAGGTTTTCTATTTCTTCCTGTTCCAGTTTTGGTAGTTTGTGGCTTTCCAGGAATGCGTCCATTTCTTCTAGATTGCCTAATTTATTGGCGTATAGCTGTTCATAATATGTTTTTAAAATCGTTTGTATTTCCTTGGTGTTGGTAGTGATCTGTTCCACAGTTCTGGTCTCGATTTCGTTGAGTTCTGCTCGAATTTTAATTAACTCTCTTCTTCTGCTGGGCGTGGGGTCAATCTGCTCTTTATTCTCTAGCTCCTTTATGTGTAAGGTTAGCTTTTGTATTTGAGTTCTTTCCAGTTTTTGAATGGATGCTTGTATTGCGATGTATTTCCCCCTTAGGACTGCTTTTGCTGCATCCCAAAGATTTTGAACGGTTTTATCTTCATTCTCATTAGTTTCCATGAATCTTTTTAATTCTTCCTTAATTTCCTGGTTGACCCTTTCATCTTTTAGCAGGATGGTCCTTAACCTCCACGTGTTTGAGGTCCTTCCAAACTTCTTGTTGTGATTTAGTTCTAATTTCAAGGCATTATGGTCTGAGAATATGCAGGGGACGATCCCAATCTTTTGGTATCAGTTCAGACCCGATTTGTGACCCAGTATGTGGTCTATTTTGGAGAAAGTTCCATGTGCACTTGAGAAGAATGTGTATTCAGTTGAGTTTGATGTAAAGTTCTGTAGATATCTGTGAAATCCATCTGGTCCAGTGTATCATTTAAAGCTCTCGTTTCTTTGGAGATGTTGTGCTTAGAAGACCTATCGAGGGTAGAAAGAGCTAGATTGAAGTCACCACATATAAGTGTATTATTATCTAAGTATTTCTTCACTTTGGTTATTAATTGGTTTAAATATTTGGCAGCTCCCACATTCGGGGCATATATATTGAGGATTGTTAAGTCCTCTTGTTGGATAGATCCTTTAAGTATGATATAGTGTCCCTCTTCATTTCTCACTACAGTCTTCGGGGTAAATTTTAGTTTATCTGATATAAGGATGGCTACCCCTGCTTTCTTTTGAGGACCATTCGAATGGTAAATGGTTCTCCAACCTTTTATTTTCAGGCTGTAGGTGTCCTTCTGTCTAAACTGAGTCTCTTGTAGACAGCAAATAGATGGGTCCTGCTTTTTTATCCAGTCTGAAACCTTGCGCCTTTTGATGGGGTCATTAAGCCCGTTCACGTGCAGAGTTACTATTGAGAGATATGAGTTTAGTGTCATCATGATATCTATTCAGTCCTTGTTTTTGTGGATTGTTCCACTGAATTTCTTCTTAAAGGGGAATTTTAAGAGTCCCCCTTAAAATTTCTTGCAGAGCTGGTTTGGAGGTCACATATTCTTTCAGTTGCTGCCTGTCTTGGAAGCTCTTTATCTCTCCTTCCATTTTGAATGAGAGCCTTGCTGGATAAAGTATTCTTGGTTGCATGTTCTTCTCATTTAGGACCCTGAATATATCCTGCCAGCCCTTTCTGGCCTGCCAGGTCTCTGTGGAGAGGTCTGCTGTTACCCTAATACTCCTCCCCATAAAAGTCAGGGATTTCTTGTCTCTTGCTGCTTTAAGGATCTTCTCTTTACCTTTGGAATTTGCAAGCTTCACTATTAAATGTCGAGGTGTTGAACGGTTTTTATTGATTTTAGGGGGGGATCTCTCTACTTCCTGGATCTGAATGCCTGTTTCCCTTCCCAGATTAGGAAAGTTTTCAGCTAGAATTTGTTCAAATACATATTCTGGCCCTCTGGCCCTTTCGGCGTCCTCGGGAACACCAATTAAACGTAAGTTTTTCTTCCTCAGGCTGTCGTTTATTTCCCTTAATCTATCTTCATGGTCAATTGTTTGTCTCTTTTTTCCTCAGTTTCCCTCTTTGCTATCAACTTGTCTTCTATGTCACTCACTCGTTCTTCCACCTCGTTAACCCTCGTCGTTAGGACTTCTAGTTTGGATTGCATCTCATTCAATTGATTTTTAATTTCTGCCTGATTGGATCTAAATTCTGCAGTCATGAAGTCTCTTGAGTCCTTTATGCTTTTTTCTAGAGCCACCAGTAGCTGTATAATAGTGCTTCTGAATTGGCTTTCTGACACTGAATTGTAATCCAGATTTTGTAACTCTGTGGGAGAGAGGACTGTTTCCGGTTCTTTCTTTTGAGGTGAGGTTTTCCTTCTAGTCATTTTGCTCAGTGCAGAGTGGCTAAAAAGCAAGTTGTATTGGGAAAAGGAGAAAAAGAGAAAGAAGGAAAGAAAAGAGAAGAAAAAAGAAAAAAGGAAGAAAAAAAGAAAAAAGAGAAGAAAAAGAGAAAGAAAAAGAATGAAAGGGAAAAAGGGTGGGGGAAGCAAACAGAAAGCAAAAAGAAAAAAAAAAGAAAAAAAAAAAACACGGGGGAGTATCTTCTGATTCTGTGTACTTTAAGTCCCTTGGCTTCCCTGGAAGTTGTCCGTCTAGCTGGTGTTCTGGGGGAGGGGCCTGCTGTGCTGATTTTCAGGTGTGAGCAGTTGGGGGAGCTGCTGTGCCCCTGCCTGGTGCAGGGCTCAGGGGGGGGTTGTTTACCCCGTGAGGCCCCAGGAGGAACAGCCCCAGTGGCGGGGCCAGCTCTGCAGCCCTGGAGTCAGCCCCCACAGGAACTCCGGAGCTCTCCATCTGCAGGGCCTGGAGGCTCCGGGCGGGGCCGCTGATCTGCTCAGCTGGGGCAGGAGCGTCCTCGCTGTCCTGGGCCCTCCCGGCCTCTGCCTGTCCCGGGGGAGGCCGGATCCTGGGCTGTGTCCCGGTGCCCTGTGCTCGGGGCCTGCGCTGGTGGATTCGCGCTCCCGCCCCGCAGCCCCCTCCGCGGAGCCGCCCCCGAGCCCCCCGAGCTGCTCCGGGTCCCCCGTGCGCGCTGCAGCCCTTAGGGAGCTCGGCGCACTCTCCCGGGGCGCAGGTGTCTGTTAGTGTCCCCGGGAGCCCGAGGGCATCCCCGCCCTCCTGGGTCCTGCTCCACCTCCCTGGAGCCCCTTTCCCCCGGGAAGGTCGGTGCAGCTCCTGCTCCTCCGGGACGGGGCTCTCCTGTCCTGGGGACTCTCGCCCCGGCCTCAGCCCGGATCCTCGCGGGCCCCTCCCCCTGGAGGCCTTTGTTTCTTTATTTCTTTTTCCCCGTCTTCCTACCTGGATAGAAGCGCGAACTCTTCTCACTGTAGCATTCCCTGGTCTCTCTTTAATTCTCAGGCCGAATTCGTAGATTTTCAGGATGAGTTGAAGGTTTTCTAGGTAATTTGGTGGGGACAGGTGATTTGGGGACCCTACTCTTCCGCCGTCTTGCCCCTCCTCCCTAGGATAATATTAGGTTGAACTTGCCAGTATTTGACTATTTTGACCTACAAAAATGGCAATTACATATGGTTACTTCTAATACATATATATTATAGTATTAAATCAATTTCAGAATACATAAATTATATACCACAATTATTCATCATCCAACAGATTCAAGATTACAGTATTAAATGATGGTGATGTTTTCAGATTTTTTCTATTAATACACATATTTACAAAAGTGGTATCACACTATACATATTATATGGACTTGGTTTTTTTCATGCATTATATCATAGCAATCTTCTCTTATCAATATCCACTTATAATGCTTGCAAATAATTTCATTATTGTCTTCATTCATCACTATAATGAAGTTCTTTACCCAATTTATATTTTGTGTATGTGTGCAATTACTACTCAGGATAAATTCCATTCTGTTAATAAGCTCCAGGCAAATGCACCTGCCCTCAGAGTTTCAACATGCTAAAAACTGGCAGACAGGAACATATATTCTAAGAACATTTATTACCTGAACTATGCTTCTCCTCCCCCCTTTTTTAAATCTACTCCACCTTGGTGTCTGAAAGTTTCTTCAATGCAATGTGCCCTAAACAAATATTCCTCTCTTCTCTTCCTCACACCTCTTTCTATTTCTCAATTTTGTTGAAGAGCACTGTCTTCTTTCCAAAATCATCATAATCCAAAGCAAAAATCAACCAACCAGCCAACCAACAAAACCCTGGAAATCATCCAGGGAATACTCCTTCCTTTACCCTACATTTAAATCGAGCCTTTCGTGAGCAGTTTTTACACATTTTACACCTTTGGATTGTCATTAAACTGTGCCTCTTATCCACAACTGTGCTGTCTTATAAGTCTCTTATCAGATCCTTCCTGCCTTCTTACTCCCTCTACACACACACACACACACGCACACACTCAATCACCTTTATAAATATGATTTTTTTTACTTCTCCACAATAAGGAAGAAAATACATCTAATTTGAAATCCATTTCTCTTAAAACCTAAATAGAGATCCTGACTGAATTCTTTCTAGAGGATGGATGGATGGATGGATGGATGGATGGATGGATCGATGGATGGATGGAGATATGAAGGAAAAAAAATGTCATGAGAAGTGACCTGGTGATGAAACAGAAGAAAACCTAAGGGTTCATAAAAAGACAAAACGGGAGGGAAATTAATGAACTATTTGTCAGAATAAAAGGGGAAAAAAAGCATACAGAATGGTGTATCACAAATGAAGGGGAGGTTTTTCGAGAAGAAAATGGTCAGCTTAGGTTGCTAAACAGAAGTCTGTTAGGATGACAAGAGATTTTTCTAGCAGTGAGACTAATGTTAGTGAGTTAGACACTTGGAGTCAATGTGTATTCCATTATGAGTCTTCATGAATATTTTAATCAATTGGTAAGATTAAAAGATTGTCATAGGCATTGTCTCACTTTGGGGAAAAGGTAACAAAACTTTGACTAATACTAAATATTTTGCAATAGTTGCTTTAAACATATATTACCACATAGCCACACATTTCTAGTGTCTATTCTTTAGAAGATAATTACTTAATTTCAACTACAAACAATCCCAAATTACAATATGTCTTCTGTAAAAAAAAATAAAATTTTCTCTTTGGAGAAAGGAAAAATTCTCCCTTTGGAGAACTGCATATACTATGCATCTTTAAGCATGACAATTTGCTATTTTAAGAACATACA
Organism: Canis lupus dingo; assembly: GCF_003254725.2. Lineage (NCBI taxonomy): Eukaryota > Metazoa > Chordata > Mammalia > Carnivora > Canidae > Canis > Canis lupus. The sequence goes on from NC_064245.1 coordinate 7,014,691, forward strand.
TGACTCTTAGATGCCCACCTAGATGGATTAACATAGATACAGAGACAGACTTATCTATCCATTTGTCAATTTCTTTTTCTATCCAGTATCTATTTAATTTGCCTTTATTTTATCTATCTGTACGTTGAAAAATATTATTTTTCCAAGCATGTTACATTGTTTGTTTTTTTCCAGTTTTTTGGAAATTCCACTGCTACCTCAGCACCATGTTGCATTTAATATTGTACTAATGCTCAAACTGTTCAAATGACTATATGCTCTAGGCATATTTGGCTTTTACGTAACAGAAGTTCAAGTAGATATTAAATCTCTGTTGACTCACAACTCTACACCAGAAAAGATTAAATTATTCCACACGAACATATTTAAATGATTTAATGTGGAAGTCTGTCAATTTATTTAAGTATTTCACAAGGGAGTTTAAAACCAAATTAAAATGGAAACACTATATTAAGAATGAAATTCTTCAGATAATTAAAATATATATACATATATGTTATAGTATGCATATAATTATATATAAATACTTATATAATTATGTATATATAATTTTTGAGCACTAAATGAAAATACACAGGATAGTATCCACAATACTTTACAGAGAATAAATTCTCTGAAAAATCTGGTGCACTCCTTTACTTCAGAAATAAACAGACGTTTGAAAATTCATGTTCTGCATTTCATTTTAAACATATATGTACATATACGTGGCACTGGTATCCACACTTTGCAATGGAAAGATAAATTGACGAAGGTTGCAAAACAACTATTGTTTTCTCCCAAGGTCACTGATTTATATTTACATTTTTACATTGTACTGAACTTAAGGACAATAAATATATCTTCTTTCCTTCAGCAACTCTAGTCATTGAGAAAGAACACCAAAATACACTTTGGAAGAAAAGACAATAGACACAGTTTTCATTATTTTGCTTTTTAAAATTATTTTCTCTGGCAATAGGTAAAAGTTTTCACTTTGAAAATCCTTAATGGCTTCAATTTGGCAATTATGGTCACGCCGAGGAGATAAAGTAATTTTTTCCCTACAATGCTCTCATTTGTTTACTCCTTGACTTAGACATCATTGTCATTCTCATTACAACATCACAGAAAATTTACCTTTGCTGCCTCTGAGTTTCCATTTACCCTCCTCCCTCTCTTTCTTGACATAAAGACATGAATACTGAAAAACTATAAGGCTAGTAGCAAGAAAAAGATTGATGTGGGGAAGGAATAAATCATATTCTGATATGTTTTTGCTACTTTTTACAAATATGTATACACACACACACACACACACTTTTCAAGCTTCAATGTCCACATCTACAAATTCAGATGTAAAGCACTTGGCCATAACAGATACACAAAATTTTCCTACGTGGCTTTTTAAAAAATTCAGTCTATAGCACTCTCTCATAGGCTTTCTAATAATTGTAGGTTCTTCCCTTGTTTAAAATTTGTGAGAAAGAGAGAGAGGCAGAGGTAGAAGCAGACTCCCTGCTGGGCTGGGCCCCAGCTGTGGAGCTTGATTCCAGGACCCTGGGATCGTGACCTGAGTGGAAGAAAGACACTTAACGGACTGAGCCACTCAGGTGCCCTTACAGGCTCTTGTTTTTATTGAAATCTTGACCCGGAAACCCTTTTCAGCATACTAAATAATATTCAAACCTCCAGAGACATATTGTCAGTAGAGATTATCAGGAAGCACTTTAGTTTCATTTTTTATTCTCTCAGTATCAAACTCCCTTAATCTTCTGCTACTATATTTTGATTTTGAAAACAGAATGTTTCAAAGTACAAGGTTCAAAAAATTCAATTTTTTAGCAAATTATTTTGTAATAAGCTAGTAAGTAAATCAGATCTAAAATCCTGCCAGAGAGTGCCTGTGTGGCTCAGGCAGTTAGGCATGGACCCTTGATTTTGGCTCAGGGTCATGATCTCAGGGTCCTGAGAATGAGCTCTCCTGTAGGGCCTAGTACTGGGCCGGCTTAAGATTCTCCTCTCTCACCCTCCCTCTCCTTCTGCCTTTCTGGGCCTGCTATCTTTTTTTGGGGGGGGGGGGGTGCAGGGGGCTGTTTCTATGTGGACACGTGCTCTCAATCTCTCTCTCTCTTCTCCCTCAATAAAATATATAAAATAGGGATCTCTGGGTGGCAGCGGTTTAGCGCCTGCCTTTGGCCCTGGGCGCGATCCTGGGGCCCCGGGATCGAATCTCACGTGGGGCTCCCGGTGCATGGAGCCTGCTTCTCCCTCTGCCAGTGTCTCTGCCTCTCTCTCTCTCTCTCTTTCTCTCTCTCTCTGTGTGTGTGTGACTATCATAAATAAATAAAAAAAATAAAAAAACAAAAAATATATAAAATAAATAAATAATATATAAAAATATATGTAATAATAATAATTTATTTAATTATTTATTTTTGAGAAATAAAAGCCTGCTGGGACTTCTCAGACCCATTGAAAACCACAACGAACTTGATCCAAAGGCTTGAGAGGCCACTCATTCACAGGGGGATTGACTGCTTATGGCTACCCTCTGCTTGTATGTATTCATTTCAACATAAAGACCTACTGGAGACTTTCCTTTCTATTATAAAATCTTTCCAGGAGTGCTTTACATGATGATCTAGGTAACATGGATGTAGTAATGAGTTGATAGGCCACCAAAATGGTGGGGTAAATGGAAGAAAGGAGGAATGGAGTAGAAAAGGAAGAGAGAAAATTGATTTCCACTGTGCCTCTATTTTACATCTGGTAATAAATGTGAGGCAAATAGCCTTTATATTTATAGATAAGGAGATTAAAGCTCCTAAAATCTCAGAATGGCAGTCTGTTATCCCATCAAAATTCACATGGCAGGAGACCAGGAACAATCAAATTTCAAGACTGCATGATTATGAACTAGATCTTTTAAGTAAAACAACGAACTCTTTTTTGTAAGATATTGCAGATTTTTCTACAATAAATGCTACACCTGCAAACCCTACGTGTGCCACCCGGCATAACGCTCACACTGACACTGATTGCTAGTCTCCAAAAGAGAGCAATGACTAAAATCAGCATGAAACAACAGCATTAAAACCCTTTTTCCTGAAACGTATTGATCACGACCCCACCCGCCAGTGTCTCTCCTCACACTTTTAACCTAATGATTTAAACTGAAAAACGCCAAGTCCTCACCTTCAGGTTTTTGAACAATATGCTAAAAAGTACAGTATGCTTCACAAGATTTATCCTCAAGTGAAAATTTCCATTATATTGCTCTTTTGAGTAAATAAGTCAATTAGTTGCTTAAAAATAAGTCATCTCAGTTATGACAAAAGCTGTGGTAGTTTTTCTTAATTTCTTCTATAAACATTGTTGATTATGATTGTTTGCATGTGACATCATCGTGCCCAATCATACTGCAACAGAGAGAATCAGGGAGTCCGTCAAGTACTCTCGTCTTTTTGTTTTGTTATATGGAGAATAAATCTTTAAACAAGGCTCTTTCACAGCAGCCAAGTGAAAAATGCCCTTTGCCTACCATACTCTGGGGTAATAATAGAAATTTTCTACTGAACCCAATTAAACCATGTGCTAAATATGCTACTCATATTCAGAAAGGGGCTACATATCCCCTTTAATTTGTTTGATTTTTCATTTCAATATATAAATAGTTTAGGGAAAATTATTTTATAAATAGCCATTTAAAAATTGTGTGGCAATTTATTTTAGCATTTAGCTTTCACACGTCAGGCTTAATTTGAAAACTTTAGGTGTAAAATAATGCCATCGTTAATTTTGTTTTTACTTCTATATTCTCAACTATTAGGAAAATTAAGATATTATTCCACTGTTTTTCTCAGTATTTAGATGTCAGTAACACTCTGACGAAAGAGGTAAATATAAACAAATAGGAACCCATCCTGAGAAGAGGTATATGTTTCCAAGAGCGACATAATATACTCTGTGGATATATACATTACTGTTTATACAGAAAAAATTCTTTATGAAACCCATGGGCAGAGACATAGAAAAAAATTAACACTATATTCAAAATGCATTAAACTATGACATTTAGCCTATGTTTTATCACACATACAAGAAATTACAAAAGTATGCATAGACTATTTGCAGTTACGAAAGATGTTAGGGTCTTAGCATCACTAGGAATTTGATTTAGCATGAATATTGTGATATATCTGCTTCTGTTGCTTATTTCTATGCCCAGGTATTTGTTAAGAATATACACAAATTGCTTTAGGTTATATACGTTAAGTTTCTATTTGCATTATCCTAAATTATTCTTCAAAATCACCATCTTAATGACTGCAGAAGATCCCGTCATATAGATATGTCATAGTGTATTTACCCATTCTCTTTCTTTTCAGCGATTTGTGCTTTTTATAAGTAAGGCATTATCATAACTTACCCAAGAAACATATACGTAGGTGCAACTTTGCCTGTGTTTCTCCCTTGTTCAGCTACAGAGTGATTATTTATGTTTTCATTGTAGAAATTAGCAAATTGTTCCTGGGATCTGCAAGGTTATCAGGCATTATTCCTAGTTTTCAGTGGCACCGCAGTTTGAAAATATCTCTTACATAATTTCATGAATATTTCAATAGGAACATGAGAGAGTGCAAATCGGGGGCAGCTGGCCAATATCTTCATTTGAAATCAATCTTTGTAATATGAAATCTGTGCTTGACTTTGTTCTACTCACAATACTTTAATCACCTTATTCTTAAAATATATATCAGAAATCCCTACACAGAGAAAGATATATATAACTTGCAAGACCACTCTCCTACAGTGTCTAACAGTTGGCTGTCTTTTGATTACAGTAACTCTGACAAATGCTACATTGACAATATTAATACATTAATGTCATCCATATCAATCATATCCAGCTTGAAGGGTCGTTTTCAAAGTTAACAGCTTATGGCAAAGTCACCAAGTGTTAATGCTCCTAAGTTCAGAAAACTGCAGACTTGTGCCACTTTTAATAATATTGCAAATAGCTTTCAATTAGTTTTGAAAACCAGTAAGATTATTCCAAAGTACTTCCAACGCGCATAAATATATTTGCATATGCACTTTATTACTATTAAATATATTTATTCTAATTATGAATGGTAACTTGATATTCTATCTTTAAATAATTTATTATCACACCAAATCTTTAAAAAACACCAACTTTATATATAACGTACATCAATTTCTAAATAATTTTCCATTTTTAAATAGTAAGTACTTAGTATTTGAAACAATTTGATATAACATGTAACCTGACTGCACAACGAAAAACTTATATGAATGATTCATTTTTTTCAAGAGACTTTTTTAAAACTTTATTCACAAATTGAGAGAGAGGCAGACAGATGGGCAGAGGGAAAGCAAGGAGGAGAGAAGCAGACTCCTCACTGAGCACGGAGCCTGACATGGGGTTCCATCTCAGGACCCATGAGATCATGACCTGAGCCAAAATCAAGAGTCAGATGCTTAACCAACTGAGCCACCCAAGTACCCCTGAAAGATGCATATTATCTATTTATTTTTGAAAGATGCATTTTATTTTATTTTTTAGAAATATTTTATTTATTTATGAAAGACACACAGAGAGAGGCGGAGACACAGGCAGAGGGAGAAGCAGGCTCCCTGCAGGGAGCCCGATGTGGGGACTCAATCCCAGGACCCTGGGATCACAACCTGAGCCAAAGGCAGACACTCAACCACCGAGCCACCCAGGTGCCCTGTATTTTGAAAGAAGAATACAAGATACCAAAATAAAGTGCTTTGCAGATACCATCTACCATTACAATTTATATTTTATGGAAATAAACTAGTTTTAAGTATTATTGATAGAATTTTATAAACCAGATTTAACTAAAACATTTGGAGGAGAATATAAAAGTTCAAAATGTGAATAGCAGTTTTAAAAAGCAGGAAAATGTGGAAACCAAATTAAACCTTAGAAAAATTTTGAAATCCAAGTAATTTGGATCCCCAAAATAACCAGTGGCTCATACTCCGTTCCAAATGAGAAGGCCTCCTCTCAGCCAATTGCTGCTGTAATATTCAATGAGCTCAGTGTCAGATCATTACTGTGTATTTTTGCCACAGCTGAAATAGGTTTAGCTTTCAAGCACAGAGTGAGAGAAAAATTATATAGAAAAATATACTTATGAACAATTTCAAAGCATTACAACTCTTATTTTATAGCATAATGATAAAAACTGCCTGGAGTGAAATCCTGCACTGCTACTTACTAGCTCTGGGACCTTGTGAAAATTACTAAAATCCTCTGTGCCTCAGGTTTTTCATATGTAAAATGGTGATAATAATAATCATTCAGGGTTGTTAGGCTAATTAAATGTCATAACTATACAGGAAGCATTTGGAACAGTTTGTGGCACAGAGTGCTATATTAGCATTAGATATGATTATTATTGTGAGGCTGGATTTCCATTATGCTCCACCTACAATCACCTGCCATGAACCTATGATATCCAAAGAGACAGGAGAGGAAATATGGGTACCTGAAGCTTATATATATATATGCTTATATATATGATATAAAATATCATATATACTTTTAGGTAAATCATTTATACACACACACACACACACACATATATGATTTACAGTGTCTATGACTGATGTAAATGGGGAATAAAGCAGGTATGAAAAACTCATCAAGCTCCCTAACATGGAGAAGTTTAAACTTTTTATTCATAATCCCTACTTTATTCACCTTCCTATGCCACTCTTAATCCTCTGCTCCACATTAACCAGATCATTCCTCATGGTGGTGGTTTCAGAAACTTATGTACCATGATGCTCCACTTCTTTTTACTATTTACTTTACTTTTCATTTGCTCTCTTTATACTTTCATAAGGTGGAGGTTTACATCACTGGTTTGAGACCTTTTTTATCTTCAAGATATGCATTTAATGCCGCCGATTTGACTCTCAGCCCTCCTCTAGCTGTCTTTCACAAATTCTGAAATGATTTCTTCATTTTTATTCAGGTCAAAATATTTTTAAAATTCCCTGGAAACTTTTTATTTGAGCTATGGGTTATTAGCCATCAAGTTGTTTAATTTCCAAATACTTAGGACTTTTCTAGATATCACTATTATTAATGTGTACTTTAATTCTGTTATCATTTGTGAACATACTTTGAATGATTTCTATTCATTTAACACTGAAGTTTGTTTTGTGGCCTGCAATATATCTATATGCATGAATATAAATGGAGATTAATGTTTTATATGTATTTTTAAATAATAGGTATTTGGCTGTTCTTGAATGGAATGTTCTATAAAAATAAATTTGTGCACTAATGTTGGCCAATTCTATGAGATTATTGATTTACTATCCACTTTCTGAGAGAGTAATATTCAAGTCTCCTACTATCATTTTAGTATCTCTGTTTTTCCTTTCATTTATATCAGATTATTCCTCATGCATTTTGAAGCTCTGTCATTAGGTATATATACATTTAGTACTATGACTTCTTGGTGAATTGACCTCTTTATCATTATGAAATGATCCTTTCTATCATTAGTATTATTTTATATTTTGAAATGCAGCTTGTCTGATATTAATATAGACACTCCAGCTATGAATTTTGTAGGTGATCCAGTTTCTCATTGTTAGTTTTGGAGTACGCTATTGTGACTTTTTACAACCTGTGTGGAAACAGAACCTCTGACATTAAGTATTTTTATTACAGCACGGTACCTGAAGTTCCATTTTCTGGAAGTCCTCCCAGATTCTGAGAATTATTTGTCTATCAAGCGTAATTATGTTCAATGCTATGAATAGCTTTTTTATTTATTTATTTATTTATTTATTTATTTATTTATTTATTTATTTATTTTTTTACTGGATACTTTCAGATCCCTTAGCAGATAATGAGAGTTTGATTTAGGAGCTAATCTATTTTATACCGTTTATACAGTTTTAGCTTAATTCTTTTTAGAATCTGGTTTTGATTACATGTCTTTATTGTATAAAACATACTGCCATTCCACATAAGGAATAAATGTGAGCCACACACACACACACACACACACACACACACACACAAAATGAACACAGTAGAGTGACCTTTCACACTCGGTTGCAAATTAGTACAGCCTTAAAAAAAACAAAGTTTATCAAATACATCTGGATTTAGATGCTTTTCTTTTAAGAGTCCAGTTAAGTTGCAGCATAGTATAAAGGAAAAAGCATAGAGCTGGAAATGAGAAGAGTTATGTCCTTTCAGGAAGCCTGGGTAACTCAGTGGTTGAGCATCTGCTTTTGGCTCAGGTCGTGATCCTGGGGTCCTGGGATCAAGCCCAACATCGGGCTCTGAATGGAGCCTGCCTCTACCTCTGCCTGTGTCTCTGCCTCTCTCTCTGTGTCTCTCATGAATAAATAAAATCTTAAAAAAAAAAAAAAGAAAGAAACTTCCTTTCATACCTTATTGATAACTTTAGGGAAGACAGCAGCAAAAAGCCTCAGCTTCTTAGCAATTAATAAATGGATAAATGGAAGCAATCTAAGTGTCCACTGACAAATGGATAAAGATGATGTGATATATGTAGAATGGACTATTACTTGGCCATAAAGAAGAATAACATCTTTCCATTGGTGACAACATGGACAGACCTAGAAGATGTTATGCTAAATGAAATTAGTCAAAGGCAAATACTGCATGATTTCACTTATATGTGGAATCTAAAAAACAACAAAAACAACAATAAATGAACAAACAAAACAAAGCAGAAACAGATCATAGATAAAGGAAACAAACCATTAGTTACCAGAGGAGGAAAGGGTTACAGGGAAGGAAGATGGGTGAAATAGAAAGGGGATATAAGCTCTAAAACTTAATTACAGGGACCTAATCACTGCAATGTGAATACACACAAAATATTGTAATGACTTTGTACAGTGACAGAAGGTAAGGACACTTGAAGGATCCTGGGAATCATTTTATAATGTATAAAAATATCGAGCCACTATGATACATACCTGAAACTATTAAGATGCTGCATCAATTATACATGTAAAAAAGAAGAAAGAAACGGATACAATAAGAGGACCTGACTTAAGGACCAAGAGATGAAGACTTATTTTAAGGCACAATTATTTTAAGACACAAATTAGATACCTAGAACAAGAGCACTATAAAGTATTGTTATTTGTTTTTATTATTTGGTTGATTTTGTTTTATTTATTTTTTTTATTTTTTATTTTTTTATTTTTTTGATTTTGTTTTAGGTTCTTTAACAACCCCCCAGGTTAGACACTAGAGTTCTGAATCTGCAATCACGTGTCGAGGTACATGCTAATACCTAAGTCATAATAATGAGAAGCACTGGCAACCTTACTTCTACAACCCATGAATTTAGAAAGGCGTTGCTTATTTTCTTTCCTTTATCGGGATAGTATCAAGATCAAGTGTTAATAGAGATTTTCCCCCAATATCTTCATTTTAATTTTTTGTAATCCCCTTGTCTCCGTCCCTTAGGTTTGTTATAAACTTGTAATTTGACATTGACGAGTAGTGCTAGGATCAGGAAATAGCATGGTTAGTTTTCTGGCAGTTTCATGCTGTCAATCCCATCAGTTAATCTCTTTTCTCACATGCCAGTTTAACATTGCACAGTCATTTGAAAGCTCTATGTAAGAGTCTCCCACCTTCTTCTCTTGTTATAAGGAAGTTCCCTGAGTTTCTCTGTCATTATACGTTCTTTAATCTCTTTGAAAGTAACAAGACCCACTGTATGGTTTCCCCTTTATTAATGCAAATGTTCCAGACAGTATCCCTTAAATGTCTAGAATTAAATATTTTCTGTCAAATTCAGCAGATGGAGTTCTGTTCAGATAATGAGAATGCTACTACAAACCTTGCTTTAATTGCTGTATTATAATCTCCAGCCCTATAAAGCCCTGGAGACCCTGATACATAAAATGCCTTTCAGCTATGCAGGTGTGGAATTCATTACAAGTGTGTTTTAAGTTAGGAATATATCTTGAACTCATTGAAAGACTATCAACGCCCTTGGGGTATTTGATAACTCGAGCTATTATTTAAAGTGTAACAATGCTGACATATCAAAAGAGAGCAAAATGTAAGACAGCATGTAATTATGAGGACACACATACATGCACACGCCTTTAAGAGAAATAAGTATTATTATTAGATTTATTTTGTAAAAACTAGGGGGAAAAACTGAAATGTCTCTAAGATAAAAATAATTATCAGTAAAATCACACTATTTTACTTGATTAATAATAAGGGTAAAACTGAAAGTTTCTACTTATGCATAGCATCAGTGGTCCACTTTATTATACATGTTTTAAATAAAATTTTCCCAAAAATGTAAACTTTAAATGTTGTTTAATAGGCCTGTAATTTAAATGAAATGTATATATACATTGAATCTTAAGAAAATCTTCTCTTCAAAATACCCTTATCATGAACATAAAAACATAACCTTTGTCTTGTGGTCTCTCTGCGTTATATTCATAACTAAATCATTGGCAAATGCACATCCTGCATCAATCAACAAATTACAGATTCAAGCTTATACATTTCAACAATAACAACAACACAACATGTGGTATGGTTTTCTCATTCCATTGAATAATGCTGAAAATAAATTCTGAGGCCAATGCAAGGGCATTCTTATATTAGTGGATTTCTCTCTCTCGTTTGCTTTTTTTTTTCTTTAGTCACATATTTAATACTTGTCCTCCAAATTAACTGCATGGGTCAGGATAAAAGAAAGAAGAGAGAGCACAAGCCATGTCAGTGAGTATATTAATTGCCTCTGTGTATTATTTTTTCTTTGATGACTTAATTTAAAACCGTTTTTGCTGAGAATTCTTTTGAAAGGGAACATGCAATTTTCAAAGAAAAGTTGTGAGACAAGTTGATCAAAGTGTCCATCAGTTGGAATAACATTTAACTGTGGGTGACCTGAAAATCCTCATAATGGGGCTTAATCACATAAAACGGGAAAACAAAATGAACAGTAAGCATGAACATGGTGAGATAGGCCTACTTTGCCAATCAAACGAACGGTATCTCGAGGCTTCAGAGAAAAGGCACCAATCAGTCTGCTCATGTGAAATCCAACTTAGGACTCCTGTTGACCTCCTTATCTCCTGCTGAGAAGAGGTTTGAGAACAAAGCAGGGACACCAAAATAAAATAACAATAGATAAAATATCACCAAGATTCCCTCAATGCTTACATTTATGCTGACATATAAAAGGGCACAAAAAATAAAAAATCGTATGTTGAACATGATTTACAAGTAGAAAGTGATAAAAGCACACACCACCACTAGGAATTTACAAAAATGGTATCGATCAAAAATGTTTATTTTTATGTTAGAGTATGTCTAAGAGTCATATTCATGGTTTTAAGATTTTTTATTATGTAATTTCTATAGGAATTTCCAAAATTAGTCTTTTTTTTTTTAAGATTTATTTAGAGAGACAGCCAGCATACAAGTAGAGGGATGGGCAGAGGGAGACAGAAAATCTCAAGCAGACTCTGCTGGGCACAAATTCTGATGTGAGGCTTGATCTCAGGACCCTAAGATCATGACCTGAGCTGAAATCAAGAGTCGGCCTCCTAAACGACTGAGTCACCCAGGCACCCCTAAAGTTATTCTTTATAGAAAATTATGTTGTTTTCTCCTAAATAATACACTCTAGTGGAAATTCCCATTATAACCATGGGGGAAAAAAAAACCCATCCACCAAATGAAGCCCCTAAACTCAGCAAGAGAAGTTTCCAAATATGTCTCCCTTTGTAAGGTCGTACCCGTAGTTAGAAGGCATTACGTGGCTTCTTAAAGAAAATTCTATTAGTAGTTTGGCTCCCAGGCACAGAATATTGATGGAACACACATAGACATCATACATCTGACTAATCCAAACTGCTTACATAATGGATTATGCAGAAACTGCATGGAAGCTGCCCATATGTCCTCACTTCTTTACTCAATCAGAACATCTCAAGTTTTTTTCATAAATTACATGTATCTGATTATACTGTTTGATTTCTATGCAAAGAATATTATGTGGCCAAGTTGGTTTCTAAAAGATTTTCCTTGTTTTCTTTTTCCTTTTTTTTTTTTTTTTTTTTCATAAAGAGAAGGTTGTAACATTTTCCATAGACTTGGATCATGGGAATCAAATGATCTGCTCAGAGTCTCCCAAGCAGGTACAGGTTTCCTGCCAGTTCATTGCTATGTGCTAGTCAGAAGGCCTGTTCCCACACTGACCCACTCTGCATAGTCTAAGAGAGAATCAGTATAATCAGAGGCATGAAGATTTTCTGGGGATAGATTGACTAAATTTTTGTACTGTATAACAGAACTGTAACAAAATAAAGTTAGAAAAGAAAATTACTATTTTTAGTAGTTCCATTACTATGAGTGATTGAGAGGTCTCAAGTTAAATTGGACTTAGGTTAACTGAGTTGGTAATATAGACAAAATAATCCCCCTTAGTATTTATTAATAAATTATATTTCGAAAAATATTGTGGGACAGGGCTTGTTTTAAATAAAGTTTAAGTAAGAATATCAGAACTCCATGCATTTGCAAAATGGATTAAGTTTTTAACATAATCCAAGAAAATAGGATCAATGGGGGTAGTGTTCAAATGCCCACTCATCACAAGGAAATTTTAGTCCTATTCTTTAAGGTAAAAAGAATAAAATGATAAAAACAAGCAATGATTTGAGATATCCTCTGGGAGAAAAAAAAAAAAAAGTGACCTTCTTGTATGGGGTTGTGGGATAGGAAAGGTGAAGTTTCCAAGCCACAGCAACTTTTTTTTTTTTTTAACTGGTTTCCTCCTTTATGAAAAGAGCCTGTTTCATGTTTTATGCTCACAGACTAGAGAAAGTACGCTTGTGGTAAAGCCATAGCAATGGGAAGTAGTTTATGTTCTGTGCTTATGTGGGAATAACAAATCAAAACCAGACATATTTTGGTTTCAAAAGTATGGTTTTGTTATAGAAGATTTACTTAATGTTTGAAATATTGAAGTGCTATTAGCCTGGGGTTTGGATAGGAACAGAGAAAAGTTAACAGGTTATATTTTTGCCAAAGTATTGATTTACTGTCCACTGAAAGCCACTTGCTTGTTTTATATTTTTTTCTATATTCATGGAAACAGAAATCTGTGCTAAGTATAAATATCAAGTTATAATACAAATGATTAATATAAGGTATCAAGAATCTGAATTTCCAAGAAAACTTGCACTTACTTCAGGTCTGAGGCCAAGACACTTCTAAAATATGCCACATAGGGCCATTCCAGGCATAATTAAAATTAGCAATGTCTAGCTTAAAAGTTCACTCATACCCTTTAGACCAAAATCTATTTTACTAGTTGCAGATTAAAGCTAACTTCCAGAATAACATCAATTACTTTCTTTTGTAAATAGCAAATAAGGCAAATCCAGAGAAAACTTTTTATTTTGTCCTCCTGATATAAATACTTGAATCACAGATTAGAATTAGTTAAGTTGCCTCCCCTCTTTGTTTGCTTATTTAACTTTTACAAAGTGATTTCCTAAATATTTAGTATAGCAGTATTTTTAAAGTTGTTGAGGAAAAAAAATCAGTATTTTGTTTTCTTTTTGGTATAAATCTTGCACTGTATCTTTTATTTTCCATGTATGAAAAACATATGAGAATTACTTCTGTCTATGCCAGTCACTGGATTGTGCAAGGTGAAATGAGGTGAGTATAATATTGTGCTATTTGATTCAATGAGAAATGTCATAATCACATTTTTCCCCTTGTGTGGACCATTTCCTGATACGGCACCAGCTTGGTCTCATATGGCTGAATTGAAAAATATAATTTGGAAATGGATCTTGTTGATCTCCCATTTACTGTGCTTTTCCAAAGCACTCATCCATCAGTCTGAGTCTTTGTGGTATAACTATTTCCTTCTATATGAATTTATATGTGGGAGATATTAGATCTGTTCCTTAAATGTTTTATTTTCCAGACTTGGAATACTGATATGACTCAAAATCACATAATTTACAACTCATCTTTTATTGTCATTAAGGCACTGCTAGTAAGTCTGACCTAAAAATAATTTTGAAACTTAACTGCACTTTCATTCAAAAAATTTTAAAATAAGCAACAATTAAGTTGTTTTCATACGTTATTGAGAAAATTACGTAGATATGAAAATTGTGCACACAAAATATGAGAAACTGAAAACATCAATAAGATTTAAAATATTTGGAAATAAAAAGTCCTTCTTATTCACTAAGTATAGCGTAGTAGAATAAAGGTAATTCTTACAGGCTTTTCCATAGAAAAACCTACGGATTCAATCATATCAGGTAAGAGAAAAATTATGTGGGTTTGTTGCACCAATTCAAAAGAATGCTGCTAATTTCTGATAGCTTTTAAATAAGTCATTGGCAAGCAAAATGGATTGACAATTCATTAATTCCAAATTGACTAGTCTCAATTCAAACATTTTATTAAAAAAATGTTTTCACAGATTTAAATTATACCTGTTAATTTAAATCCTAAATTATCCTAAAATAATCTATTATTGGGATATAAAGTAAAGAATCTTTTATAATATTTCTAAACTTTCATTCTTCACCTTTTCTGACTACTTTATGGTGGGATTTATAACCTGGGTGAACTACTGTTGAACTGAAAAAATGAAATAAAACTATTTGCTGCCAAACTAAAACTTCAGTAGAAATTTGAAAATGGTAGAGTTCCATTTACTTTTTATAAATATTTTGATGTGTTGCTTGATTGTTGCTCCTAGCTTTCTTTAGAATTCCTATGAAAAGTATATAAAACATGATTTGAGTACACTGTCATCTTTGAACATATAATTTAGTTTTAAAAAATGAGTGGTATGGTCTGAATGTTTATGTTATCCCTAAAATGGATAGGATCAAAACCTAATGCTCAATATGATGTTATTAAGAGGTCGGTACATGTGGGTAGAGCCCTTATGAAAGGGATTAGTGCCCTTATAAAAGAGGCACAAGAGAGCTCTCTTGCCCTTATAATAACACAAAGTCCGCAGTCTGCAACCCTAAAGAGTTCTTTCACCAGAACCCCACCATGCTGGCACTCTGATTTTGGATTCTAGCTTCCAGAATGTAAGAAATAAATTTCTGTTGTTTATAAGCTCCCCAGTCTTTGTTGTTTTACTATAACAGCCCAAATGGGTAAAATGATGGACGGGACAGGGGCACCTGGGTGGCTCAGTTGGTTAGGCATCCAACTCTTGATTCCAACCCAGGTCATGATCTCAGGGTTGTGAGATCAAACCCCACGTCAGACTCCATGCTGGGCATGGAGCCTGCTTAAGATGTTCTCCCTCTTTCTCTTTCCCTCCCCCCTCCACTCACATGCATGTAGCTTCTCTCTCTTTAAAAATTAATTAATTAGGGATCCCTGGGTGGCGCAGCGGTTTGGCGCCTGCCTTTGGCCCAGGGCACGATCCTGGAGACCCGGGGTCGAATCCCACGTCGGGCTCCCGGTGCATGGGGCCTGCTTCTCCCTCTGCTTGTGTCTCTGTCTCTGTCTCTCTCTCTCTCTCTCTCTCTGTGACTATCATAAATAAATAAAAATTTTTAAAAAATTAATTAATTAAAAAGTTTCACGTAATTGAAGACTGACAAGTTGACTTAACAAAATAAATTTTAATTTCATTAAAGATTTAAATGTTTTATATTATGCACATCTAAAATATTTACTAAGTTGTTTTGAATGGTTTAAACACGACGATGTATGTCTCAAAATACTTTATTACTCATATACTTAACAAAATATATTATTTTGAAATTCATATATTTGTAGAGTTGACCTGCTTAGAGACCGTCTGTTGAATATTCTGGTTTCCCAGAGATCCTCGGTTGTTTCTTTAACCAGTTAGTTTACGACTGTCAGGTCACCTAGTTTTCCAAGAAGCTGTGGATTTACAGTATGGTTTTTCAGATTTCATCGTGGAGTCCATATATGATTGCAGGAAGAAGTAGAGCTACTATCTTAAAAATGCTTAATTTTCCATTGCATACTTTTTATTTTCATGAGTAGTTTTTAAAAATCTTGTTGCTTTTCACATGTATTCATGTATTTCACTGCATTTCTTTGTATTTTTTAATGAGTAAATGGCAGCTTGAAGTTTTGCCTTTTTGGTGTTGTTTTACAAGGAAGAATACAAAGGTAAAGATAGTGTAGCTTATGTTAGGGTACAAAATTAAGATGCAAAATTTGTATGTAAAAGCTCAAGACATTTTAGGTATTATAGTGGTTGAAACTGTACATATAATCAAGTTTACCTCTGGGAAGGGAGGAAATATCATTCATATTTTAATGTTTCATTTTGTTTTTGCTAAATAAAGTATGAATGCTAATCAGTACCAGAAAATAAAAATATAAATATGCAATAAATGATATCATTTTAATATATTTTAAGAAGAAAAAATTAAGGGTAAAAATGTTTGAGAAATTATCAGCAGAGGAGAAAGTTTACTCAGCTATAACCCAAGTTTTAATTAAAGCCATGATTGATGACAAATGCCACCTTGCAATGCGACCTCTAGCAAGATCTACAGCTGTTAAATCAATTGAGAAGATGGTCTGTAGTGTTTTCAAAGTAAAGCACAAAGAAGATAAATCATATTTAGAATTATTAATCACGTGAGCTTTGCATTAATGATTGGAAAATCTGAGAAGAGGCAAAAATGTAGTTCTAAAAAATGAAGTAAAGAAGCTTTGGGGATGCCTTATTTGGGAAGCCATAATTTCCAGATTATTAACCTAATCACTTAAAAATACTTTTCACTGCATTAATTCCACTTAATTTAAGAAGGAAACATTGAATAGATCTGAAGCCCTATTAGCTGCACAATGTGAATCAGATACTATAGACAGAGCTTGAGATTAAAAACAACAACAAAAACAACAGTAAGCAGAATTTCAAAAGACATCATCAACCAATATATCATTAACCTAGCTACGAAGGTCTTTGCCCTGGAGAACTTCCTTACTCACCAAGGATGGTTATACCCATTCTCAACATTTGATTAAGTCTATAAAAGTAAACAAGTTATCAGATGAAAATCATAAGGAAAAAAAGCACACAAGAAGATGTTCACAGTGTCTTGACATTGTTGATGAAGACCACAGGGAAGGTGTGGATTTTTTTTTTTTTTTTTTTGGAGAGATTTAAATAAGGGTCTCCTAGGGAAGTCAGCAAAATCATGGTCAAACCCCTTCCTGAACTTCCTGCTCTGAATCCATTAACATAAATAAGTAATAAATAAATAAATAAATAAATAATAGATAGATAGATGATAGATAGATAGATAATTTTTTTAAAAAAGGAAAAGACCTCCAAAAATGCCAAATATAAAATAAAACTTAAAGACATTGCATAATTAGTGTTTTTAATAAAAGTCAAAAGGACATGCATTATATTCATTGAAGAAGAGACCAGCTTTAGTACCCATCTTCAAGTATAGGAAATACTGTTATTTAGACATCACTGTGTATACTCAAGAAGCAGAGCAAAAGGCGACAAGCTTAAACAGCATTGAGTGGGATTTATGTTAAAAAAAAAAAAAAAAAAAAGATGAGATTTCCTGCACTAGAAGTTGTTAAACCCAGAAATAAGGGACAGAAGGAAGCTGTACTTTCTTTTGAAGGGGTGGGGAATTAAGGTAGCTCTTCATCTGTCAGGAAAGTTTAAGGCAGGGTGAATGGATTAGGTGACCTTTCAAAATTACTTCCATCCCAGGATTTATGATGTCAATATAAACCAGCAGCCCTGAATAGAAACCTGGGCAGGAACCACTGACTCTTGCACTTGTTTCTGCTGTTCCTTGAACACAGGCACCGTCAAGTAAAAGTCATAGTCAACGGTACAAGCTAGGGGGTCAGACATTTGGGTTCCAAGACTCTTGAGTTTCAGCATCTTCAGCCATAAAAGGTGGGTAACAGTTTACTTGTATCAACTTAGATTTTTGAGATTAAGTGAGATGATATATGTAAAGCAGATATTAATGAAGTAGGAATACAATAAAAGTCTTCTCATTAAACTCTATTCTTCCACATCATCAACCATGATGATACGTATTAAATGGCACCACTCTAGTGGTAGCTCCATCATTCTTCTTGTCCACTTTCCCTTCTATTTTCTGTTCTTCCAATTTCTACTCCCAGTAGAAGGTCCTACATCTATCTGAAAAACCCCAACAAACTTTTAACTATGAAATTTCATTACTAGATAAAGATAACACAGACTCTGTTGATATACAAGGGGTAGGTGAAGCACCCAACTAGCAAAATCACTGGAACATTGGAAAATGTGTCAAATATTAGTAAATTAAGGCTCCTTTTGAATGAAATTGTATGTATTTGGTAAGATGCTGTAAAAACATTTAATGACACGGGAAACTGCTATAATGTAAACAGATAAAATTTGGTAAAAAAAAAAAATGTAAGATAAAAACACATACATCCAAACACAATAGATTTTACAAAGTGAAGTACTCCAAAATATTATAGTATATAATTTTACATGCCTCTTTTTATATGGCAGCAATTTGAATTTTCTCCTAAAGTTTATTTTTCCTACACTGCAGAGTTTATTAATAAAAATAGCTTTTCACTTTGCTTTATGACTTTTTAATCCCTTTTTTGTTTTTATGGTTCTCTCAATTATCAGATATTTTTCTTTGAATCATTTTTTTAAGAAGAAACTGGCCCTTGCACTTCATTTTTTGACATGTCATTAATATATGTCTTATAAGTATACAGATTTAATTTATTTTTAATGTTGACAGAGGTATCTATTGTACATATACAAGTATCATCTGCAGATCCTATGACAAGATGTTAGTGGTGATATGATCATAAATATGATATTGATTCTCCTTTATCAGATCTTTAATACAGTTCAGTTTAAAAACCAAATCTTCATTTTCTTCATTTTTGTTATGCATAAAATACAGAATTCATTCAGAGTTCTACTAATTGGTGGTATTTTACCAAAAAGATCAATAACTACATAGATATAGATACAAAATCATATATTAAAATTCTACAAATAATGTTATTTTAAAAGTACATTAATATTTTTGGCCACTACTCTGAATAAACTCATTCATTTCTTATTTACATGTTCATTTCTGCTCAAAGCAACTTTTCCTTTTTTTTTCTCGTATATCATATTATTAAGAACATTTTCTTCTCTGTGTCCCCTGGCTATTTTAAAAGTGAGTCATGGAAGTTTCTCTACCCTCATTTTCTACTAATAATGTCTCATTCCCACATATTTCAGAAAATGCTCTAATAATCATATTGATAAAATACAAGCAATGATAAAAAAGGAAAGTAGCTAGCAATAACAAGTGAGTCTTTTTCTTTTCTTTCACCCCAAGTACAATATTTAAAAAGTCTATTCACTGCTTCCCCATTTCAGGCATCAGGATGATGAAACAAGGCTAAATATAACATTTGTATCTCCACAGCACACTGCATTTTCTGTTTTTAGTATTTCAATATTTTACTATAGGTAATTATATTTCTTCCAGCTAGACTCTAAGGTACTAGAGGGCAAAGGCTCTATCTTTTTATTTCCAGTGCCTGACAACCTTCAGCTGTTATGAGTAACTGAGTCAATGAATGGACAGTGAACTAACTAGAGGACTCAGTCTTCTAAGAAAATTGTTCTCTCTTCTCATAATAGACATGAAAAGCCTTAGACAAGAATGTTGAATTTCCTATTCCCCGCAGGAGTACTAGACCTCATTTCCTTTTAGTCCCTGCCTCTAACCTTAAAATTTTAGATAAACATAAATGAGACAAGTATAGCTACTAATTAATTTTAATGTATAAGCTAATTTATCTTTTTGGTATTAAGCAATTTAGGAGTCATCACATCATTTAAGTTGTCCTCAAATTAGTTTGCTCCGTCTGGGGTTTTGTTTGTTGTTAGTTTTTTGTTTTTGTTTTTTAACTAAACTCCAAGTAAAACTGGCCAACCATGTACCTACATCTCTATTGGTTGTTAATTTGTAAGGACATGTCCTTTAAGCAAGACAGAGACAATTCACCAAGTAATTCTTGCATTGTCCCTCTTCTTGTTAATAAGTTCCCCAGATAATCATATCATTATTGCTCTCTTCACAGTGAGACCTGACATAGCGGAGGAAGCTGCATAAATACAACTCACTGATAAAAAAAAAAAAAAAAAAAAAAAAAAAAAAAAAAAAACTGATGAAAAAAACAAAAACAAAACAATTCTGTCAGTCACCTTAGGAAATGTCACCCCCAGAAAAATAAAACTGAGCATGTAGCACGTACTGCATATATCTGCTTACATCCCTTGGGCCAAAAAAAAAAGTCTTATTTATGTCTTTCACGGCTCTGGCTTACTGATCTTCTCTGGACCTCTTGACTGTCAATATTTTTGTTTGGGGGGAATACTTTTTCTCTTTCCAAGCTGAAAGAAAAATACAAGCTTGTTTTCTCCTTCCCTCCAGGATATAAAAGAGAAAAACTGCAGTTAAAAAGAAACTCTTTTAAAAAGCAACTGCCATAAAAATAGGAAGCAGAGCCATGGCATGAGAAGAATTCAAATGTTTGCTTATTTCATGAAAAAGTTAATGCCTCGGAATGTTGACTGCCTTCACCAAAGTACTCTTTCTGTATTTATCAAAAAGACGAGTCCTCCCTGGTTAAAAAGGTCAAGAAAACCCCAAGATCCTAATAGGCTGTATTAAATAGAATCACCTCATATATTCATAAGGACTTGAGTCTGATTTTCAGAAAGAGACAAGTCACATTGATGAGGACTGCCCTAAGGATGCCTGTTGATTGACTAGGTATTATCTTTCTCCTCTCCTCTCCAACTCAAACCAGTAAGGCCATGGAGGTGCCACTATGACATCTTCAGCAACCATGAATGCATCGCTGGATCGTGAATTCACAGATTGCACATACCAATTTACTCCTAGTTCACACACACACATACACACGTTATTTTAAAATCTCTATCCATTCTGCATTAACATCTTATTTGCCTACTGATCATATATTTTTTTCATATATATGATGTATAACAGATCCTATATAATCAATTGTGCCTCTTTATTTTGCTGCCTGGAGTCAAACTAAGCACTTCATACAAATATAATTTCTGATCATGTTTTTATTTGATTCCAGAGACCTGAAAGTTAGGGGGAAAAAACCCAAATAAATGCAAATAAATCTGCCATACAAAATAATAAGTGAATCCACACTTTCATTGCTTAGAACTGGCATGTTCTAGTCATTAACTAGAATTTCTTATGTTAAGCATTCATATAAAATATACTTTAGACACCACCAGATTCAAAATGCCTTTTTCTCCCTGCTAGTCTCAAAATGCCATAAATCTAGAGAGAAGTTCTGTGATTTGAAACAGAAAACCTTTTTTTTGTGTGGCCCTTCTCTTTGGATCCCATCATGTAGACGTTTACACATTTCTCATAATTACGTAAAATGTACACAAAGCTGGCATATTTGAGTACATTTTCATCTTATGTGTAGTACTCAGAATTAAAAACAAATTCCATATTCTAAATTTAAAGACCTGCTACACCAGGAAAGAATTCTAAAATCTCCATTTTTTTTTAATCCCATGACATACTTGCTAACAAAGGAGTCAAAATACTCATAATAGAGAATATGTGTGAATAAGAACACAAAGAGAGTACAGTAGCAGTTTTGCTCAATATGAAGCAAACACAAATATCCTAGCTCTCTACATCTATTCAAATATTGATTTAGAAATTTTAAGAATAAGTTCAAATCACAGAGGAACAATTATAGCTGAATAAAGTGAGGTGGAGTTGGAGCTCTGTACCTGTTGAAATTATTGTTAGGGTTTAATGGCCTGGCAAGATGAATAGTTTTCTTGGTAAAAACCGAACATTTTGGTCAGGAGTTTAACGACCTCAATGAGATTGTTTATGTGCCCAAAAGAGCACATAGAACATCTGGTGCTGGTTGTTACAATGATAATTCAAGGGTTGTTCTGAATGTTGTGTAAAAAAGCCTGCAATCTAATAACACCTACTTAAACAGATAATTATAGGAGGTATTAGAGGTGTGAAGAAAAATTTGTCCCCAACTTAGAATCCAGATAATACTCATACTTCCATTTTTTGAAAAACTCACATAGGTTATTTTCCCCTCAATTCTCCAGTCCAAAAGCTCTCTTATGAAGACAAAAGGAAAAGGGAAAAAAAGTAGACAAAGCAATCTGACATTTCTTAGCCTCTAGTAGCTTACATTTTTAAACGGAGAGGTCACTGAAATAATTGTTTATTTTTAAAAATAGCTTTAGGCATGGAATTATGAAACATGCAAGAAAGGTGAATACGCCATTAGCAAAATCAGTAACCATTTGCTGAAAATTAGAAAACACATATTTAGCCCAATTTAAAATATATTTGGAGAAACAGTGTATATTTAGAATACTCAGCCAGAAAATTAAGCAAGATAAGGCAAAATGTTTTCTCTTGCCATCAGTGCTACCATCTTTGCTTCTCTGAGTTGGCTGTGGGGTTTACATCTCATTAACCGACCCACGCAGAATCATTAGGGCTGGAGGCCTAATAGATGCTTCTCTGTCTCACAATGCCTATTAAAGCAGTAGACACATCTTTAATGTGGTGTAACTTGCAATTAATTTTTAAGGTCAGCCTGTCGCACTGAAGTCAACAGTGGTATTATCAAGGCTACTGGCTTGTGAGTGTATGTCCAGCAGACCTGTGCTCTGTCACTATTAAGCTTGGGAATGCTCTAGGAAGGCCATGCTATTATTGCCCTCAGTCTTTCAGAAAAATTATTTGAAAATATTTTACAATATATCATATACAGTACTAATATAAATCTATCTATCATCTATCTATCTATCATCTATCTATCTATCTATCTATCTATCTATCTATCTATATCAATGTAATGAATTTTACTATCAAGTGCCTCAATTTTTATAGCCTAGAAGACTTAAAAGCAATTCAGTAATACTGATTTTGTGCAGTAAATTATTTCTTTAATTTAAAAATAGGTAGAAGAAAAATGATGATGATGATAGAAAAAAAAACTTTCTTCATGGAATTTTTCGTGTTTTATAGTTAATAAGATGTATTTGTGTGTCTTTCTATGAAAGCATGTGATTAAAGAAGGCAAACTGATGAAGCTGATATCTCATATGTCCATTTGACTATTCAAGTTGAGTAACTTAAAAGACACCTTTACTTGCCAATTTTTGCAAATAAAGGGTCAAAATAACTGTCTAATTTCTTTAGAAATAATTACTGCAAAAGGATAGTTAGAAATCAATCACGAAGAATGTATCACGTAAATTATAAAATAATGAATGAGATGGCTTCAAAAAGTTTGTGGTTGTGACTACCTACACAAAAAGTATTATCAAACCGAAATGTATAGTGAAATTCTAAAACAGAATTCATAACTTTATGGTGATTATTTACATTACATTTTTTTACTGCAAAATACTAAAATCTTCTCATTGAAACATGACTTCTGCTAAATGACATCATATCTGTGATAATTAACCACAGCCAGGGCATTACCCTATCGATTTATATTTTTCCCCTGTAGCAACACTCAAATTGATTAACAAAATTACTTTTACACATTTGTGTTCATCACACATATACTAAATTCGTCTTGTAAAAGTTAGGATTCTGCTTATGGAACTTTTACTTTTCATTTCTTTGGGGATCTTGTTGCATTGTTCGTAAAATCTCAGCTAATTCAAACTGTTTTTCATAGATAATGTCAAAAATTAAAGTGCTCACAATTCTATAGAAAACTTGGAAGATTTAATTTTGTCCTAAGTTTGCAAAAGGTGAAAGTGGTACACAGTAGTAATATTACTTCTACATTCTTTGCTCATACACATTTGTAAACCTCAGGAGTATGTCATGAGGATTTAAATAGATTATTTTAACACATCCCTAAATCATTTATCAAACCTTACAACTAAATAATATTTATGTCGAAAGGGCAATATAATCTACACAGCCTGGATGAATGGCAAAGTTAAGGGGGAGTTATTATGATAAATAGGAAACTAAATATTCCAGATAGACATAACTACTTAATGTAAACAAATCCACTTTGTATTTCACAAGTAGAGAATAACCAATTCTTCTACTCAATGTGTGAAAATAACTCTGAGTTTAAAGGGGCCCCCTCTTTGGTCAAAATTATAACTTATCTGCAAACTATATTAAATATATATATTAAAATAGTTTGAATCATACAGCTTTCTCAGCTTTGAGTAAATTATGACTTAAAATATCTCCTTAAATAAATAATTAAATAAAAATGATGACTTAAAATATCTCCTTGAATAAATAATAATAAAAACAAATATCTGCTTTAACTTAAATACTGAGAATGCTTTATAATGAGGATAAGTTACAGGCATCCCTCAAATCAAGTAAAAAAACTAACTATATTTATAACAATTCCACGGTTTATCTGCAAAACGGGAAGTATTCTCAGTGAACTAGAAACCATGAAGAATTC
The DNA here is from genome assembly GCF_003254725.2 of Canis lupus dingo. Lineage (NCBI taxonomy): Eukaryota > Metazoa > Chordata > Mammalia > Carnivora > Canidae > Canis > Canis lupus. The sequence continues at coordinate 7,039,310 of NC_064245.1, forward strand.
CTGAAAGAGCAAGAGTAGACAGATTTGGATTATAGAAGGAAAACTCATTTCAAACGTAAGCAGGACACATCTGAAATAAGGCAGAGATGGCAAAGGGGGCTCTCTTCTCTGTTGATTCAATTAACCAAAACCTACCACGTTTACAATTAATATATGTGTTTTAATTCTATCTCATCAAACATCCTTCATGGATGGGAATAAGCAGGGAAAAAGAATAGAATGGAAGTGAAACGATGCTTTATAAGGGCAACTCAAGATCTTAATTGACACTAGTCAGTGGCCGAAAAATTAAATATTAAAATTCTTGAATATTCAATATTGAAAATATTGAAAAATGTAGTATTCAAAATATGTTAAAATACAATGATGGCAATCCACTTTCTGTAAAGTTGGAGTAGTGGTCTAGTGGTTTAGAACAATCATTCCTTAAAAACAAACAGAACATCCTTATACACTATGTATATCTAAGTGTGTATGTGTGCACATACCTATGTGTATATATGTGAATGCAATGAACATCTTAAAAAAGAAGTAAGGAATTCTCAGGCAAAGATTCAGGGAGTAGGGATGAATATGTATATAATCAGGATTTAGCACTGCTTTTCCCCAGCAGATATTTGGATCCTTATAGCAGGTAACTGCTAGATTAAGAGGCAAAATTAATTTTGAAATTAATGCATGACATTAAGTAGAGGGAGAGAATTGGACAAAGCCTTCTTTCTTCATTCCATAGACTGGCTGAAAAGCATTAGTGCTAAAACTTAGGAGTAAGGTTAAACAAGAAAGAAAGCATTCTTCCCAAAGATAAAAATGCATCATCAATTTCACTTCAGTCCTTTATTGGATTTAAGTGATCTGGTATTTCCGGTATCCAATCTCAGTAATATTCAAAGGAAGGCCATTGAGAGTCTCAAATAACCTTTAATTTTTTTAATTTAAAATTTCATAAATAACTAAATAACTAAAATAAAATAAAATAAAATTTCTAGGAAATTAAACTATGTGACTGTAAATCATGAAACATATCAGAACATATAAGCATATGGATATGGATAAGGAATATTTCAGCCATAAACTTTAAAATAGCCATATTACATCTATTTATATAAATTAAAATATATTAGATATTAAAAGGTTACAGTAAGACTTTTTGTCAGATTACTAAAAAATAAAAAAACAAATATTTGATAACCAAAAAACACAGTAACTGAAATTAAGAATAATTCAGAGTTGTTAATACAAGACTAGATATAGCTGAAAAGAGAATTAAAATTAAAAAATAAATCAGGAAAAAAAATAATATTCAGCATGAGACACAGAAGACGATTGAATGGAAAATAAAATAAATACCATAACAGAAACGTAGGATATGGTGAGAAATGTAATAAATGTGTAAATAGCATCCCAGGAGATAAGAAAGGGAATGAGGACAAGCAATGCTTGAGATACTACACAGAAAACCACACTGAGGCACTTCTAAAACAACTGAAAACCTAAAACAAAGAAAAATATCAGAGAAGTAGTGGAGAAAAAGAAACAACAAACAACGTGGAGCCTTCGAAAGACAATGGAGTAGGACTCTAAGTTTCCTTCATCCCATGTTTACAACTAAATATCACTCACATCCCAGTGAATAAGCTGAAGAGTGATCCAAAGACTGGGAGAGCAAACTTCTCAACTAAATATAGAGAAAAAGCCCCACAGGAGAGGTTAGGAAGAGCAGAAAGGTGGCCAGGAGCTGTCTGCAGGTGGCAGCTGTGGTCAAGGAAAGGGGAAAGGACCAGAGAGCCTACACCAGAAATAGTTCCCCTCACATCTGGCCTTGAAAACCAAAGGGGCTGAATTCCATGCATTTGTATAACCAGCAGGACTTGGATTCTGGAGCTGTAAAACTCAGGTGACTCAGTACTTGGCAGGCAGGAAGGGAAGGTGACACCCAGGTTCCATCCTTAAAGAGACAACAGCCTGGAGGGGAGAGCCACCTGCTGGAGGAAGCCCTGCACAGACACTTGCTATCTAACCTGCTAGCAGTGCACCCTACCCACAAGTCCTCCAGAAGACATGCCCACTCCAAACCTACTGGCCTGGGCTCAGCATGAATTTTGTTAATGCCATCACTTCCTCACCCAGCTGCCTGGTACAAAGACTCCTCAGCCCTTGGCCAATGCTGCTACTGCATCCCAATTCCTGCTGCACTTCCAGGGATCTGACCTAGGACCAGCAGCTCAGTGCAAATTTTGCTAACATGCTTTCCTACCCTCAAGCCCTTCTCCAAACATGTCAACTCAGAGCCAGACTACTTGTGTCTCACTAACATCACGGAGGACAAGTACACAGCCCATAACAGGCAGAAAGTCAGTGCAGACGTCGGGACTGAAAGGGAAAGCAACTCAAACACAATAACACAACATAAGAGACACACAAAGTAGACTTCTCAAGTGCCAGGTTCTAGTGAACAGGAGGCACTGCACTGTAGGTCACTACAGGACCCCTTTCTTCATAAAGTCACTACTTTGAAGAGCTGAAAACATATTGAATTTTCTAACATGCAGAAACAGACATAGAGAGGTAGGCAAAATGAGGAGACAGAGAAGTATGTCCCAAATGAAAGAAAAGGACAAAAACACAGCTGAAGATCTAAGTATAATAGAAATAAGCAATACACCTGATATAGAATTTAACGTAATTATCATGGAGATACACATTGAACTTCAGAAAAGGGTATAGGACATCAGTGAGATCCTATACAGAGATAAAAAATAATATATCAGAGATGGAGAACTTAATAAAAAAATTAAAGGATGTCTGGGTGGTTGAGCATCTGCCTTTGGCTCAGGGTGTGATCCTGGAGTCCCAGGATCTAGTCCCACATCCGGCTCCCTGCACAGAGCCGCCTCTTCCTCTGCCTATGTCTCTGCCTCTCTCTCTCTCTGTCTCTCATGAATAAAAGAAAATCTTTAAAAATAATTAAAAATATAACAGATGGAATAAATAGTAGGCTACAGGAAGCAGAGGAATGTGTCAGTGCCCTGGAAGAGAGTGACGCAAAGTAATGAAGCTGACTAGGTGACAAACAGAGATGGCATAATGAGATACACTTATAGAACTCACTGACTCCATCAACTGTAATAAAATTCACTTTATGGGGATCCCAGAAGAAGAGAGAAGGAGAAGAGAGAAAAAGGTGAGTAGAAAATGCATTTGAAGAAATAATAGCTGAAAATTTCCTGAATCTGGAGAGGGAAGCAGAGATCCAGATTCAGGAGGCACAGAGATTCCCCCAACAAATTCAAAACATGGATTGTCTGTTTTATTATTATACAACGTCCTTTGTTTCTTTTAACAGACTTTGTTTTAAACTCTGTCTTGTCTGATAAAAGTATCACTAGTCTGGTTTTCTTTTGACCACAAATAAGTGGAAGTTATGTAATATGCTACTGAACAATGAGTCAACCAAGAAATTAAAGAAGAAATCAAAAAGTACATGGAAACAAATGAAAATGGAAACACAATGGTCCAAAACATTTGGGATGCAGCTAAAGCAGTTCAAACGGGGAAGTTTATCAAAAAAAAAAAAAAAATAGAAGAGGAAGGAAAACTTCCAAATTCATTCCATGAGACGAGTGATATCTGATATCAAAACCAGATAAAGACACCACAAAAGAAAAGAGAACTATAGGCCAATACAGCTGATGAACATAGGTGCAAAAGTCCTCAACAAAATGCTAGCCAACAAAACCCAGTAATACTCTAAAAAGTCATTCACTCACAATCTAGTGGGACTTATTAATGGATGCAAGAGTGGTTCAAAATTCACACATCAATAGGAGAAAGGATAAAAACCATATGATCATCTCAATAGATACATAAAAAGCATTTGACAAAGTACAACATCCATTTATGATAAAAACCCTCAACAAAGTATGTTTAGAGGGAACATATATCTACATAATAAAGACCATATGTGAAAAACCCACAGTGAATATCATACTCAATGGGGAAAAACAGAGCTTTCCCCCTGAGGTCAGAAACAATGTAAGGTTGTCTACTCTCTTCCACTTTCATTCTATATGGTACTGGAAGCCCTGGCCACAGCACTTAGACAACAAAAAGAAATAAAAGGTTCCCAAATTGGTAAGGAAGAAATAAAACTTTCACTATTTGCAGAAGACATGATACCTTATATAGAAAACCCTAAAGATCCCACCCAAAACCACTACAACTGATAAAAGATTTCAGTAAAGCCACAGGATACAAAATCAATGTGCAGGAATCAGTTGCATTTATATACACTAATAATGAAGCAGCACAAAGAGAAGTTAAGAAAAACAGTTCAGTACCAAAAATAATAAGATACATAGGAATAAACCTAACCAAGACAAAAAAACAAACAAACCTGTAGTCTGAAAATTATAAAATACTGATGAAGGACACTGAAGACCACACAAAGAAATGGAAAAACATCCCATGCTTATGGATTGGAGGAACAAATACTGTGAATATATCTATAGTGCCCAAAGCAATCTACACATTTAATGCAATGCCTTTCAAAATGCCAACAGCATTTTTCACAGAACTAAAATTTCACATTGCTGAATTTTATATGGAACCAAAAAGGACCCCAAATAGCCAAAACAATTTTGAAAAAGGAAAGCAAAACCGGTAATATCAAAATTCCTGACTTCAAGTTATATTACAAAGCTGTAGTGATTAAAACAGGATGGGACTAGCACAAAAACAGACACATAGATTAATGGAACAGAATAGAAAACCCAGAAGTAAACCCACAATTATATGGTCAGTTAATCTTCAACAAAGCAGGAAAGAATCTCCAATGAGGAAAGGACAGTGTCTTCAACAAACGGTGTTAGGAAAATTGGTCAGTTTCATGCAAAAGAATGAAACTGGGCCATTTTCCTATACCACATCCAAAAATAAACTCAAAGTGTATTAAAGACATCATTGTGAGATCTGAAATGGTGAAAGTCCTAAGAGCACATGCAGCAATCTCACTGACATTGGCCACAGAAACCTTTTTCTCGTTCTATCTCCTGAGTCAAGGCAAACAAAAACAAAAATAAGCTATTGGGACTACATCAAAATAAAAACCTTCTGCACAGCAAAGGAAACAATCAACAAAACCAAAAGATAACCTGCTGAATGGGAGAAGATATTTGCAAATGACTTATCTGATAAAAGGTTAGTATACAAAATAAATAAAGAATTGATATAACTCAACCTCCCCAAAAGAAATACCCAATTAAAAAATGGGCAAAAGACTTAAATAGACATTTCTACAAAGAAGACATGCAGATGGCTGACAGACACGAGAAGACGTGCTCAACATCACTTATCCTCAGAAACCTGTAAATCAAAACTACCATGAGATATCACCACACACTTGTCACAATGACTAAAATGAAAAACACAAGAAGCAACAAGTATTGATGAGGAAGTGGAGAAAGAAGAACACTTGTGGACTTTGTGTGTGTGTGTGTGGGAACACAAACTAGTGCAGTCACTGTGGAAAACTATGGATCTTCCTCAAAAAGTTAAAAATAGAAATACCCTAGGATCCTATCCAGTAATTGCAGTACTGGCTATTTAATCCCAAAATACAAAAACACTAAACTGAAGGGATACATGTACCTTTTAAGTTTACTGCAGCATTATTTAGAACTACCAAACTATAGAAGAAGCCTGGGTGTCCATCCGCAGATGAATAGATGGACAGTAGTGTGTGCGGAGAGAGAGAGAGAGAGAGAGAGAGAGAGAGAGAGAATAGCATTCAGTCATGAAAAAGAATGAAATCTTTCCAATTTCAAGGACATAAATAGAGCTAACGTGTGTAAGGCTAAACAAAATAGGCCAGAGAAAGACAAATACCATATGATTTCACACATATGTGGAATTTAAGAAACAGAAGAGCCAAGGGAAAAAATAGGGAAAGAGTCAAATCAAGAGACAGATAACTGAGATCCTGGGTGGCGCAGCGGTTTAGCGCCTGCCTTTGGCCCAGGGCACGATCATGGAGACCCGGGATCGAATCCCACATCGGGCTCCCGGTGCATGGAGCCTGCTTCTCCCTCTGCCTGTGTCTCTGCCTCTCTCTCTCTCTCTCTCTCTGTATGTGTGACCATCATAAATAAAAAAAAAGAGAGAGAGACAGATAACTATAGAGAACAAACTGATGGTTACCAGAGGGGGGATGAGCCCACTTGTAATAAGCACCTGGTGAAGTATGGAATTTTTGAATCACTATACTGTATATCTGAAACTGTAACAATGTATATCAACTACACTGAAATTGAAATAAAATAAATGTCAGGTCAAAAGAGCAACAATAAGACTGAAGGTTGAATTTTCAACAGAAACAACAGAGGGCAGAGGACAAGTGGATGAATGCTATACTCAATGTGCCAAAATAAACACTAATTTCCAGTTTGGAATTCTACATCCAAGAAATTTCCAACCTAGAATTAATATACAACAAAATGCCATTCAAAAAAGAAGGTGAAAGAAATTTCAGGAGAACAAAAATTGAGATAATTTATCATTAGCATAGCAACACTCAGTACAGTATTAAAGAGTTTTTTCTCAAGAACATAAATGATCTCAGATAGTCTTGCAGACATAAAGAACAATATAAGAAAGACATGTATAAGGAAACATAAAAATAAATATTAGAACAATATAAGAAAGGAAGAAATAAGACACAATATAAGAAAGGCATGTATAAGGAAAATTATAAATAAATATTAACTGTTTGAAATAAAACCAATATTGTTGATTTGGATTGAAAGAGAATAAAAAGTATATACTGTGAATATATTAATAAAAGAAAAGAAATTAATATGCCACTATATGAATATTAGGAAAAGTGAATACTGTGGCCAAGGGAATTACTAGAAAAAAAGGGAAATAAGTTAATGAGAAATAATTGAATCAAATAATCAGAAATCAAAGGAGTAAAGACAAATCTGTATCATGTGGCAGATGTTCAAACATTTTTTTAGTAATAAGACAACCAGATTTAAAAAAAGTCACATTCCTTTCAAATGCACACAAAATTACCACAATTACCTGTATTCTGATCCATAAAAGATACCTCTCCAAATTCCAAAGGCTTGAATCATAAAATTACAGAAAAACCCAGCTATAAATCAATAAAAAATTATACTAAATCGTTTTATTCTTGGAAATCAGGAAATCATGCTTAATTATTCATGTCTCAAAGTAAAAATCCAAATGGAAATGGAAAATAATTAACCAGAAGTAATTATAATTTTATGTTAGTGTAATTCAAAAAACTAGATAAAAAGGCGAATATTGCAATATATCAAAACTTAAGAGCTGACACTAGAGCTGCAATAAGACAGAAATTTGATCCTGAATGTTTCCAATTAGATGAAAAGTTTCCAATCAATTATATAATCACCTGTCTCTAAATAGAAAGATGAAAGCAAATATAACTCAAGGAAATTAGTAGATCTAACATACATAGAGAAGCAAAATTAATATTAAAAAAAATTTTTGAAAAAAAAAAAGCTTTGAAAAGAGAATGCCAAAAAATTACCTTTTGTCTGTGTCTTTATAAAGATCAATTAAATTGCTAAAACTCTAGTAAAAATCTAATTTAAAAAAAGATTTTGGAATATCAGTTTCAAAAGGAAATAATAATATCATTACAAAATTTGTTAATATTAAGAAGAATCTAGGATGTTATAAACAAGTATAAAGTACCAATGTATTTGAAACTATTAGATGAAATGGTAAAAAAAAAAAAAAAGCAGAAAAGTATGATTTGCAAATTGTACAGGAGAGAAAAGAAAATCTAAAGCTTCAGAGAGCTAGAATTTGTAATTAAAATCATTCCACATAGAAATATCTAGGCTCCAACAGTGGACTGTGCCAGAAGCTGAAGGACAGATGCAACACAAACTCTTCCAGACAAAGAAATGCAGATAGATCTAGTTATCTTTTAAAAGATTTTATTTATTTATTCATAAGAGACACACAGAGAGAGACACAGGCAGAGGGAGAAGCGGGATCCATGCAGGGAGCCCCACATGGGACTCGATCCCGGGACTCTAGAATCAGGCCCTGGGCTAAAGGCAGATGCTCAAACACAGAGCCACCCAGACGTCCCTAGGTCTAATTATTTTACGAGGCTATCAAAACCTGACAAAGACATTAAGAGAAAGGAAAACTATAAAAACTATTCAACTGTATGTGAACTCCTAAACCAAATATTAGCACATCAAATCCAACAACATGTAAAACAGATATTGCATCTGTTATTCCAAAGTTAGTTTAATTTCATAAGTTGAGTATAGTTCAAAACAAAACTAGATAAAAAGGAGGAAAACACACAGGTCACATCAATAATTTTTAATGAAGACAATTATTATCTATGATTAAACATTTCTGTGCACTAAACTACGTAGTATTTCTTAATTTTAAAAAGTATCGACCAATTTTTTTAAACATAGAAAATATTAGCTTTAATTTTTCAATGTTAAAATGAAATTGTTTCCTCTTTCCTAAAGGACAACCATTGTTGGCACATGTATTCAATATTGAAAGAAAAAAATTTAATTTCTTAATTTAAATGTAATTTAGCTAACATAGAATGTATTAGTTTCAGGAGTAGAATTTAGTGATTCATCAGTTGCATGTAACACCCAGAGTTCATTACATCAAATGACCTCTTTAAAGCCCATCCCCCAATTACCCCATCCCACTACCCCTTCCAGCAACTCTCAGTTTTTCTATAATTAAGATTTTCTTATAGTTTGCCTCCCTGTTTTTATCTTATGCTGTCAACGACCTACAAGTAGGCAAGAAAAAGAAGTACACACATAATCCTGGAGAGCAATAAACAAGAACACTGACAACAAAAAAATTATGAAAATGTTATTCTCACATGATGAGATCACGTTGCAGAAAATACAAAAGTTTATTTATTACCTATAAAAATCAGTAAATAAATTCTCCAAAATTTCTAAGTATAAAAATCAATGTATAAAAATTAACTTTATACAACATTTTAGCAGCAGGAGTGCGTACACTTATATATTCCTGCTTATATACTTATATAAAGTTTTATACATAAACAGTATATGTACAAAATTTAGATATATAATATGAAATGCTTATAAATACAATTTTAAGAGAAATTAAGAAAAACCTAAAAAAACACTCTCTGGACAGGATATCCAATTTGAAGATAAGAATGTTGAAACTCCCAGGCAGGGTAAATCATTTTGCCTTAGGTTGTAATTCAGGCTCCTGACTCTTAAGTTGGCCAGAAAAGTCCTCAGTGACCTGAGTGATAGATATGAACAAAGTTCTTTAGACATATAACAGATTAAAATAAATTAAAATTTTGTTCTGTATCTTGCTGCGTCTTCTCAATTAAAAAAACCTCTTAATGGGAATGAGAATCTTCTAAACCACTGAAAACTACACCTTACTTTCACTTGTTTCTTATCAGTAAAAAATAATAATCAAAGCATAAGTAGGTTATGTCTGAAAATGATTCCTTTACAATGATGCCTATCCTTTGTTCACAAATTCTGTTGAAGAATCTGGATTTCTCTACTGACTGTCCCTTGAAATTATGACTTGGTTGAAATGTTTGTGGCACAGGAAAAAAAAATGTAGCATAAGAAACTATATATTCAAGCAAACAATGTTGAGGTTGAAATATTGAGTTTGAATATTTGGCATCTAGGGAAACAGCGAATATGGAAGAAAATGTTCTTTAAGATGAGTAATCTGAGTAATGCTGATTCTTGGTAAGAATTGCTAAAATTTGTTCCTTTTCCTTACTTTTAACTGGACTTTCTCTTTCCTTTCTCTTCTGGACCTGGTTTGTTTAATTTAGATTCTATTCCAGTTTCTCCTTAATGTGAGGGTTGTTCCGGAAATTAGTCTTGGTTTACCAGTTTTGAGGTTCTTTGGGCTTAGACTGCTTCATTTAATTTAGATATTACTGTGACCTGCTGTGTTCTTCTATTATTGGAGTGGGCAAACTCTTCCTGCTTTACTGTCCTTAAATTCTTCTTCCATGTTTTCCTTTAAATAACCGTTGGCTGTTGTGGAGTTCTAAAGTCCATCTGTTGAGCCATTTATTTCTTGCGCCTTTTCATGTTCCATTGTTGATATTACACACATCTTGTAGCCACCAGTAGCTTATCCCTGTTTGATCACATATTAAGATTCTTGGAGATTCTTTGTCACCTAGTTGTTTTGTAAATTTTGCCTCTGTGATTGTCGTTTTGCTCCCCCATTTGCACTCACTGTTTCTGTGAGGTGTTCAGAAATATTCAGAATCTTGGCCACTGCATTCTTCTTTTCTGAATTGCCCTGTATGAGGACTACATATTTTTAAACAGTTCAATCTACACCATCCAATAAAATAGTCTCTAGCTACATTTGACAAATTGTGTTTAAATTTAAATTAGGTGAAATTAAAACAAGAATTTGTCAGTCACACCAGCCATGTTTCCAGTGCTCAATAGCCCCTGGGAGCTGCTAAGTACCCTAGTGGACATAAAGATAGAGAGCGCTTCCATCATCACAAAAAGTTCTATTGGATAGCATGAATTAGAAAAATGTAGTCTTACAGTCCATTTTATTTTACTCATTTAAAATAACTAACAAATTTTACAAACATGATACCTTTATAGGAAGAGTTTAACTCATAACTTCCTCACAAAATGCTTTGAGGTAGGGATTATCAGTGTCATTGCTAATGTTGTTAATACTGTTGTTGTTTTACAAATAAAGATATAGAGGATAAACCCACAAACCTGTGACAGATATTGGCTGGCAGAGATAGTAAGTTGCACATTTGAAGCGAGGTGCTCTTTTTTTGTTCTAAATGTACTCTTTCATTCAGTAAACCAAAGAACTCAGCTACCAAACCTGATGCTTACGTTCCAAAATAAGGCTTAATGCCTTTGTGCTAATTCTGTTGTCAACTGATCATCTGCAATAACCAATTATAATTTAAAATAATATTCTAATAATATTCTAATGTGCCCTTTGGAAAAGGACTATTCTATGGAGATATTTGGTGGCCTTATTCAGGGCAAATATTGCTTTACCTCCCTCCTTATCCCTATCCCCACCATCAGCTTAAAATTTAAACTTAGTTTGCTAATATAAAATTCTCTATTGCAAAGAGTTCCCCTGGAGTCTGACAGTCTTAGGTAAATGGGGGGGAAAAAAAGGCGTTTAGAAACATGCAAATCGAAGGACTTCATCATGGATGTTGGCAACTCACTTAAAATGCATCAAGTCCCTAAGGTCAATCTTGAAAGAAATGATGATGTGTTCAAAGTCAGTGTGACCAAGTCTGAGGTCATATTTTCATAAGATATTCAATTAAATATTCCAAGGTGTTCTTTTTTAAAGTTTATTTGAAAGAGCTCTTTTTAAAATGTTCAAATATTGGAAGCATTTTTATCTTTTCCAACTTGGAGAGTTCAAGCCAACAGATATTCGTTATTTTTATTTCTATATTTGATTATATGAAGCCTATAAATTCATTTTGAATAATCATCTATTATTCATGTGTCTGCACAGATTGTGCAATATATTTTATGTATATGATTTCTAGGCTTATATGATATGGTGGTAAAAACTTATACCATTATAGATGCAATGCATGTGCATTAATATATTAGAAATAAAAGCAGTGAGATAGTTAATTCTAGATCAAAAGTATTTTTTCAAAAATATTCTTTATCAGAATATTAATATTTAAGATAATATTTATCAAGGGCAAAACAAAATTTGATGAGGATCTTCAGGAAGTTAAAGGCCAATTAATAGGTGTTTTCTTTACTTCCAAAGTATTATAGAAGTAAAGATTTAACCCATTTTAACTGTGTAACATTTCATAGCAAAATGTGCTTTTCAGTATTTACCTGGGCATTATTATAGGAAAAAATATCTATTTTCTTTTGTCATTTGCTATGAAAATCTCAGCTTAAATATAGTAGGAAACAAAATTATTTTAAAACTATAATTGGTTATTGCTGATAAGTTTGTACTAAATGTGTTTAGCAAGTAGAAATATAAGAATTGGAACAATATTTGGAATCTACAAAAAAACGGGCTGGTTCTCAGGTAACAACTAAATTATGGAATGAACAATTGACGGAGCAATCATTTTGATAATCAAAAAAATTCTGTAAATATCTTCTATTTTGAGAATCCACAAATAAGTTATTGAATTGATTACTACTTTTTACAACAGAAGTTAGAAAATCACAAAAATGATTAAAAAATAGGGTTTAATTGCTTTTATATTACAAAATATAGGGATGCTCTGGATAGTATACCCTAGAGAAATAAATTACATGATAATGATTTCAATGTTTTCATTGCAATTCACACAAAGGAAAGTCTAATAAAGTGTAATCATTTCATAAAAAGAATAAAATAACATTTACAAGTTAACTATTAAACTTGAAAAACATAATTAAATAATTAATGTTTACAAATTAACTACTAAAACTAGGATGCCAGGTCTTCACATACTTATTTCTCAGTCCTAGGGGGGCTATTCATATAATTGTCATGGAATGAACAAGAATTCTTTCATATTTATCCTTTGGATCTTTTCCTTTTCAGAGCTAAAACAGCAACATGCAACTGAAAAAATAATATAGTGCTCAATAACTTTTCGCTATGCTACTCAAAGTATTTAATGTGGGTTAAAAATATTGTCTCTCTTTTCCATCTCCATATATGGTTTTACTTAATGTACAATTCACTATCTAAAAAAAAAAAATCTCTTTAAATGGAGGAAATTCAAATGGTTAATTACACAAAATTATTAAACAGTGAATTCTGCTTTACATCTAACATTAAAATTAGCTTTCCATTATTAAAAATACATTAATGATTTTTTTTACATTTTATCAATTTTTATTGTATTATCCATTGAAAGTATTGCAATAAGTCCAGGTGTTAGAACATGTATAATGAAAGTAAAAGAACATGTAATCTCTGTACCATCCAAAGATCTAAGTCATCTAGAAAATACCAAACAAAAAAACTAATGTTTTATTTATTTATTTTTTGCCCCCAAAGTTAGCATAAAGGCATTCCATCTAGGGATAGCAGGGTCAAAGAACAGAAAATACTCTTCTACTTCTCCATCAAACCCTATTCTCTGATCTCTGAGACAGAGTAAGACCTGGAGCATTCTGTAGCTGCCCCTGAGTTAGTCCATTGTGCTTATTTGGCTTTTCATTTTTTTTTTTCCAGCCTAACTGAATTGATGTTTACTTACAAGCTGGTTTTTTTTTTTTTTCTAATGTATCTGACTTTTGACTGACAGCAAGTTTATTCAGTATCTGAACTTGAATGGCATTGAACGCTTCAGATACTCTTTTCTCTTGCCAAGTCTCTTCTCAGAAGAAGATAAGAATCTCTGACTGTTGATTCCAAGGGAAGTGCTTTCTATGCACATGTGATTTTTACTTATTGGAATGCATGACAAATGTTGAATAAATAATATCTTCGGATACAATGTGTGCATTTGTTCAATGTATACAACACTCTGAAACCTCTAATATCGTTATGGTTCTTGAGCGTGTTTATGTACAAATGAAGCATACTCGGTCAATCTCGGAAAACTGCTTTTTTAACCTCAAAAGCTTGACTGCAGCCAATAAAGGCAAGATAATTCACAATAAATAGTGAATCTCCATTCTGACACTTCTATTCATTCTACAGCATTAAACTTTCCTTTTTTATTCTACTTTTTAAAGTGGAGTTATAGAAAGGTTTGCACAGTTAAAATTCCCCACAGACAATAGCTCTAAAATAGCCACAATACAAAAAACAGGCAGGAAGTAGACGCATACTTTCATATAGCACAGGTAAGTCAGCAAGTAGATTAACATTTAATGTGACAGATCCCTATCTGTTTACTGTGCTTCAGAGCAACGGTACTTTAAGTTTGGGATTTTTTTTTTTTGAGTGCATTTTATGCAGAAATATCTCTGCAATTCACGTATCTTAACAAGAAGTGAAAAAAGTAACCTAGGTTAATATGAATCTTTCTGCCAACTTTATGCATTTCTTAGAGCACACAGCATTGTGAATATTCACAAAGAACATTTGTATGCAGCTTTCAACAAACTTATTTGAAGAAGGAATACCTTTCTAAAGGAGAACCAGTGGAGATTATTATTCACCTGAACTCTGAAACAGTGGATGTATAAAAAGACTTCACATCAGTCCTCATATTCTTTATACATCACACTTCTGGATTTTATTGTCCTAAGTTTCAGTTACTAGACTAGTAGGCTTGGGGACTTTATGAGTAAATGAGTCTCTGAGATGTCACCCTTACATGTTCATTTTGTGATTGGTAAGTAGTATCTCATATTTTTTGAATGAATTATTGGAAAATAAAGTGTGTAAATGGTCCTGTTATGGACTGAAATGTGACCCCACAGAATCCACATGTGAAAGCCCTAGCCCCTAATGTGACTGTATGTGGACACAGGACCATCAAGGAGATAACTAAGGTTAAATTAAGTCATCTAGAAAATACCAAACAAAAAAGCTAAGGTTTTATTTATTTATTTTATTTTTAATATTGTGAAGTCAGTGGGATCCTAGTCCAATAGTCCATGTAGGAAGAGGAAGAGACACCAGAAGTGCACTTGCACAGAGAAAAGCCTAAGAAGCACACGTCGAGAAGGTGATCACCTGCAAGTCAAAAAGAAAGGCCTCACAAGAAACCAACCCTGCGCGCTGGACTTCTAGCATACAGAACTGTGCGAAAATAAATTTCTGTTGTTTAAGCCACACGTTCTGAGGTATTTTGTTAGGGCAGTCCTAGGAGACTAATGCAACTGTCAAAGTGAAACTAAAGTATATCTAAACACTCTGTTTCTTTAAATTCTTTTTAACATTTCCCTTATAATCATTCAATTTTGTTTATTTATTTAGGCTAAAGGCTAGAGAGCTAGGTCCAAACAAGAAATGAAGATGATATTTCAAGTAAGAGAAAGGAAGATACAATTTTATCTTACTAGATTATTTTCTTTAATTTCCTAATGATGTCCATCTCAAAAATCTCAGAGGTGCTAAAGCTGCTTTTTTCCTACTTACAAAATAGTCGCTACTTACATAGCTATTTGAGCTTTTAGAACATCTTGAAAAGAAAATAAAAATCTTTTCTATTTTGGTAACATCTTTAATCTAAGTCCATTCTGATAAATATTACATACTTACTTCACTCAGCTTTTGGTAAAGAGTGAACAATGACTCACTAAATCACATTAAGTTAATCAGTTCTCGCCAGATGAAACATTTCTATAAATGTAAAAAACCGTAACTCTTCCTATATACGTCTGCTATATACATCTGTTAATAGCCAAGGACTTGGGAGAGAGGGGAAGAGAATCCAATTCAACTTGAATTATTTCCAAAGTAGTTGTAGTTTTTCTATCGATAATTAAATACGACGGAGTTCATAAAAAGTTTGACAGTATGTTAGATAGTTATTATTTCCCTACGTCTTTTATCTCAGTTATTTCTAGTACTTATTCTTTAAATAATTTATATGTTAATATATATTAGTTACTAAAATTTGCATAGTCTGTATTATTCTGGATCTTAAATATAATGAGGAAGACAGACAATTTACCAGACTATAAATGTCTGACTCACATAAATTAAGGGAGCAAGTTTCTAAGTCAAGACCAGAAATGGGATGAGGGTGTGGCCTCCCTGATATTTAGAGTGAAATCACAAAGTAAGCAGGAGCAGCACTGCTTAAGGAGGAGGAAAGAAAGCTGAGGGAAATAACATTTTTGAAAACCCTAACATGGGGAACAGCTGGTCCTGTTTGAGAAACAGAAAGGAGGTCAGGAGAGCAGGACAGCAGGGGACAAAAAAAAGGAAGAACACTTAAGATAAAAACTTAAGATATAGTGATGAGAAAGTCCTTAGTATATGGCTCGAAGTCTTCAGAAACAGCATGGAGATCAATGAGAGTACAGGAAGGGGCAAAATTTTAAAACTACATCCCTATCAGGGATGGAGGATGGGGAATCTTTTCTCTCAGAATGTTGACAGTCAGAATGTCAATAAAAGAAGGGCAAATAAAGAATTTGTTAGATCTAAAAACTGTTTTTATTAACAACTGATAGACAATTAGACTTCCTATGATTTAGCCTCAGTTGTCTCTCATCAATTGTCCATATGATAAAGAGGAGGAGGAGGAAGGTGAGGAACAGAAAGCTGGGAAAATAAATGAAGCATGATATTGTTTCATAAGGGAACCCATCACAGAGCATTAAACCAGAGATGATACCAAACTTTTTATGGATTCCATGCTAGCAAAAACAGCTTCTTGCTCTATGCTTCCATAGTATAAAGGATCTCTCTAAAATAAATTGCAATTTTCCTAGGAGAGAAAAAGAAGTCCTAATGCATGTTCACTGTAGCTTAACATAAAGCACACCATCTGGTGCTCGCTTTTTATTTGGCAATGATCTATAATGACATATTATAACAGATTTTATCTTTTAATTACTAAGTAGCAAAAGTGATTCTGCTCTCAAATTCAACAGAGCAAAATAAAACAGTTACATTAATGGGAAAAGTGTTCCTTAAGAATTGAAAAATTACTTGGGAATTCATAAGTCTGTTTCATACAATATTACTATTACTCATTGGTATATAAATTTATAGCAAGAGGTTTAGAACATTTTTTACTGCCCACATTTCCATTTTTTTATTTTGTAGATGTTTTCCTGGTGGCAAAATCCTTACTACGTGTTAAGTAAATCACTAAAATAGGTATCTAGCAAAAGAACTAAAAAGAACTAGAATTTGCTTTAGGTTTTTTTTTTAAATTTATGTAGATGCAATTTCTTAATAAGGCTGCACCTTTATGTTAGAACATGGACAACAAACTACAATTTGAAATGTGTATTTTTCCCTTAGACATACCAAAATGTGAGAGAACATGAAGAATCAAATTAGAAATGGGTAACAGATGTTATCAAGACAGATGATCCAAATGGTCCCTCCTCAGGAACATCTTTAAAAAACCATTTTGATCAACTAAACCTCTCAGAGCCCTGGAGGTTTGCTGTTTTATCAGAAGTAATATATAGGTTGAAAATAGATTTTCTTCACACGAAGCTGGATGGCTGGAGGAACATTCATAGGAACACAGGTCAACATTTTCACTCTTTTAAAAGACATCAGTGACATTGATGGGTACCCTATCTGCTAGAAGTTGTCACTTGCAGGTTCAAGGCAAAGTAATTTTGTCCCCTTAAACCTTTAAGTTTAAAGGACTGAAAGAGAAATCATAAAGTTATATAGACAAGTAGAAAGGATTTTCAAAAACTATATGCCCAAGCAAGCTTAATTTGCACTGGATCTACAAGGTACTGTAACAGTGTATTGCATACAATTTAAAAATCTTCTAAATATTTTTTTACATTAGAGCTGAAAAAGGCACTCTCACCAGACTGTGAATCAAACAGCAAGTTGAGAATAAGGTTTTGCTGCTTGTGCCCGGATTATGGAGATACACCTTTAACCTAATTTAGCGATATTTTTCATTTATCTTAATCTATTTGCGATTTTCTTCTTGGTCACTGAACTCCCATTGCTCATTCTTGGTACAAAAAAAGTTTACAGCAGTGGTGAGAGTGGACATCCCTGTCTTGTTCCTGATCTTAGGGGAAAGGCTCCCAGTGCTTCCCCATTGAGAATGATATTTGCTGTGGGCTTTTCATAGATGGCTTTTAAGATGTTGAGGAATGTTCCCTCTATCCCTACACTCTGAAGAGTTTTGATCAGGAATGGATGCTGTATTTTGTCAAATGCTTTCTCTGCATCCAATGAGAGGATCATATGGTTCTTGGTTTTTCTCTTGCTGATATGATGAATCACATTGATTGTTTTACGGGTGTTGAACCAGCCTTGTGTCCCAGGGATAAATCCTACTTGGCCAGGAGTTGGTTCTTTGAAAGAATTAATAAGATAGATAAACCATTAGCCAGCCTTATTAAAAAGAAGAGAGAGAAGACTCAAATTAATAAAATCATGAATGAGAAAGGAGAGGTCACTACCAACACCAAGGAAATACAAACGATTTTAAAAACATATTATGAACAGCTATACGCCAATAAATTAGGCAATCTAGAAGAAATGGACGCATTCCTGGAAAGCCACAAACTACCAAAACTGGAACAGGAAGAAATAGAAAACCTGAACAGGCCAATAACCAGGGAGGAAATTGAAGCAGCTGTTCAACATAGTACTGGAAGTCCTAGCCTCAGCAATCAGACAACAAAAAGACATTAAAGGCATTCAAATTGGCAAAGAAGAAGTCAAACTCTCCCTCTTCGCTGATGACATGATACTCTACATAGAAAACCCAAAAGTCTCCACCCCAAGATTGCTAGAACTCATACAGCAATTCGGTAGCGTGGCAGGATACAAAATCAATGCCCAGAAGTCAGTGGCATTTCTATACACTAACAATGAGACTGAAGAAAGAGAAATTAAGGAGTCAATCCCATTTACAATTGCACCCAAAAGCATAAGATACCTAGGAATAAACCTAACCAAAGATGTAAAGGATCTATATCCTCAAAACTATAGAACACTTCTGAAAGAAATTGAGGAAGACACAAAGAGATGGAAAAATATTCCATGCTCATGGATTGGCAGAATTAATATTGTGAAAATGTCAATGTTACCCAGGGCAATATACACGTTTAATGCAATCCCTATCAAAATACCATGGACTTTCTTCAGAGAGTTAGAACAAATTATTTTAAGATTTGTGTGGAATCAGAAAAGACCCCGAATAGCCAGGGGAATTTTAAAAAAGAAAACCATATCTGGGGGCATCACAATGCCAGATTTCAGGTTGTACTACAAAGCTGTGGTCATCAAGACAGTGTGGTACTGGCACAAAAACAGACACATAGATCAGTGGAACAGAATAGAGAATCCAGAAGTGGACTCTGAACTTTATGGGCAACTAATATTCGATAAAAGAGGAAAGACTATCCACTGGAAGAAAGACAGTCTCTTCAATAAATGGTGCTGGGAAAATTGGACATCCACATGCAGAAGAATGAAACTAGACCACTCTCTTTCACCATACACAAAGATAAACTCAAAATGGATGAAAGATCTAAATGTGAGACAAGATTCCATCAAAATCCTAGAGAAGAACACAGGCAACACCCTTTTTGAACTCGGCCATAGTAACTTCTTGCAAGATACATCCACGAAGGCAAAAGAAACAAAAGCAAAAATGAACTATTGGGACTTCATCAAGATAAGAAGCTTTTGCACAGCAAAGGATACAGTCAACAAAACTCAAAGACAACCTACAGAATGGGAGAAGATATTTGCAAATGACATATCAGATATAGGGCTAGTTTCCAAGATATATAAAGAACTTATTAAACTCAACAACAAAGAAACAAACAATCCAATCATGAAATGGGCAAAAGACATGAACAGAAATCTCACAGAGGAAGACATAGACATGGCCAACATGCATATGAGAAAATGCTCTGCATACTTGCTATCAGGGAAATACAAATCAAAACCACAATGAGATACCACCTCACACCAGTGAGAATGGGGAAAATTAACAAGGCAGGAAACCACAAATGTTGGAGAGGATGCAGAGAAAAGGGAACCCTCTTACACTGTTGGTGGGAGTGTGACCTGGTGCAGCCACTCTGGAAAACTGTGTGGAGGTTCCTCAAACAGTTAAAAATAGACCTGCCCGATGACCCAGCAATTGCACTGTTGGGGATTTACCCCAAAGATACAAATGCAATGAAACCCCGGGACACCTGCACCCCGATGTTTCTAGCAGCAATGGCCACGATAGCCAAACTGTGGAAGGAGCCTCGGTGTCCATCGAAAGATGAATGGATAAAGAAGATGTGGTTTATGTATACAATGGAATATTACTCAGCTATTAGAAATGACAAATACCCACCATTTGCTTCAACGTGGATGGAACTGGAGGGTATTATGCTGAGTGAAGTAAGTCAGTCGGAGAAGGACAAACATTATATGTTCTCATTCATTTGGGGAATATAAATAATAGTGAAAGGGAATATAAGGGAAGAGAGAAGAAATGTGTGGGAAATATCAGAAAGGGAGACAGAACGTAAAGACTGCTAACTCTGGGAAATGAACTAGGGGTGGTAGAAGGGGAGGAGGGCGGGGGGTGGGAGTGAATGGGTGACGGGCACTGGGGGTTATTCTGTATGTTAGTAAATTGAATACCAATAAAAAATAAATTAAAAAAAAACATCTATAATAAATATAAAAAAAAAAGTTTACAATGAAAACAGTATTATCTATCAACCCTCAGAGCGAGGTGTAATCAAGACACCAACTTCTATTCAAAGCAGACTAAGCAGGTTACCTCAGTACAGAGTAACATTATCATTTTATTGACATTTAGAATATGTCATGATCATGAACTAGCAGAACACTGCGAATAATTTTATTTTTAATATTGTGAAATCAGTTGGCTAAAGTCAAGATGAAGAGGGGTAACCAAAACTGTTTCGACATACACAATATCATTACTACATTTTTAAAAATCCGCTGATGCCCCTAATCATAAACAAGAGTGATCTATTTCTGAGATTGCTGTACTATTTAATTTTCGTTTCACAATAAGTAATCAGTCACCAGATATTGTAATCACTTAAAAGCAGATACTCAATCCCGTGGAAGAGAAGACAAATACTTCAAGATGTGTTCTCCACTTAGTATTTTAGAAATACAACTACCCTTGCAGCTAGGTGTGACCATAGGACTAGGCTCTGAGGTGTAATAAGTGGAAATAATGGGATCAATGTCCTAAGAAGGAATTGCCTTTCCCTCCATATCTGTTCGCCTTTTCTTGCCTCCTAAAAAATGGTAACAGCAAGATGAGCCTCCCTGGAGTCAGAATGCTATTCCTGGCAGAAACAATCACCAACCCTTAACCACTTAGCCAGTCACCAGAGGACATAAATTGTATTTTCCTCAAGCCACTTCATTTGTTATATCGGCTTTTCTGCATTCTTTTTTTTTTAATTTTTATTTTTTATTTATTTATGATAGTCACAGAGAGAGAGAGAGAGAGAGAGGCAGAGACACAGGCAGAGGGAGAAGCAGGCTCCATGCACCGGGAGCCCGACGTGGGACTCGATCCCGGTCTCCAGGATCGCGCCAAAGGCAGGCGCCAAACTGCTGCGCCACCCAGGGATCCCACTTTTCTGCATTCTTAAAAGAAAGAAAGAAAAAGGAAAATTTGAAAAGCCAAATATGTAATGTCTGTAATTTTGTGAATTTAGTTTTGTTAATAACTGTGGAGGAGAAATTCATTCAGGTTGATCTTAGGATTAATGTCCTGGACTTCTCTAAATTTCCATAGTCCATTTTTTTAGACATATTCTCCATTACACATTTTTAAAAAATATTTCATTTATTTATTCATGAGAGATACAGAGAGAGAGAGAGAGAGAGAGAGAGAGGCAGAGACACAGGCAGAGGGAGAAGCAGGCTCCATGCAGGGAGCCCAACGTGGGATCACATCCCAGGACTCCAGGGTCACACCCTGGGCTGAAGGCAGGTGCTACACCACTGAGCCACCCAAGGATCCCTCCACTGCAAAATTCTTAAAATTCTTAAATCAATCAAAAAAGCAACAATCAGCTACTCTTTAACAGTAAATAATAGATATCAATCAATATCTGAATTACAGAGTGATGTGTTAATCTTATAGAAGGGGAGATTTTCTTGAAGTATATTTCATATTTAATATAAGATCTCGATGCAACAAAAATATTGCATATTGAATTATTCTAAATGTTTGCTACATTTTTAACTTCACATCACAGATGAAAGCAAACCATAACATAAATCTAATTTGAAAGCCATTCCTTCCAAGGTACATATATGTAATTAAAGCAAAAACAAGTAAAACATCATATATGCATATATATACTCTATTAATAGTAATAACTAATGAATAATATTAATTATTCCTACCAGTAATATTAAAATCAAATTTAAATATCAACTTATATTTTCTATTTGAATATGTGTATGTTAGGTTTAAGTTACCATCTCCAGGCAATAAATACCAATTTTAGTAATGTGCCCCTTAAGATAAAGCATATTAAGGATTCTAATAATATATATACAAATAACATTTTTAATAGTCACTAATACTATCAGACACTTGTGATATTTTTCCTTCTGTTTCAATGGTTATTTTTTCCTTCTCCTTACAAATTTTGTGTATTTGTCTTTTCATTCATGTTGGTCTTTATTAAATTAACACCTAGTTTATTTTTTAAACTTTTTTCAAATTAGTAATAGTTGAGATATGAATGTATTAAACAGTCCTAGCTCCATTTTCTATCCCAATTTCTGTTTGTATATATATTTCTTAATTTTTCTTTTTTTCCATTTACTTTTTTCTTAGGATTTTGAACTGGGAACTAAATTTATTTATTTTCAAATTTTAAAAATTTTATTGTGATTTCTTATTGCCCTATATTCCATTCTGATCCTTCACTGACTTTTAAATTTTATCTTATAGCATTTGACTTCTTTCTTTTTTTATCCTGCTTTTATTCCATCATCTTTTCTATTTTTTCTTCTTAAAACCATTTTTGATATACTGAAAGTATTTACAAATCAGTGATAAATACTCAAGTTAATCCAGCAGTCAAATGGAATAAATGTATGAGTAGATAATTCACAAGGGAGAATGGAAATATTTTTAAATTCAAGTATCAGTGACTGTCTTCAACATATATCCTATGAAAGATTATTAATTAACGATGTGGAAGAAAATTATTAACAGAAGTTGTGCATGGTTAAAGGTATTTTAAAAGATGATAGTCAAGACCTAAACGTTGTTCTAGGAACTAAAATTTGTTATGATTTAAATTTTTGAGGCTTATTTGCAATGATGTGGATGGAACTAACGGGTAGTAGGCTAAGCAAAATAAATTAATCAGAGAAAGACAATTATACGATCTCACTCGTATGTGGAATTTAAGAAACAAAACAGAATAGCATAGAAGAAAGGGAGGAAAAATAAAATAAGACAAAATTAGAGAGGGAGACAAACCACAAGAGATTCTTAATCACAGGAAACAAACAGGGTTGCTGGAGGGGAAGGAGAAGGGCGATGGGGTAACTGAGGGATGGACAGCACCTGATGTGATGAGCACTGGGTGTGATATAAGACTGATGAATCACTGACCTCTACCTCTGAAACCAAGAATGTATGTTAATTGAATTTATTTTTTTAAGTTAATCAATCAATCAATTAATTTCTGAGGTTTTACCTTCCTTGTTAATGAATTCTAAAAGAAAGTAGTCTAAGGGTAAGGATACAGAGAACATCTACGAACCCTTTACCCAGATTCACCTGTTGTTCACATTTAACCCATTTGCTTGCTCGTTTTACCCTCTTTTTCTTTCACCTGTCTATGTATGTATCAATCCTCACTATGTTTCGTGTTTTCATTCAAATTTATTCTTCCTTGTTCAGCTTGTAGTTTTAAATTCATTTCTGATCAGGTTTTATCAGTTCTTTCATTCCTTTCCTTGGTTCAACCAAGTTGGTTTCATTTCTTCCATGTTTTTTTTTTTTTGACATTATATTTCAGAGTTTGAATTTCTGAGTCAACATGATTTTTCAAATCCACAAATGTTTGGTTTAAGATATGTAATACACTTTCAAGTGTCGTGTTACAGTTTTCTTCTGCCTCACCACTGTTTATGGGGAATTTTCGGCAGAATTCTTGCCAGCTGAATGACATATAGCATCACATTTTTTATTTGGATCTTGTCACAGTTTTCACAGAAGAGGAGTGTTTGATTCCCTGCATCTTTGTGAGCAAGGACTGGCAACCTGTCATGTTTTATAAGGATCCTGGTTCAAAAGCACCCACTTCTCTCTGTGTGATCAAGAATGGTTCCTCACTTAGAGGACTGAAGAAATAGGAGATGAGTGGGATATCTTTGAACTTTTAAAAAAATGTTTGTCTAGAAATATCCTAAATTTTAGCCCTTCCCCCCCCCCTTTTTACCATGTTGATTCAAAAAAAAAGTGTCTTTCTCTTTCTGTCCTCTTCCCCTTCCCTCCACCTCTACCAGTGCATATTCTTAGCATCCAACATGTTCTTATAGATTTTGTCCCTGGAATCTCCATTTCACCATTTTCACATATTAAATGATCTTTCATCACTGATGAGGGTTTGACATTAATTTTAGACTCTGCTGACTGCCCTCTCTCTTCTATGCATCTTTTTTCCTGGAATTTCCCTTGCACTTACCAAAGGTTCACACCTGTGAGTTTATTTTTTTGCTTGATCCACAGGTAATGTGAAATTTGGATTATGTTTTAGGTACAATAAGGGCATGGATTTTATATAATCATCTTTGTTCTTATTTTTTTATCATTGTGTGTTAAATGAGAAGTTGAATTTTTGGAATTAACAGCCATCATTGCCTCAGCTACTGAGAATTTGCTAGATGCCAATTTGCTAGATGTTGCAGATATGTGGGAAGAAAACAGGAAGCTAGACATGGAAGTCATGAAGGGTAGAAATAGGCTTAATTTCTCTTTCTTGTTTAATTTTTCTTCTCAAATAGTGTATTATGAGCACAAGCTCTTAGAGTTAAGGAGATGGATTAATCTCAGACTACAGAAGATTTTCTGTATTTTGGGTTCCAGATAGGGGCTTTGCAGGAGGAGAAGTTGAAGGATAAAATAAAAATAAGATATGTTAATAAGTTACAGGATTTTAGTTTCACAAATACATATGTATATGTGTATGTATATATGTATATGTTTATGTATATATGTATGTATGTGGGTATGGGTATGTATATTCATATATAAGAAATATATTTTAATAAAGGGTCTCTGGTTTCCCTCATAATTAACCGACTATTCTGAATATTCTCAAAGAACAAAGCAATATTTTTCACAATTCATTTCTTAGATTAAATATTAAAATAGTTTGTATAATGGCAGCAAATACTCTACTAGTGCATCAACTCTATAAACTTTTTTAGAAGCACATACCCATTTTCCCACTCACTATATAAATCAGATTTCAGGCAAGAAACATATGGCACATTGAAACTGGGGGCTTCGAGGAGTTGAAGAGATAACAATTCATTCATGAGGAAGGATTAAGGAGACCTAAAAGGGATAACGTAGTATGCCAAGAGATATTAAGGACGGAAGACTTTACAACATATAGGCAAATACTAGAGCTTTATGAGTTAGATTGCCTGACACAAACTATGGCCGTTAGTAGAGGGAAACAGAAAAACAAAACAAAACAAAACAAAACAAAACGCATACGAATCATTTCTATTTCAGGAAGAGAAAAAGGAAAATAACCCCAATCTAGTTTTCTCCCTCCTTTCTCTGCCCCCTGTCTCTTGCTGGGTCCTCTGATTAATCAAATCAAATAAGAAGCTAGAGGGCAAAGCAGCTGATGATGTTGATGTAGTTCATACAATCAACATCCTGAGGGACAAGAAGATCTGGGGGACAAATGGAAGAGATCCAGTACATACAACAAGTTCAGGAAAAAAGCTTATTGTGAATATCATAATGACATCAAACAGAATAAAAGCTCTAGACAGAAGAAAACTTTGTAATAAAGCAAGCATTATATATTTTCCCATGTTGCATCACTGGATATCACCATCAGATTTACTTTACGTTTTCATTCTTTTCTGCTCTGAACAACTTCTAACCAATATACCTTTAGATTTATGACTGAACACAACGTACTCATTTGCAAACTAATAGGGCCAGTGATAGGCAATATATGTTTAGAATTGGAAAAAGAAACTCTTTGCAGTAACAGTACACTAAATCCAGTTCAAAATTTCCCAGTTTACTTTGAAAAGAATAACTTCAACAATGTGAATATATTTTCTATTTATTTTGCTAGCCATTCAGTACAGAAATAAAGTTCTCTTGGAGAAAATAACTATGTAGTTAAAAAATTTGTCTGCTTTTTCACCTATTTTTACACTAAAAATGAAGATGAAAAGTCATTTTATGGCATGTAGAACTCACATAAATACTATGTGATCTGTACCATATTATTTCTAATTATTTAGAATAATTTGCAATCTACTAATTAAGAATAGGAAATTGAAAAATTATACTAAGGCTTGGAAAACAGATAACAGAAATACAGTTCTTATAACCTAGATTTGTATTACTATACTTCTCTAATGTATTATCAGTCTTAACAATCAACACTTCTGCTAAAATTATAACCTGATATAGTTTCATCTGCTACCTTTTTGTTTATGTATTTATTCTGGTTTGGCTTGGTTTGGTTTGAATTATTTACATAACTCTGGATAATTTGTGCTACAATAAATATTCCAAATTGATAGACAGATGTTTGAAATAGCAAAAAACAAGTCTACCATGATAAAATGTGCTAATTCAGGATTTGAGAAATTATAAAGAGATGATGTTTTCTATTAAGATGGAATAGAAAGAAAATCTAACAATGCCCATGGAAAGAAGGAAAGACACATAGGAGGTACATTTAAAATGATACTATTCTGTCTCTAATCTCTACTTTATTGGTAAAACAAAACCAAAAACGTCCACTCCATTACTGTGTCTCTGTAAATAACAGAGGCTGGTAAAAGAGTAATTTTGGTATGAGGCTAGCTGCCCCTCTTCTTACATGCTGCTCTACACTATATTCCATGCAACAAAGCATTTTGTGCCTCTTCTACATCCCTAAATAAATTTTTCATCTGAAGGATAAATATAAAAGTCATGGATTATAATGGAGAAGCAGAGCGTAGGTTATTATTTGTCTAGTGAATCTATTTCAACTGCATCATGTCATGAATAATTGTTACATTATATCAAACAACTGATAAAAGAATTATCCAAGGATAAAAATCTCAGATGTCACTCCATTTAAGTAGTACTTCAAATACCAAATGTTCAAAGGCCTTTTTTTTTTTATTAACAGCATTATATATTCTTTGGTTATTTGTGTATGTGTGTGTGTGTAAAGTGTATTACTCATTAAGATTTATGAACAGTTCAATTTTCTTCAGAGATTTTAAGATGCAAAAAAAGGCAATTTACCTTTTTACCTTTTGTACTTCACTGCAGATTTTTATGTCCTTATTGACTGAATAGAAATGCATTGTGATATAACAAAAATTTCTAACTTTTTCATGTAATTTGGCTACATAACTAAAGAGTAGAACATACATGTTTTCTATATGAACAAAACAGTTAACAATATTATTTTTCACACACACACATAGACTGAGCTAATTCATTTTACTAGTAAGAGAAAATAGACAAGACTTAATTTTTAGCCAAAAACCAAAACCACCTCTAGTGACATCATGGATTTCTAAAGCATGCACTGGTCCAACTTTATTTAGATGAAAAAAAACCTGAAATTTAAAAATGAATAAATATATAAATCTTGAATTTTTTTTAAATGGAGATCTGGTCCAGGTGTGGCAGATCTGGCTTGATGGTGGTGGTGGGCTGGTGCTGGGAGGGTACTGGGGGAAACATCCCTTTCTGCCTACCATCAAACTCTTGATTTACAGTTCATAGTGATGGTTAGCATTTTAGGGATCCCTCCAAATTTCACATGTCAGATCAAACTTTTAATAGAGGAAGAGTTGTTCACCTCAAGTAAGCTGGATAAGAGAAAGCTGACAGAAAGAGTAAGAAAGGCTACAGATGCCCAGCAGATAATCTATGCTAATCAAACCCAGCATTGGACAAAGCAGTGCCTGCTGGTGATCTCACAAGACCCGAATTTGGGAAAAGAAGGACAAGAGGGAAATAGAATGAATGACTTCTGAAAACAAAATTGGTTTAGCTTATATTTGTCCTATAAAGCAAAATTTGAGCTTATTAACAATTTTTGGGGATCTCCTGGTCATAAAAAGCTGGCACAGCACTGTATATGCAGGGACAGGAAAATGAATGTTGTGTGAGATACAAGGATTTTAGAACAGTACAAAATGAAGGACAAAGGCACTACATCCTGACTTCTCACTGATTACCAGCATCAGAAGGCCGTTGGTCACTTGATGGAATTTTTTGTGGTACCCTGAAGCTTCAATGTCAGATAGTGTTAATTAGGAATTTAAAGAATCAATTCTTGGATTAGGAAATTCACTGAGTTGGGGATATGGCAAGTTAAGGGCTGCTGTGGCAGGGTCTTCCAACTATCTGTTAGCTTAACAAGGGGAATAGTAGCAGAGGTTGTAAACTTAATAAAGGCCTGAAAACTCCCTAATTTCATGCTTTTCTTTCTAAGTTCCTAGCCTTCTGTGACTCATAACATGGCAGCTGGCTTTCCGTAGGCCAAGAATACAAGGGAGAGCGAGAGTTCAAGAGAGGATGCAAGGCTTATGCCTTGGCAATGGCATTTCTGTCAAATTTACTATATATAGTTCCTTTGACTTCAGCTGTCAAGTGCAGGGCACAATCAAGGTCAGGGGTACCCAAGTGCATGATCTCCAGGGGAAACTCATTGACAGACTTCTTAGGCTTTCACAGCCTCTTAGAGAATCACGTTGTAGTTCTAATTATATAAAAACAGCCTAAAATTATTTGTGCAAAAAGTGAGGATAAAATGATACAATTACGTAGAGAAGTCATCTCTTTACTTTTGCTGCCAGAGAATTCCAAGCAGGATAATCAGAAGGAATACTATGTTCAGTGGCAAGAGAGGGGCGATAGCTGATAGTAGAAACTAGAATGTGTGTTCAGAGCATAGCATGAGTCCATAATAAAGCAAAGAACATGAGGCTAAAGGTTAAGTTAAAATATTGAAAAGGGACCTCATGTGTCATCCTAATGACTCTGGACCTACTGGTATGGTACTAACACAGCTAATGGAGCCAAGAAAGTTCTGGAGGGAAGGGAGAGTTGCAGCAGATGATTAAGTCTATAAAATGTGGATCTTGGGAAGATCACCCTGTCAGAATAACAGAGAACTAATTATAGAGAAATAGAATGGTAAGCGGTAAATAAGTGGTAAAAATTCCAAAAGGAACCCAACAGCTCTATAAGGAGTAAGCGATAAGAACTAAAGACATGTGAGGAGGTTTTTAGTTTGGGAAAACTGAATATAAATGTCATTAAGTAGGGAGTGGAAATAATTTTGAAAGAGTAGATGGGGATAAAGGTAAAGATAACAATTTTGTACCTATGGAGTTTGATGCACCTTGGAAGATCAAGGTGGAAGTATCCAGTAGAAATCTATGGCACAAAAGACAAAAATATATGAGCCCTTATCATGTAGGCAATGTTAAACCTAAGAGACAAAAAAGGGCCTTGCCCAGGAAAAGTTAGGAGAGTGAAAGAGAGCTGAAACTCTAACCTGTAAGAGATAAGGAAAATGAAAGAGCCTTTGAGGGGTTATAAAGTCACCATGAGAAAGACAATACTAGAGCCAGTAGTGCAAGTTGAGGTCAAAGGTATCAATAGAATCTAAAAACACTTGAGAAATTAAAAAGGACTAAAGGTTAAGTACAGAAACAAGCTGGATTTTTATTACAATAAAACCTCTGCAATAACTACTTGGGATATTCCCTAATGGGTTAATGGGTGAAGAGTGTACGGAACTGCCAAGTTCTTGGTGACTGCCAAGAGCTGGGATGGAGGAGGGGGATGGTGAGTTGATGTTTAATGATCATACATTTTAGGCATGCAAAACGAAAAGGTTCTAGAAATCCACTGTACAACACTGTACTTATCATTAATAATACTGTATCATACACTTAAAGATATAAGAGCATAGGTCTCATAAGATATGTTTTTTACCACAATAAAAGAAAAACTGTAAATCTTAGTGGGGGGGGGCAGGGAGAGACGAGGATTATGTATCAGATTCTAAGATTTCGAAGAGTGAGGAGTCTTTATTTTGCAATAAATAATGGAAATCAAGCCTGGTGTTTCTTAGATAAAATCTGAGTCATCAAATTGCCCTTTAAAAATGTTTCTTATTTCTCTGTGCACGGTGTGTGAAACTACCAATTTTTATTTAAATGTACATTTGGTATTTTACTTTTCTATTTTGCCACTTAAAAAAATGGGGGATGCCTGGGTGGTTCAGTAGTTGAGCATCTGCCTTTGGCTCAGGACATGATCCTGGAGTCCCATGATCGAGTCCACATTGGGCTCCCCACAGGGAACCTACTTCCTCCCCTGCCTATGTCTCTGCCTCTCTTTGTCTCTCATGAATAAAATTAATAAAATCTTAAAAAAAAGGAAAGAAAATGGAAGCATTCCTAAATTTCAAGGTCTAAATGATTGCTAATTTTTTACTAATTACCCTAGTAAACAGTGGTGATCCAGATAAATTAAAGAACTGAAAAAATAAGATAAAAATAGATTGAATATTTTTTTTGTGATCTTGGAATCTGAAATTAATTCCTGCACTGTATTGAATAGTGTCCCGCAAAAATTTGTGTCTATCGAACCCATGAAGGTGTCCTTATTTGGAAATGATGCCTTTGCAGATGTAATAAACTTAAGAGGAGGCTTAAGGTAGGCCCTACATTCAGCATGTTTGGTGTCCTTATGTGGAGAAGGAAATTTGACACAGATACCTACACATACTGGGAAGAAGGTCATGTTAAGATGGAGGCAGAGACTGGAGTGATGTCAAACAATCTAGAAGCCAAAAAAGCTAAGGATTGCTAGCGATCATAAGAAGCTAAAAGAGAAGCATGGAAATGTATTCTCTCAGATACTCTAGAAGAAACAGACTTGCCACAACCTTGTTTCAGACTCCTCCTCTCCACAACAGAATGCATTTCTGTTATTCTAAGCCCCCTGCTTTGTGGTAACATGTTATAGCAGCCACAGAAAACTGAAACATTCTCTAAATAAAGACAAGGAAAAATATACACAAAGAGATTGATTATGACTCAATAAAAAAATTAAGTATTTGCATATAAAAAGACAAAAAAAAAAAAAAACAACCCTGAAGGAAGTATTTGAAACATTTAGTTGAGATACAGGGTTAACATCCCTATGACATGAAGAGTACATAAAAATAAGTATGAGTAAGCAAAAACCCATTAAAAAGTTGTGCTGACCATATGAATAGACAATTCACTGAGGAAGAAACAAAATTTCTAATACACATAGGAAAATGTGTCCCATCTTTCTACTAATAAAATAGGATATTAAATGATAAACAAGTTTTACTTTTATATTTTCAAATAGTAACATGGCTTGGCTCTCAATACTTACAGGTTACTAACTCATTTAATACAACAAGCTTATGTGGTCATATAGTTACCATACAGTGATATTGTCTTCATACTACGATGGAGAAAACTAGGGCACAGAACTTGGCAAGGATGTACCAATTGGCCATTTTTATATACTACTGACTGGAGGGTAATTTGGCAAAGTGTTTCAAGAGTTTTGAAAACAATCATTACTTTTGATGCCGGAATTCCACTTTTAAGAATTTATTATAAAAATAGAAACAGTGGAAAACAAAGGAAAAAGTAATAATCTCAAATACAGCTACAAAATATAAAAGAGAAAAGTAACAAAATCAAGTAGTGCTGACTAGGCAACAATAATTTTGTGAACATACACTCCCCAAACTTGGTAAAAATATGGGCTGCTGCGTTAAGTTGAAAAAGTTACATCTACATAATAACACAATACACACGTATGTACATACACATACACACACACAAAGGAATAACTTAGGCTTTGAACTTATTTTTAGAAATATCTAAATAAAGTGTTAAAAAGTGCCAACCCACTAGTCTAATATGTTCCATAGAAGTGTTTTGTTTGGCAAACACAAAGTTGGAAATATTTGGAAATTTAATTAGACTGTGTGTGCACTCTCAAGTTATTCATAGGCCCTAACATTTAATATTTTGTGTTACAATCTGCCCAAATCAAACATTTGTGCCACTAAGTCCCTGCATGTAGCGGAGACAGTAATTTTCAATAAAAATATATTATATTAAAAATAAATTATTTTAATTAAATCGGGACTTCAATGATTAGCATAGCAATAGATTGGTGAGTTAAACATGAAATACATTATTCTATTTATTTTTAAAGAAATATTAAGATATGAGTAACTGAAACGCCAGGGGAAGTTAAGTTTTCATAAATCAGGAGTCCACATTTTTCTTTGGAAAACAAATTAGACAATATTAATTAGATTATGAAAAGAAACAAAACGAATACATTGGACTCATTAAAAATCAAACAACCCCACCATCAAGTACTATTATGAATAAATCACCCTTTAAAGGTAGAACAAGGAATGGGATTCAATGAATCTAGCCCTTGGGAATAACATACTTAGCCTTCAAGTAAGGTTTCCATACCAGTTCCAGTTTAATTAACCCAAATCACTTCAATAGCTCAATGTCAATGGCATCTGACAGCTATTCTAGGATTGATACCTGGATCATGATTTGGCTGCCTCTCTTCACCAGCTCCTTACAAACAGGTGTCTAACACATGAAAACCATATCCAAATTGCCATGCCCATATCACTAAGAAATCATATATTTCCTTCTCATCAACCAAACAATAATGTATATTTCAATTAAATCAATCATAACTGTTTGAATGGTTTGTATGCCTTTTACAAATAAAGAAAAAAGAACCACACCATATCCTGGAGAAATGAAAATAAAATCAAGGATAAAATTTTCATTCCCCTCAAGGATTTTGGTTTCTCTCTTCTCTTATAGACTTCCCCCCCCCCCCCCAGTACTAACTCAGATTATCCAAACAGGTCAAATTGTGACTGTTGTTAAAGACATTGTCTGATTGGATGTTGGAGTTCAAGACTTGGTCAGTAATATATGAAACTTGTCAGTATTTTATTAACCAGTCCTATTGAACAATAAAATTAGGAACATATTAGATATTGGTCAAGAGACTTAATTTGAAAAGCAGTTTTCTAAAATAGAATTTCTTTGTGATGATGGCAGAGTGGTGTATGATTCTGCAATGATGTCAAGATATAAGACAGCTTTGTAGGAAATGTCTAAAAAGTGCTACAAAATATAGTCTATGTGTTTTCTTTGTTAATTCTCTACATTACCAGTAAGGTCACTGGACATTTTCTTAACCTATTTCCAGAATACATACAACTAGAGGTTTTTTCCCCTCTTTCTCTCTAGAGATCATAACTGCATAAAAAAGGAATCCACCTTCTTTTTATTGCCACCGTGTTACTTGCAGAAGAAACAATTCATCTGCTACGCAGTCTAATACTATTGAGGATGTGAAACTCCATGATTTCCTAGCTCATCTTCCGGTAGGTACCACTTATATTTGGGAAAGAATTCAGAATCTAAGTTAGGTGGAAACTGTTCTTCCCTGCATCAGTGACAGTGAGAAATAACTGAAAGTCGCAAGCATACTATCTTCAAGCAAATGCCAGAGTGTTGAATCCAATATGAGTATGTTTGCCCTACAGAGACATTGTTCAAATGATGCATTCGCCTGCTTCAACTCATCACTGCCATGCACACCTTCAAAACTTCTCCCAGGCTATATACCACTATTAAAACTATACCTTCCCATCTGTTTTTATCCTACACCCCACTGGATAACCTATAATAATGAACTAATGATCTAATGGAGAATTTCCTAAAACCAACTCTTTAACCCTGAATCTGCTGAAGTCCTACAGGTTAGGTAAAATATAGAAAGCCTAAAGTTTCAAGTATTATGAACATGCAAAAAAATCCAGTGAAAAAATTCCAGCTCTATTTTATTTTATTGACTAAGACACTATAGATGGAAATCAAACTTCTTTTTAAGGACAAACACATATACACACAAACACATTTTCTATAAAACTGGGAAAAGAAAACCAATTTTCACCGCAACAGCATTCACTAACAAAGAAATCCCAAACAATCAAGGAAAACAATGAAATTCAGTCTGGTATCGGCTGGCTTTGTCCTCTTCAGAATGTTAGCAAGGTATCTGCGTGATTTATAATCCAATGTTGGAAATTGGTAAGAACTATAAGAATTTTAGTTAATGGGTTAACATTAACTTAGATATTTTATTAAATATTTCCAAGAACAAAGATTGGTACATACAATACAAAATTAAAATGTAATATTCTAATAGAATTATGCAATATATTTAGATGGTATGATGATGCTCAGTAAGAGAACCGTGTATGTCCTAACACTGATGATTGTTTTCATACACAAACTAGACCACAAATTAGGATTAGAAGCCTACATTTCCAGAAAGTCAGAAAAAATTAACTCGAATATATTGTTCTAGAATCTGCAAGTGGAGATTGAGCTTTCCTATTTGTGTTGAAACTTGTTTTACATAAACATTAGAGGAACAAATATGTAAAAAAAGAATTTTGGATTATCTTTAGAAACATTTGACTCTAATTGAAGTTCTTTCCTTCATTATGTTTCTCTACACTTATTCAGAATAATACCAATTAGGAAATTTCTACCAGGTCTAGTAAAATTAATTTCAACCTGATTTATTCTTTAACTATCTAAAGGTATACATCTAGAGGCTTATCCCAATTGCTTGTAAATAATTAAATTGGCTTCAAGAAGCAAAGTTCAGCATTTCCTTCTTCAAGAGAAAAAGCTAAGTCACTTGTGCTATATTCATGCCATTTATTTGACAAAAACCTTTATTAAAAACTCACTGTTTGCCAAACACTCTAAGAGTTCTCAACAAACGAAGATTACAATGACAAACTTCCCTCAAATTCCAGACAAATGGAGACAGAAACAAGAAACACTAATTACAATGTACCAAATCCCTTAACATAATAGAAGTATGAGGGAACTGATATTGCTCAGTCTGGCAGTTTTCACCAACAGAAATGCAACTCCCACTGTCAGTGGGATGATCCCGCCTTGAATTCTTTAGATGTTGTTTCTTAGTGTGGAATTTAGCACTGTAGCAGCATTCTTCAATCATTATGACACTCATCTTAACAACTGAAAAAGCCCCATTCTGTATTACAAAATGCTTCCTGACAGTGGGATCGCCCTCTTGAAGAACGTTACTAGACAATGTCTACTTCTAGTTGTGGTTCTATAAAAGGAAAGGATCTAGGGACTCCTTAGCTTTATCTAGATTTCATGTATTCACGTAAGACTACATTCTTAATGGGCATTTGATTTAAGAGACAGAGTATTAGGATATCTATAATTCAAAAAAAAGTAAAAATAATAAAATAAAATAAAATAAAATAAAATAAAATAAAATAAAATAAATAAATAAAATAAAATAAAGGATATCTATAATTCACTTGAAAATACTTCAGTGTAGGCAGCATGATATTACATATTTATTAATGATTTACATTGAAATTAAAATCTAGGTATACTCATTTGCATCAACTGGAAATTCACACAAAAACATACTGTGGGTTATCATCATCAGGGTCTCTTCAGGAGAAACAGGAAGAGCTTCAGTTACCTTTAGTTCCTATTAACACGAGAGGCTTTGCTGAATAACGAAGTGGCCTGAAGACATTGTGGTGCAACAGTGGACCGGCTGCAATATTTCAGAGACAGTTTCAATCCTGGCAGAATAAGGATGATCTCTATAGCAAGCTGATCCCTGCTAACCAGGTCATGCCCAATGCAAACACTTCGAAAAGTGCACTTCGAAGCCGGCAAAGATTTAGCGATTTCACCACCACTTCCCAACAATGCTGTAATGAAAATGTGCCTCAAAGCAAAGTCTGTCACACATATGAACATTTATTAAACAATCACTCATCAGCAAGCAGGCACAAACAATTTATAGCACCTACTCTGTCAAGAATATTACTTTCCAGTTCTCTATCCTTTTAGGTTCTCTGATCAACTCTTTGCATGAAATGTTCCCTAGAGTTATATATGACAACATTCCAAAGGGTGGAATTCTATTACACTTTATAGGAGGCATCAGGGAGCCAGAAATTCTCCTAACCCAGTAGTGGCACGGACACATTTAGGAATCAAACCTTGGGTACCAGAGCCCACAGGGTTTTTACAAGGAGGATAGGGAGTACCCAGTGCACGTATCTTGAATATCTCTAATTATCTATTCCCGCTTACCATACTAGTCCAACATTCAAAATGATTGTTAACAGGCATTATTTCCAACAGTGAAAATCAATTTCTTGCATTGGCTCTTTTAATTTAAAAAACACAGAAGGTTAATACAGATAGCAGAGGCTCCTGAAATTCCCTATTATGAAACATAATACTAGCTGATCACTCATGGAATATGGATTAGGAAAACTGACTAGAAATAAATGGAAGCTAAATATTATAGACATGATATCACACATAACTATGTTGAATTATTTTCAAAAAATTACTGAGATCATAGAAACACCCTAGAATTAATCTCTAATATATCTGTACCACCCAGTTATACAGTTGGAGGATTTAGTTGTCTGATATGAACTTTAAAAAATGCTGATTTTAGAATATTTTTATGTATGACTTCAAAGAACCTTTCATGCATTGTAATTCAACATCTTAAACAACAGAAAGCTAAAAACTCACCAAAGTCACTAAATATTCTGTATGATTTTTTTGTGTCTGCTCACTAATACATTATTTATGTGCATGGTCATATGAGGCCTAGGTCTTGATAACTTCAAAGTAAGGTTGTAGAAAAATCACCACCACTCATCTACCTCTAATTATTGGCAACAACTTTACCTAAAAGAACCTAGATATGGATAACAAATTC
This sequence comes from Canis lupus dingo, assembly GCF_003254725.2. NCBI lineage: Eukaryota > Metazoa > Chordata > Mammalia > Carnivora > Canidae > Canis > Canis lupus. The sequence goes on from NC_064245.1 coordinate 7,076,160, forward strand.
CTTTAATATTAATCTCCCTGTATTCCTGATGTAGATTTTCCCTAATTTCTATAACAAATCTTTTTTTTTTCTTCTTTTTCCTTTCCTCTACCCACTCGGGTTCTTTGTCTCCACCTCATTACTCCCATACTCTGTCTTTTTGCCTCCTTGGAGACATTATTCCAACAGTCTATCTCTTTATTAATCCCTCTCCTCTGATTCTTTCTCCTAATCCTATAAACAAGATTTAATCTTACTATTTCATGACCACTCTCTAAATCCTGTGTCTATAAAACAATCTACATTATTTCTTGTATTCACTTCCAAACTTTGAAAGAGAATTTTCCAGCAATTCATTACCAGTCTTTGCCTTCCCTCAACCCTTCTAATGTGTCTACTAAAATTTCTCACCAAGGTCTCCTAATTATTAAAGTTGCTGACCTGCTGTGTCTCTATCCAAAAATCTCTCTTCACCTGCCCACGCTGTTTTCCACCATCTCCTTGAGGTGTTCATCTTTTCCTGTTTTCCCTTGCTCAGTCTTTCTAATCTCTTCTACAATTTGGGTTAGTGTTTTTCAGTTTCATTCTTCAGTTGCTCTTCTTTTTTCCATTTCTTAAATGTTAGCATCCCCAAGCGCTTTTAATCACATCACTATTCTCTATACTTTTTCTTCTGTTTTCTTGCCAATTACACATCAATTAACATGGTTTCAACTATCAACATTATGATGACTTTTATTTATTTTTTTTAATTTTTTTTTTTTTTTTTTTTTATGATAGTCACACAGAGAGAGAGAGAGAGGCAGAGACACAGGCAGAGGGAGAAGCAGGCTCCATGCACCGGGAGCCTGACGTGGGATTCGATCCCGGGTCTCCAGGATCGCGCCCTGGGCCAAAGGCAGGTGCCAAACCGCTGCGCCACCCAGGGATCCCCTTATGATGACTTTTAAAGTTAGAATCCTGCTGTAGCTTCTTTTCAACTCCAGACCTGTACTTCTCCCCTACTACACCTTCAAAACTCAAAGGAGCCAAACAGAATATGTTATTTCTTAGCCATATGTGTTTTAAATGTTAAGCCTGCTCAACAGCTGCCACGAAGCCAATCTCCAAACTATAGGGGAAATAAAAATATCACTGTAAATATAACAAGATGGATAAAACTGTTTCCAGAACTCTATATGATTGGAAGTGTTAACTGCATAAGACACTAGGGAGTTGAGCAAAACTACTGTTGAAGATGCATTTTCAATAGTAACTGGTATTTGTTAAGTATCTCCTGAGGTAGATGGGTCCAGGTAACTACAAATTTCATTTAACTCACCAAGATGTGCAAGCTAAGGCAGAACCACAAGGAATTTTCCCTCTTCACTCCATCCCAAGGTAGAACTTAAGGTCCTCTTCTATAACTAAAATGTGAAAAAAATGTATATACTTAAAGAATATTCATTTGCAAGGATATCAAATTAAATTTTCAGGGTTCTATGATCTTCCTCTGTTCTTTCTCTGTTATAAACCTCTCTTTTCTATTTTTTTTTTTGTTAGAGAATGGCATCACCATCCGTCAAATCAATTTAGAAAACTGCTTTGTCTTCAGCTCTCATTTTCATCATTCCACATATAATCATTCACCAGGTTTCAATAATTGCACTTATCAAAAAATACCAATTTCTCTCCATTTTCATGGACAATCCCTTAATACGGATACTCACCATTATAATAGCTTCCTTAAATCACTTTTCTTTCATATCTTCCCCCCTGCGGCCACTTGTCAAATTTTCAAAAATATTATCTTGTTAAAGAAAAAATAAACATTGTGGAACACTCTCACTTAAAATCTGCCAATGATTAGAAATTATCTAGAGAATGAAGTTTAAATGTTTTAGATGTTTTCCTTTCCTCCTAACTCTTTGCATACAAATAATATCACAATATCATGTTCAATCTTAAAGAGGACTTTCTACACAGATTAATATTTCCCCCATATTAGGAAATAATCTCACCCTCCTCTAAATTATTTAAAATTCATATTTATCTTTCTCATGCTTTTCATTTTAGGGAAATAGTATTATAACTACTTACGTGCACTTCCTATATACCTAAGTCAAAATGGAGAGCACTTTCAAGGACTATATTTTAATTCTCTTTACGATCCTAATAATTTGGTGACTACATCAATGTTTATGTTTAAGTCTTCATTTCGGACATATACGTACATAGAAACATTAGTCTGAGACCAAAATGATAGATATACATGGTAAGTAGAAAATTGTAGATACAGAGACCAGTTGGTAGGCTACTAAAAAAAACTTCTGGTAAAAGGTCATGAACAAATATATATATTTAAAAAATATAAATCTCATCTCATCATCCATATTTTACTGCTCAGTTGCTTAAAAAGAAATATTTTTATTATAAATTGACTCATAAATTTAAAAAAAACTGATATTATTATGCTTGGAATGTTGACTCAAGCAAATTACACAGATCCTGCTTGTCATTCTAAGATAGGTATAAGTTCTGAGGAAATACCATATTTTCTGATGTTATATATCTTGGCAACCAAATGAGGACTATAGTGGGAAATCACCAACCCTATCTCAAACTCTATAAGGCTGTGAAGCCTGCCTCATCTTTTTTTCAATGCACAGCAGGTAAGAAAACTGGAAGGCTGGGTTTATAACTGGTATATCATAACCATTAAGAGGAAATAAGGCAAATTGGTCATCAAAGGAATGACAGACAACAACAAAAATGAAATGACCAGGTTTCAAAGTGTTCAAAACTGGTAACACCAGTGGCAAAGTCATTTTCCAGTTGTCTCCTCTTAAAATTTCACTTTATAAATAAGTAGAAAGCCCAAGGAAGTAAGTTTCATTAGCATGATGTTTCTGAGTTATATATAGTATATAATTCACATTTTCATATAGTTGGTATGTGCATTAAATGCTTCTTTTGTAATACTGAAGGTAATAGGTTCTATTGGGTTAGATATGCCATATTTAGAATGTTATACAAAAGTACAGATGCAAATTAAAGCTGCAAGAGTTCCCAAATAAAACAGTAACTAGCATCATAAATTTGCATGGAAATACCTGCTACCATATATACATTATTAAACCAGAGCCAAATTAAAAATCCCTCAAATATCTGCTTTTAAATTTTAGTATATTATTATAAGTAGCTAGCTCTGAGGTGCATGTCAATACCTATACACACTTCATAATTCTACCATTTTGCTGGAATCAGGGGAATTGTAGAACAACTGTGACAAAAACAAAGCAATTTCTTTTTCTTTCCTTAATTCCTTCTCCCCAAAAATTCAGATCTTCTGATATCACAGTGCATGCAGACTTCCATTGAACACTAAATCAGTGCTGTATCATTATCATCCGTGCCATTTCAGGATCTTTCTTTTCCTTTTTTGCATGATGCTAATGTTCACTGCCTTGAATCTGTTTCAACCACCCACTGCCAAGATCATGGTCTGGTCTTTGAACCACTTCCTCATGTTTTCTATCAAAATGTACCTGCTTATATTTTCCTTCCTTACATCAGACTGTGACTCTCTTTAATCGACATAGAAGCTGAATAATGGCTTCTCCAAGGTTTTAGGTCTTCGGCCCTAGAACCTGTAAATCTTATTTTATAAAGAAAAGTGTGGTTCCAGATGTGATTAAATTAAGCATCTTGACATGGGGAGGTTATACGAGGTTACCTGGGTGGGCCTTAAAGGCTATGGCTAGGGTCCTTATAGGAGAGAAGCAGGAGATTCAACACCACACACAATTGTGGGCAGAACTGAGAGTGATTCAGTCACAAACAAAGGAACCCCGTCAGCCACCAGAAACTAGAAATGGCAAGACATGGACTCTCTCATAAAGCCTCCAAAGGAAGCAGAGCCCTGCCAAAATCTCCATTTCAGACTTCTGGCCTCTACAACTGTAAGAGAATAAACTTTTGCCATTTTATACCCTCAGGTTGTGGTAATTTGTTACAGCAGCCACAGGAAACTAATACAGTAATCTAATGAACAAATCTGTGCTAAACCACTCATGACAAATCATGGCTTCATATGTTATCCCTAAAAGAAATGTATCAAAATGGCAGAGAATCCTAGAGAAAAATCTTTAACTTAATGGACTAAATTTCAGGTTGTTGGGAGTCTGGCCATGTTACTCACCAGTGTGGGAGTGTTTCAGGGTAGGAAGACCTTTTTGGTTTGAAGCAAGCAGATAACACTTAAATTTCTTTATAGAATTAAGCCTGGAAGGACACCTGGGGGGCTCAGGGGTTGAGCGCCTGCCTTTAGCTCGGGGCATGATCCTGGAGTCCTGGGACCAGGTTCCACATCAGGCTCCCTTCAGGGAGCCTGCTTCGCCATCTCCTCGTTTCTCTGCCTCTCTCTCTGTATCTCTCATAAATAAATTTTTAAAAATTAATAAAAGCTTAAAAAAAAAGAATCAAGCCTGGAGACAGTCTTAATCATGTAACAGCTAACTACATACCTTAGAAATATTTCCACCCTTTCAAACAGTTTATTTTCTTTCTCTGTTATTTCTTCTGTCATATTCAAAACAGCATAGAAAACTAAGCTAAAACACAATTGGAGAAAAGACCCTAAATAGTTTAATGCATTGTATCAGCTCCCACTGCATTTTAACATTCACTCACCAGACTAAATCCTACCAGGTATTAGAGTAAAAAATGCTTTCCCCAATTAGAAGGGTAATCTATCTTGCAAAATTAAATCAAGTTTATTAGAACTATCTGAATATTGCAAGTCAAGGTTTATTTTTAAAATGAGATCTAAAAAAGAAAAAGGGAACCTTGAGCCAGGGGCGCCCCGGGAGCACCCACCCGTGGGTGCGCCGCCCTCCCGCTGAGCAGCCATGAGTGAGACGGTTATCTGCTCCAGCTGGGCCACTGTGATGCTTTATGATGACAGCAATAAGCGATGGCTGCCGGCAGGCACGGGCCCCCAGAGTTTCAGCCGCGTCCAGATCTACCACAACCCCACGGCCAATTCTTTCCGGGTTGTGGGCTGGAAGATGCAGCCAGACCAGCAGGTGGTCATCAACTGTGCCATCGTCCGGGGTATCAAGTATAACCAGGCCACCCCCACCTTCCACCAGTGGCGCGATGCCCGCCAGGTCTGGGGCCTCAACTTTGGGAGCAAGGAGGATGCCACCCAGTTCGCGGCGGCCATGGCCAGCGCCCTTGAGGCTCTGGAAGGAGGGGGGCCTCCGCCACCCCCGCCACCTGCAGCACCTCCCACCTGGTCTGTCCAGAATGGTCCCACCTCAGAGGAGGTGGAGCAGCAGAAAAGGCAGCAGCCGGGCCCACCAGAGCACCTGGAGCGCCGAGTCTCCAATGCAGGAGGGCCTCCTGCTCCCCCAGCTGGGGGACCGCCTCCCCCTCCAGGACCTCCTCCTCCTCCGGGTCCCCCCCCACCCCCTGGTGTGTCCCTCTCAGGGGGCTCTGCGGCAGGGCACGGAGCAGGGGGAGGCCCACCCCCTGCGCCCCCTCTCCCCACAGCACAAGGCACCAGTGGTGGGGGAACAGGGGCCCCCGGTCTTGCAGCAGCCATTGCCGGAGCCAAACTCAGGAAAGTCAGCAAGCAAGAGGAGGCCTCAGGGGGCCCCCAGTCCCTAAAGCAGAGAGCACTCGAAGCACGGGCGGGGGGCTGATGGAAGAGATGAATGCCATGCTGGCCCGGAGAAGGAAAGCCACACAAGTTGGGGAGAAACCCCCCAAGGATGAATCTGCCAATCAGGAGGAGCCAGAGGCCAGAGTCCCAGTCCCAGCCCAGAGTGAAACTGTGCAGAGACCCTGGGAGAAGAACAGCACAACCTTGCCAAGGATGAAGTCCTCTTCATCCGTGACCACTTCCGAGGCCCACCCCTCCACGCCCAGCTCCAGTGACGAGTCAGACCTGGAGAGAGTGAAACAGGAGCTTCTGGAAGAGGTGAGGAAGGAACTGCAGAAAGTAAAAGAAGAGATCATTGAAGCGTTTGTCCAGGAGCTGAGGAAGCGGGGTTCCCCCTGACCACAGGGCTCCAGAAGATCCTGTATCTCCTTTCTGCACACCCCGCCTGTCACCCTGCTTTCCCTGCCTCAACTCGACTTGGAATTGGCTAAAGACCACACAGGAATGCATCTCCCCCACTCCCTGTCCTACTTGGAAAATACCAAGGGGGTGTGGCTCCGTGGCCCCAGGGCCACACCCATACTGGCTGCTGATTGGCTGGGGAGGCCCCCACCCTTTGCTCCCTTTGGTCCTTCCCCTTCGCCATCCCCTTGGGGCTGGTTCCTCTGTTGGGGATTGGGGACCAAGTGACCCCACAGTAAGGGGGAAGGAAGGAGGGAATCTCACATTCCCTTGTTCTAGATTCACTTTAACGCTTAATGCCTTCGAATTTTTGTTTTTTTAAGGAAAAAAAATATATATATATATTTAGGTTTTGGGGGGAAGGGAAATTTTGTTTCTCTTTCGTTTTGATAAAACTGGGGTGTGGGGAGTTTTTAAATGCTATGCCCAGGGCTTGTCCCCTTTGGAGCAGCTATTTAAGGGGGAGGATGTCCCACCAGGCTGGGGGCACCTCCCCCACCCCCACCCCCACCCCAGGGAGCTCCCTTCCCTTTGGCTCCTTCCCCTTTTCTATGAGGAATTAAGATGCTATAACTTTTTGGAACCTCAGTTTTTTGGTTTTTTATTTGGGTAGGTTTTGGGGTCCCCCTGGGGAAATAAGATGAGGGAGAAAGGAAAGGGGGAGGAAACCTCCCCTCTCCCACCTTCACCTTTAGCTTCTTGAAAATGGGCCCCTACCGAATAAATCTGCCAGTTTTTTATAAATAAAATAAATAAATAAATAAAAAAAAATAAAAAAGAAAAAGGAGAGACAAAAAATAAACTGGGGGTATTTGCTTTCAGAAAGCATATTTTCTTTGAAATAAGAGTAATATTTTCCATTCATGAATTTTTAAATAATAAACTTCTCTTTAAACTTTCTCTCCCTACTATTTTTCTTTTTCTTAACTATAACTTCTATGTCTTGTATACTTACCCTTTAATCTATAATTTCATGGACTTTGTGCTCTCTGAGCAATTTTATTTTTTTACCTATTCATCTTCAAAAAAGACTATTGGCTAGAAGGGTAACATTCATTTTTTTTTAAAGTTTTATTAATTTATTCATGAGACACACAGAGAGGGAGGCAGAGACATAGGCAGAGGGAGAAGCAGGCTCCCTGCGGGGAGCCTGATGGGGGACTCAATCTCAGGACCCCGGGATCATGCCCTGAGCCTAAGGTAGACGCTCAACTACTGAGCCATCCAGGCGTCCTGGTGACATTCATTTTAAATTTGCTATTATCAGAATAATAATTTAGGAGGTAAGGAAATTAGTAATGTCATAAATCATAATTTTGGCTGCTATTTTATTAACACTTTTTGAGGTTCACTATTCATTCAGAGAAAGGCACAAAAGAATATAGTTCAATTTATGACCACAAAGAGCAGAAACATGTGTAGTTACCACCGAAGTCAATCAATGAAATTTTATCTGTACCTTAGAAGCTCTACTGTATCCTTCCTATTTCCTTTTTTCTGTGTAAAAGTGGTCACTCTCCTGACTTCTAACACCATAGGAAAGTTTCACCCATTTTGCACTTTATATAAGTGAGACCAGTACAGCCTGTATCACTTTGTGTGGCTCTTTTGCCTGTTACATCGGTTTACTAATTCATATTGTTTGTTGTAACCGATAGTTTGCTTAAATTCACTCTTACATAATATTTCACTGAATGAATTTACAATTTTTATATCCATTCTATTATTAATGGAGATTTAGGATTTTTTGAATTTTGTAGTATTATGCCATGAACTTCTGGTATAGTGATCAAAATTTTGCTGCATATATACCTTGAAAACTTGAAAGGAACTAACTGCTGGTCATAAGGTATGTATGTCTGTTTTAGTAAGTAGTAACAACTATGCCAAAGGGGTTCAACAATTTATATTCCCACCACCAGTGCAATTTTACATTACTTTAGGTCAATTTTTGTTTTTTTAACATCATCTATCATAAGTGCTATCCCCTTATATTTTTGATTTTCATTCTGATTAAAGAGGGTGAAACATTTCCCTTGTATTTATTAGCCACTTAGGTATTTCTGTGATGGTCCCATTCAGAATGTAAGATATATAAATTCTCTTGTGTTATTGGTTTTCTTGTAGTAGGAATTCTTTATATATTCTCAGTATGAACTCTCTCTTGATGATATGGATTGCAAATAACCAATCACCATAATTGTTTCTTTTTATTAGTTGCTATATAGGTATCCACTTGTCAAAATGCACTTGACTGAGTAGACTAGTTTCACCCACTGCTCTACAATGATACCTTGTCCAACTATCAAGCTTGGGTTATATTCTGGACTCTTAATTGTGGTCCATTCTTATATATCTATCCCGTACCAATACTAATATGTCTTAATCATTGTAGCTTTATAATAATCGTGATATCTGTTAGTATATGTCCACTAATTTTATTTTTTTCTAAAAAAATTGTTTTTATATACTTGGTCCTTTGAATTTCCTTTAATATAGAGTCAGCTTGCCAGTTTCTATACAGATGCACATTGCTGTGATTCTTATTATTAATCTGTTAATTTATTAATCTATTAATAGATTAATAGATTAGACCATTGTCTAATTGATCTTGAATTGTATAGACCAATTCAAGGAAAAGTGACCATGAAATCCATGGATATATCAGATCCTTTTCTTTATTGGGCCTTTCTGTACAAATTTCTTGTATACCTTTTTCATTCTTTCATAATTACATATGAACTGACATAATAATTTTTAGGCTTGAGTAAAGGACAGACTATTAAATAGAAAGAAAGAAATCTGATTGCCTATGTTGACTTTATTTTGAAACATAAATTTAATTTTTATGTTAATGTTATGTGATTTCAAACATAAAATTAGATATAAACCATTTATGATTATAACTCTTATAACTACCGTAAACATATAATAAATTTATAAACAGAAGTACTAAATAAAATTCAAGTAGAATAAAAGAAACTTTCTAAGTACTTTATATCCATACAGTATGGCAAATCATAAAATTTTGAAAAATTATATTTTCTAAGTACTGTGTCTGATTACAGATATAAAACTGGTATACAGCATAGCTAAATTCACATAATCCAATAACTTATGTATAATTTTTTTTGAATTTTCAACATACACAATAACATTTACAGTTTTATTTATTCATTTGTTAATTTTTATGATTTATTTTTTCTTTCCTTTTGATACCACCTAGACTCTCTAGTAAAATATTTAATAAAAGTGGTAGCAATGAGGGACACCTGGGTAGCTCAGCGGTTGAGCATCTGCCTTTGGCTTAGGGCGTGATCCCGAATTCCTGGAATCGAGTCCCATATCAGGCTCATTGTATGGAGTCTGCTTCTCTTCCCTCTGCCTCTGTCTCTGCCTGTGTCTCTCATGAATAAAAAAAAATAAATCTTAAAAAAAAAAAAGTGGTAGCAATGAGAATTCTCTTTTCTCATTTAGAAAATGAGAGAGAGGCTTTCAAAATTCTACAAACAAGTATAATGTTCAGTACCAATTTGTTTAATTAAGGTTGTGTTTGTAATTAATTTTTGTCAAATTAACTACTATTTCTAGTTTGATAAATGTCTATAAATGATAGATATTGATTTTATCAAATGCTTTTTCTGAAATTATTGAGATGGATTAATCAGCTTTTCCTTTTTCAGCTAATGTGGTTAAACACATTAATTGATTTTCAAATGTTAAATTAACATTGCATTTATGATAAAAGACAAATTGTGATATTACAGTATCCTTTTTATAAGTTATTACATTTGATGAGTTAATATATTGTTTAGGATTTTGCATCTGTGTTTCTTAGTGAAACTGGTCTATAATTTGACTGAATTGTAATGTCCTCATCAAGCTAGTTTCAAAGTTATACTGAGCTCATAAAATTAGCAATTTTCCCAAATTTTCTATTCTGTGGAAGATTTTGTGTAGTATTTTCTTCATTTGCTTCTTAAAAGCTTTGTAAAATATACTAAAGCTCTCTCGGTCTCAAATTTTCTTTCTGTGAATAGTTAGGTCTGATAGTTACAGACCACTCAGATTGTGTCTCCCTCCTTGTGTTAAGTTTTGGTACCTACATTTTTTCAAAGGAACCTGTTCACTTCATCTAAATCTTAAAATTAAACATGCTTCCCTCATAAAAAGATGAAATGACATTTGTTGACATTTTTCTCATCCAACATATCTAATTTGTGTAGTTTCAAAAATAAATTTTTGTTCATTTTTAACATTCCTGCTAAGTTTGAATTAATTTCTCATCATTTATTTAGGCTTAGTTTTATGGCACTGGACATGATTCTATCCACCTGTTATTTTTTAAAGTATAACAGCTTTCTTATGCTTAAGTTAATTATTTTCATTAATTTCTGAACTCATTAATAACTTTTTGATATTTTATTTTTAGACAAGTATATGAGCAATCTACTTTCTGATTTCCTTTCTTTTTTTAGATCTAAATTCATCTTTAATAGGTTTTTTTTTCTGAATTCTTATACACGTTAGTATATGTCTCAGTTGCTTTCTGAAATGACATTCTTACTTGATGGATATTGACATCTTTAGTGACCAATGTTACTCTCAAAAATCTATAAAAGGAGTTAAAATTGATAAGAAATCTGATGTTATTCTCATCTGTGTTTATAAACAAGAAAACGGTTTAAGTTTTGCTGTTATTTTTTTGTTTCATTTTGCTCATTTGCTTGTTTTTTTATTAAATTTTAGAGATTTGAAGAGCTATAATTCTCTCATAAAGTTGAATTTTGCATGGAAAATTATAAATATTGCCTATTGTAGTTTTTTTTGTTTTGTTTTGTTTTTTCACTATTTTTCTACTTCCTGTTTTACAAGGTTCTATAACTGGTTATTTTAGTTACCCTAAGATATAAAAGAAGAATTACTAATGGTGAAAGAGAACATCATAAGAAAGATATGATGAAGTTACTGAACTCTTAGTAGACAAGCTGTATACCAGTTAAATGGTTCTGAATATTAGCTGGTCTCTCGTATAGAGACAAGCAAAAAAAATCGGGTAAATTAGCTTTTTATGATTCATCCCGCCTGCTTTTTATCCTCACTCACAACCTGCAAGTGGTATTGAAAAAAGTGTTGCACTGTGAGTGGCAGTAAACAGAAGACTGAGAGAAAATAGAGAAACACAGACTACTATTTTCTACAAGTATGGCCACCATGATGTCACTTCTCTAAGAGTGAGTCCTCTCTCCTATCAACCTATTAAATCCTCCTACAGTGAGTAATTAATAAATATTGACTATTTTTAATTACCATTTTATTATTAACATTAGAACCACAATTTAAATTAAATTTTCATTGAAGTATAATTAACCTACAGTGTTATATTACTTTCAGACATATTCAACAATTCCACATATTACTCAGTACCCACAATGGTATATATATATATAGTTATAATCTTTCTCAAGACTGCTTCAGCTATTCAGGGTCCTTTGTGGTTGAATACAGATTTTAAGGTTATTTGTGCTAGTTCTGTGAAAATTTCTGTTGGTATTTTGATAGAGATTGCACTAAATCCATTTAGATTGTTTGAGGTAGAAGGACATTATAACAATATTTGTTCTTTCAATCCATGAACATGGGATATCTTTTCATTTGTTTGTATCACAATTTCTTTCATCAATGTTTTATTGTTTTCAGAGCATAAGTCTTATACTTTCTTGGTTAAGTTTATTCTTAAGTATTTTATTCTTTTTGGTGCAATTGTTAATGGGATTGTTTTAATTTCTCCTTTTGACAGTCTTAGTATATAGAAATGCAACAGATTCCTGCATATTAATTTTGTATCCTGTGACTTTACTGAATTCATTTATCAGTTCTAGTAGTTTTCTGGTGGAGTCTTTAGGGTTTTTCTATATAAAGTATCAGGTCATCTGCACATAGTGAAAGTTTTACTTCTTCCTTACCAATTTGGATGTCTTATTTCTTTTTCTTTTCTACTTCCTGTGGCTAGGATAGCTAGGACTGTGTTTAATAAAAGTGGCGAGAGAAGACATCTTTGTCTCATTCCTGATCTTAGAGGAAGAGCTCTGTTTTTCACCACTGAGTATGAGATTGGATGTGCGTTTCCATATATGGTCTTTATCATGTTGTAGTACATTTCCTCCTTAATCCACCTTGTTCAGAGTTTTTATCATGATCAGATGTCATATTTTGTCAAATGCTTTATCTGAGCTTACTAAGATAAATAATTATTTTACGTGTCACATTGGCTAATTTGTGATTCCTGAACCACCTTTGTATCCCTGGGATAAATCCTAGTAACTCATGGTGAATTACTTTTTTTAATGTATTGTTGAATTTCGTTTGCTAAAATATGATACAGGATTTATGAACCTATGTTCATCAGGGATAACATCTGTAGAATTCTTTTTTGTAGCATCTTTTTTGTCTGGTGTGGCTATCGGGGTAATGCTAGCCTCATAGAATAAATCTGGAAACTTTCCTTCCTATTCTGTTTTTTGGAATAGTTTGATATGAATAAGTATTAACTCTTATTTAAATGTTTGAAGACTGTTCTTTCCAATTTAGATGTGCTTTGTAGGTAATGAAGATTTAACAGTTTGGTTGTGAATCCAGTTTTTTAAAATCAATTACTATAATGAGTCTTTTATTAATTTAGGGGTTATTTTAGTACTTAGCAAGTGATTGTTTTGGGGTTTTTTTTAAGGTTTTATTTATTTATTCATGAGAGACACACACAGAGAGAGAGAAGCAGAGACACAGGCAGAGGGAAAAGCAGGCTCCATGCAGGAAACCTGACACGAGACTCAATCCCTGGACCCTGGGATCACACCCTAAGCTGAAGGCAGATGCTCAACTGCTGAGCCACCCAGGCATCCCTATTGTTTCTTAAAATAGAAACTAGTTGATATAAATTTTGTTTATCCAAATTCTTTTTGTTTAAAGCTCACAACAGTTATTTGAACAAATTTCAGGGTCCACTCCTATTTAAAAAGTGATGTTCAACCTCTATCGCTTAGATTGTTGAGAAGTCTCTTTTTAACTTTAGGAACTGCTATATTCTTTCCAGACGTATTTTGCATGAAAACATCACTACTAGACTCACTTATGTAATTTTGAGTGTGGCAGAGGGTAATTTTTAGCCTTTTACAAACTTTCTCCTGGATGAGGAATGGAAAGCTATCCAACTGATACTTTCAGCTTCAAGGTTTTCTTCTGGTTTACAAAGCTATTTCCCTATCAGCTATCAATATCAACATTCACATTATGACATTTCCTAATTCCAGGACTATTGCTGTAATATCAATGTGGTCTCTCCACTTCCAATGTCACTTTATGCAAAGCATTTTTGTATTGATACCTTATACTAGGGAAATAATAATTTTTCATAGCAATCTAGGTCATGACTCCATATTGATTTTATGGAGCACAATGCCTATCTGGTACAATGTTCTAGATAACTTACAAGCAGTTTCCAGGCTTCATGCTGACTCAAGCAGAAATACTTACATAATTCCTTAGATAAGTGAATGGAGACAAGAGTATTTAGGTTATCGAGCTACAAATATAAGATGGAATCAGGTCCTAACATCAAAAGCAGAACTTCTGTCCATGTTATCAAGTCATCTCCCATTAAAGTTTATGGTTGATGCTCAAAGTCCTGTGAATTGGCTCCAATTTTTTTCTCCTTTCCAACTTTAATTTCAATATGTGAATTCATATTTTTTTTACATTTTACTTCAAATTCACACTAAGCCTTGGGCATGTTTTCTGATTTCTTGTATTACTCTATTATCATTATTTAATTCACATTTTATTGTCTTTCAAATTCCCTAAATGTTGGAATCCTTCCCACAAGGGACATTTTACATATTGTTTCTTCCATGAAAGATTGACTGCTTTCTTTCTAAGATGTAATTAATAATTAGTAACTCCTACTGTTGCTTAGTACATTCCTGTATAGTAACTTGTATCAAATTTACTTATATACAAGTCTTTTTTTTCCTCTAAAAAAACTTATACTTTAGAGATACAAGAAAATTGTATGCGTATCTAAATTTTGTAATTATCAGAGTGACTGACACAGAATGGGTGTTCAACAGGTTATGTTTTCTTGAAATATCCAAAAGCAGATATCACATTTTGGATACACATCAGTTCTAGTCCTGAGGACTTCTTATGCCATAGTTCTTCTTGACCTGTGCCCTGCCTCAAAAAGTTATTACTAAATTTTGTAGAAGTTCAATGTGATCAACATTAAATACAATTAGTAAAATTGACAGAAGCTATGAAATAAATACTATCCCATAAAATCTAATACCTAGCTTCATTTTTTAACACAAATACTAATTCCCTTCTATTTCTTTTCAGAAGAGATACAGTGAACCCCTGATTATTTCAGAACTAATTACAGAGTTTGTAAATTATCCAGATCATTGACTTCTCCTCCCTTCTGCTGAATGACTTTTGCCTATTTTGCCCAATTTTCCCTTCACTATTACAGTGAAGTTCTGAAAAACTAAAAATCATGCAATTCAAGCCATTCAATTTTGCTTTTTGCAGTAGAATAAGTAGGAAAGGACAAATCTCAATTATTTATCAAAATAATGCTGAGAATTTTTAGTGTTCCATCTTTGCATTAATACAGTTAATTGACAGTTGACTGTACATTTGGTATTAAAAATAAATCAGCATTCTTCATTGCATCTCCAGAAGAAATATTGTTCCTTTTGATGAGTGGTTCTTTGCAAGACTAATCAACATGCATGTGCCAAAAGCCCTATAAATTACTGTGGTGTTCTTTTTTTTTTTAATTTTTATTTATTTATGATAGTCATACAGAGAGAGAGAGAGAGAGAGAGAGGCAGAGACACAGGCAGAGGGAGAAGCAGGCTCCATGCACCGGGAGCCCGACGTGGGATTCGATCCCGGGTCTCCAGGATCGCGCCCTGGGCCAAAGGCAGGCGCTAAACCCCTGCGCCACCCAGGGATCCCATGTGGTGTTCTTAACTATAGAGACATTAAATATGAGAGCTGTGTCTTTGAATGTGTCTTTGAATGTCCATTGTAGTGAATCAGAGCACTCAAATTATGTGACCTAACAGAACCAATTAAAATCCTTTACCTGGAATTGAAAGTCCACACATTTTTCCAGGTTTATTGAGATAATAATTGGCATATAATACTGTATAAATTTAAGGGATACAACATGTTGATTTGATACACTTGTGTATTGAAAAATGATTACCAACTTAGCTTTACCTAACACCTCCCTCACATCATATAATTACCAATTCTTTTTTGTTTTTGTTTTTGTTTTTGTTTTTGTTTTGAGGTGAAAACACTTAAGCCCTACTGTCTTAGTGACTTTCAATTACATAATACACTGTTATTAACTATAATGGCCATGCTCTACATCAGATCCCCAAAACTTAATTCATCGTATAAATGGATGTTTATAACTTGTGACCAAGATTTCCCTGTTTCTCTCACCACTGCCTTCATCCCCGCCCCCCGGCGCCTGATAAACACCATTATACTCTGTTTCTATGAGTTTGGGTTTTTAAATTCCACATATAAACGATATCACACAGTACTTGTCTTTCTAAGTCTGACTTATTTACTTGGCATAATACCCTCAAGATGCACTAACATTACAAATGATAGGATTTCCTTCTTTCTCATAGCTGAATGATATGCCATCGTATATACACTTAGGTTGTTTCCAGATCTCATACCTTGGCTCTCTGGAATAATACTTTAATGAACACAAAGCTGCAGATATCTCTTCAAGCTATTTCTTCCTATTTCAGTTTTCATAGTTTATATTTTTCTGGGAATTTATTCACTTCTTCCAGATTGGCATATGACTGTTCATAACATTCTCTTAAAGTTGTTTGTATTTCTGCAGTGTTGGTTGTGATCTCTTCTCTTTCATCCATGATTTCATTTATTTTGGATGCTTCTCTCTCTCTCTCTCTCTCTTTTTTATAAATCTGGCTAAGGATTTATCAATGTTCTTAATTCTTTCAAAGACCCACTCCTAGTTTCACTGATCTATTCTACTGTTTTTTTAATGTTTATATCATTTATTTTTGCTGTTATATTTTTCTTGAATATTTATTTGTGAGACAGTGACAGCATGAGTGGGAGAGGCAAAGGGAGGCTCTCCTTGCTTAGCACATGCTAAGCAAGGATCCTGATACCCTATGTCTTTTCATTGGAGCATTTAGTCCACTTACAGTCAGAGTAAATATTGATAGATACAAAGTTAGTGCCATTGTATTACCTGTAATGTCACTGTTCCCATAAATAGTCTCTGTTACTTTCTAGTCTTTGTTACTTTTGGTCTTTCTTTCCCACTCAAATGGTCTCCTTTAACACTTCTTGCAGAGCTAGTTTAGTGTACGTGAGTCCCTTTAGTTTTTCCTTGTCTTGGAAACTTTTTACTCTCCTTCTATTCCAGATGACTTTATCCAGTCTTGCTGGATAAAGTATTCTTGGCTGCGTATTTTCCCCAATTAGCACATTGATATATAATGCCACTGTCTTCTGGCCTGCTGTGTTTCTGTGGGTAGGTAGTTCTGCTGCTCACTTTATATGTCTACCCTTGTAGTTTAAGGACCTTTTGTTCCCAGCTGCTTTTCAGAATTCTCTCTTTATCTTTGTATTTTGGAAGTTTCATTATGATACATCTGGATAGGTGTTGACCTATTTTTGTTGATTTTGAGGGAAGTTCTCTGGGCCTCTTGGACTTGAATGCCTGTTTCCTTCTCCAAATTAGGCAAGTTCTCAGTTATAATTTGTTCAGATAAACTTTCTGCTTTCTCCCCCTCTTATTCTGGGATCCCTATGATATGGACATTATTAGCTTTATGGAATCACTGGGTTCCCTAAGTTTACCTTGGTGAACTTCAGCTTCACTATTTTCCATAGTTTTATCTTCTATATTACCTATTCATTCCCTGCTTCTTTCATCCTCATTGTAATTATACCTAGTAGGTTTTGCATCTCAGTAATAGCATTTTTATTGGCTTATTTTCTAGGTCTTTTATCTCTGCAGCAAGGGTTTCTCTGGTGTCTTCTATTGATTTCTTTCAAGCTTGGCTAGTATTCTTATGACTGTTGTTCTAAATTCTTGTTCACATGTATTGCTTGTATATGTTTTGAGCGAATCCCCAGCTGTGATTTCGTCTTGATCTTTCTTTTGGGGAGAATCCTTCCATCTTGTCATTTTGTATGCTTCCTGTTCCTAAGAGTAATGCCATATGAAGAAGGGGTCATACACTGTTCAAGGCCCAGTGTTTCTGGAATTATGCTGTGTGCACTTGATGTTGTGTTTTGCCTGCTCTTTCCCATAGGTCAATCCTCACCAAGTTCCTCCTTGCTTATGGTGGGCAGTGTTTGGACCTTTAACTAGGTTTGCTTTGATGTGTTTTTTAGAATATGCCTGGAATGAAAAGGGTAGAAAAAGAAGCCTGATGAGAGAGAGAGAGAGAGAGAGAGAAGAAGCAAGACATTAAAAAACAAAACTATGTAAGTCTGATTCCAAAGGAAAAAAGAAAAGGAGAGAAGAGAAGAGAAGAGAAGAGAAGAGAAGAGAAGAGAAGAGAAGAGAAGAGAAGAGAGAAAAGAAAAGAAAAAAGTCCTATTTCTACCAGAACTGAAACTGATGCCTCAAAGCACTCTATGATCAGCAGACTTGGTGCATGCAGGATGCCTGTTCTGGGCTTCTGAGGGAGAGGCCCACTGTGCTGGCTCACTGATGTCCCACTGGTGGGTAAGGGGTGGAAGAAGGCATCACCCCATCTTCTTGTTTTTGGGGAAGGGAAACTTGCTGCTGCCACCATTCAGGAAGGTCTCACAGAAAAGCAAATAATCTCCCCTTTGTGTCCCAGGGCCTTCTCAGGTCCCTGCCCTCAACCTGTCTGTGCCTGGAGCCCCTGACATGCCCCGTGCCACACATTAAGTGTTTTATCTCTAGCATATGGTTGGGATTCAAAACTCTGAATCTTAAAGGACCAAGCAAGGCACAGACCCACACCTCTCCTCTGGAGAATGCCTCCCCATGCTGAGTCTGGTTGTTTTCTCCCAGAAAAACAGCTGCACACCTGCATGGGTGCCTGGAGTTATGGTGAAGCACAGCAAAAGGCAGTGACCAGGTTATCTGCCCTCTGCCTGTGTCTCTGTCTCCTTCCAAAGAACGGCTGCTTCACAGCATCTGCAGGGTCTTTTGTCCTTGTAAAGGCAATATACTCTCTTCCAAATGGACTCCAAGAATGGGAACATTCTCACTTACTGCACCCCAGGGGATCTCTATACTAGGCTGTCCACTCCCGGGCCTATCCATACTATTTTCCATAGTGGCTGTACCATCTTACATTACTGTGAGCAATACATAAGGGTTCCCTTTCTTCCGTATCCTAACCAACATCTGTTATCTTTTGGGTTTTTTGATAATAGCAATTCCAACAGATGTGAAATGACATCTCAATGTGGCTTTGATTTGCATTTCCTTAATGATTAGTGATGTTGAGCACCTTTTCACGTATCTGTTGTCCACTTGAGAATCTTCTTTGGGAAAATGTCCATTCTGTTCCTCTGCCTATTTTTAATATAGATTGTCTTTGTTTTCTATTCATTGTATGAGCTATTTACGTATTTTGAGCATTAACTCCTTGGCATATACATGATTTGCAAATTTTTTCTCCTATTCTAGGAGTTTCCTTTTTATTGTTTCTTTTACAGTCCAGAAAATGTTTTGTTTGATACAATATTACTCATTAAATTTTGCTTTTGTTGCTTTTGCTTTGGGTGTAATAGCCAAAATATGCCTGTCAAGACTAATGCCAATGAACTATTTCCTTATATTTTCTTCCAAGAACTCTATGGTTTCAGATCTTATGTTAAACCCTAAATCCACATCAAGTTCATTTTTGTGAGTGGTATAAAAAAGAGACCCAGTTTCGTTCTTCTGCATAGCTACCCAGATTCCCTGGTCCCATTTACTGAGAACATTAGTCTTTCTCCATTGAGCATCTTGTCAAATATTAGTTGACGATATATGGAAAATTTATTTCTGGGCTCTTTATTCCATTTCTTTGGTCTGTGTGTCTATTTTTTTAGGTCAGTATCACATTGTGTTGATTACTATAGCTTTGTAGTATAGTTTGAAATCAGGAAGTGTGATGTTTCCAGCTTTGTTCCTTCTCAGGGTTGCTTTGGCTCTTTGGAATGTTTTGTAGTTCCATACAAATTTTTAAAATTATTTTGTCTATTTCTGTGAGAAATGTCACTAGAATTTTGATAAGGATTGCATTGAACATACAGATGCCTTTGGGAAATACGGATATTTTAACAGTAAGTATTAATTCCTGTGATCCATAAACACAGGATATCTTTTAATTTGTGTCATGTTCAATTTATTTTATCAAAATTTGTAGCATTTAAATTTCCTTAGTTAAGTTTATTCCGAAGTATTATATTGTTTTTGTTGCTGTTGTGAATGAGTTTTTTATTTCTTTTACAGATATTTTACTGTTAGTGTATAGAAACACAAAAAAGTTTTTTTTTTTTTACATTGACTCTATATTATGCAACTTTACAGAACTTGTTCATTAGTTCTTATAATTTTTTAGTGGAATCTTTAGGATTTTCTATATATAAGATCATATCATTGGCAAAGACAATTTTACTTCTTCTTGTACTATTTGAATGTCTTTTCATTTTCTCTATTGCCTAATTGCTCTGGCTCCAAGTACTATGTTTAAGGGGAATGGCAATAGTAAGCACTCTTCTTGTTCCTCATCTTAGAGGAAAGTTTTTAACTTCTCATCATTAAGTATGATGTTAGCTGTGGACTTGTCACATTGGTCTTTATTATGTTGAGATATATTGCTTCTATACCCAATTTTTTGTGTGTTTTTATCACAAAAGTGTGTTGTATTTTGCCAAATGTTTTTGTACATCTACTGATGTTACCATGATTTTTACCTTTCATTCTGTTTATTGTGGTGTATCATATTTATTGATTTGCATGCGTCAAACCATCTTTGCATCCCAGGGACAAGTTCTGCTTGATTAACCTGTCAGCTCCTTCTAATGTGGTATTGAGTTTAGTTTGTTAATACCTTTTGAGAATGCTTGCATCTATTTTCATCAGAAAAATTTGTGTACAGTTTTCGTGTAGTGTCCATATGTGGCTTTGGTATCAGGGGAATGGCTTGCCTCATAAAATGAGTTTGGATTGTTCCCCCTCTTCTTTTTTGGGGGAAGAGCGTAAGGAGGATTAGTATTAATTCTTTTAAAAAATGTTTTGTAGAATTCACCAGTGAAACCATCTGCTCCTAAGATTTTCTTTGTTTGGAGGTTTTTGATTACTGATTCAATCTCCTTGTTATTTGTTTGTTCAGATGTCTTATTCATGATTCAGCCTTGGTAAGTTGTACAGCCCTAGAAATTTATCCATGCCTTCTAAGTTATCAAATTTGTTGGCATAGAGTTATTCCTCATTTCTCATGATCCTCTGTATTTCTGGGTAACAGATGTAAAGTCTCCTCTTTCATTTCTGATTTTACTTATTTGAGTATTCTCTCTCATCGGTGTTAAAGGTCTATCAATTTATCTTTTAAAAAAAACTGCTCTTAGTTTTGATGATCTTCTCTTTTTTTTTTTGTCTCTTTCTTTTTTTGCTGAAAATCCACACAATTTTAGTTAAATGCCTTTTTGAATTACAGGCAATAATGCTCACAGAAACCTGAAACCTTAGCACTCATTTTTGTAAGCAAATGGAAGGGATGTGCCTAGTATCAGTAGGCATATATTCAATGATATGAGCCTAATTCTAGTTCAAAGGGTTCTTTTATTGTTATTGTTTTGTTAAGATTTTATTTATCTATTCATGGGGGGTGCAGAGACATAGGCAGAGGGAGAAGCAGGCTCCCTGAGGGGGGCCTGATGCAGAACTCCATCCTACGATCACGACCTGAGTCAAAGACAGGTGCTCAACTACTGAGCCACCCAGGTGCCCCTAGTTCAAAGGGTTCCATGCTTACCTTTGAACTTAGCAGTTATGTGAATCCATACATTTCCTCATTTATTAACCTGCTTTGAGGTGAGTTTTGTCCTTATGCAAGAAAGTATAGCTATGTACATGAATGCATGAAGAAGAATGGCAAAGATAGCTAAAATTGGTAGAATTGTTTATGTATGTGAGTGGGTAAAAAAATGAGCAGAGAGGATCTACATAGAAAAATTTCAAAGAATGAGTAAAAATATATGTAGAAGTTGGTAAATAAATGATTAAAAATTTAATAGTCTCAGGATACCTAGGTGGCTTAGCGGTTGAGCATCTGCCTTTGGCTCAGGGTATGATCCCAGAGTCCCAGGATCAAGTCCCAGATTGGGCTCTGCATGGAGCCTGCTTCTTTTCCCTCTTCCTATGTCTCTCCCTCTCACTCT
Organism: Canis lupus dingo; assembly: GCF_003254725.2. NCBI lineage: Eukaryota > Metazoa > Chordata > Mammalia > Carnivora > Canidae > Canis > Canis lupus. The sequence continues at coordinate 7,097,731 of NC_064245.1, forward strand.
CTCTCTCTCTCTCAAGAATAAATAAATATTTTTTTTAAGAAAAGTAAAAATGAAAAGTAAAAGTTTAATAGTCTCATATCATTACATATATGTTTTATATTTTTACACATTATGCACAGTATACTTTTAATGAGTTAAAAGTACAGCTATTTCTATTAGATTTTACTACACACACATTTACAAACAGTTATCTTATTGAGGCCTAATTTGTGACGTAGTATGTGAACTATTCTGGAGAATGTCCCATGTGCACTTAAAAAAAATGTGTATTCTGCTGCGTTAGGATGAAATGTTCTAAATCTACTTGTTAAGTCCATCTGGTCAAGGGCATCATTCAAAGCCATTGTTTCCTTGGTGATTTTCTGTTTAGATGATCTATCCATTGATGTAAGTGGGGTGTAAAAGTCCCCTACTATTATTGTATTATTATCAATGAGTTCCTTTATGTTCATTATTATTTTATATATTTGGATGATCCCAAGTTGGAGGCATAAATATTTACAATTGTTAGATCTTCTTCAACGTGCTGAATGGAAAAAAAAAAAAAAAAAAGAAAGAAACCTCAGCCAAGAATATTCTATCCAGAATAGGAGAGATATACTCATTCAGAATAGAAGGAGAGGTAAAGAATTTCCCAGACAAAAACTGAAGGAGTTTGTGACCACTAAACCAGCCCTTCAAGAAATATAAAGGGGACTCTGAGTGGGAAGGAAAAACCAAAGCAACAAAGACTAGAAAGTAACAAAGAAAATCTCCAGAAAAAAAAAATGACAAAAGAAGTAATAAAATAGCATTAAATATGTAACTATCAATAATTACTCTGAATGTAAATGGACTAAATGCTCCAATCAAAATACAAAGGGTATTGAAATGGACAACAATAAGCCTATCCATACACTGCATATAAGTAACTCATTTAGACCTAAAGACATCTGCATATTAAAAGTGAGAGAGGATAGAGAAAAGTTTATCAGGCAAATTAATGTCAAAAGAAAACCAGATTAGCAATATTTATATCAAAAAAACTAGATTTTAAACCCAACACTATAATAAGATATAAAAAAGGGTACTATAACATAATAAATCCAATAAGATCTTATATATATATTTTAAAACTTAAACATAAAAATAAAGTTAAAAATACATAATTCTAATACCTAATAAAGCCATTGTTGTCATTCATGGATATATCTATATATCTATAGATATATCCATTCATATAATTAACCACATTCCTATTCGGGGATATTTAGAAAGGCTTCAGTTTCACTATTAAAAGTAGTACTGCAATAAAGTACTTTATTCCTATTAATTTCTTTGAAGTTGGTTCTTAAAGGAAAAATTGTTAAATCAAGTATGCGAGTTCTTTTAATTTACAGTTTTAAACATGAAAATCATATAGGATTATCATGGTTTTCTTTTTCTTATTATACAGGTTAAATATTTTTATGTATTTGCTGGATAATTATTCCTCTTATCACCAGACCACTTTTTTCCTCCTAGATTATATGTTTTAATTTGTATGAAAAATTTCTTAATACATGAAATAAGGAATTTTGGTCTTTTATATATGTTGCAATATTTTCTGTATGCTTTCCTTTGCCATTTTATTTACACTTGGTATTTATAAAGAATAATTTAAAATTTTAAATGACCACAGTAGAGTGCTTAAGCAAAACTCATGGATGTAAAGATACAATGAAAGGATGAACAGAACCAAAGAGGAAAAAAGGAATATCCTATGATGCTTGGAGAAGAAAAAGAGGAACATGACCTGAAATAACATCATGTTAGCTTGGGGCACTGGGTAGTGCCATAGGCAGTATAGAGTAACTAAAGAGAAAAACGATGAGGCAGTGGGACCTGTGAACCTTCTAAAATAAATATGATATTTTTTTGTAAATTAGAGAGAGAATAATAAATAAGAGAATGTAAGTGAATTACTGAATGAAAGAATAAATTTTATTTCCCTGACTTCTCTCATTTCCCCAAGTTCTTTTCTTTCTTCTTGTCTTCCCCTTCTCCGCTTACTCCTCCTCCTTCACCCTTTCCCTTAAAGGCTTTTGTATGGTATATTGTATATTCATATAGCTCTAAAAATAAATTTTGAATATTACGATTTTATAAAAATGTTTGCTTTATGGTATTTCATCAAAGGATCATAGATCTGAATTATTTTCTCTTATAAAATGTATGAAGGGGAGAAATGAATAATCCTGAGTTTTCTTATAGAAGTAGACCTAGACTCTCAGCAATCTTTGCCTTAATTCATTGCTCCTATTAAACATTTGGACGTTTTTACACAAATATTCTCACCTTCATTCTGTTTCAATATCCATTCTTATTTTCTAATTGGTCCTAATGTAAATGTTGGCATGAACTGCCAACAAGAATATATATATATATATATATATATATATATATATATATATATTCTAAAAAGCCTTTCTTACAAAGAAAAACCCAATTGTAGACAATATATCTAACTTGATTCTATCTGACATGATTTCAGACATTGCTCACAGGAGGTGAAAGCTTTGGTATGCTTCCAAAGTAAATGTAGTAAATCCCTCCTAGAAAATTTACATTCCCTTGCTTTTGCACATTTCAGTTTATGTCATTTAGAGTTTCTCTATATATTTCATTAGGGATACTAATTGATCTCAGCACATTATTTATAGAAAACACCTTTAGCCTACAAAGTTCCATTGTAATTACTTATTGAGATGTTACTTGCATTGTTCATAGAACCTTAACTGGTTCAAACTAAAATAGAAATCTAATTTACTTTTCCATAAATCTTCTTAAGGCTCACTTAATTCTTAATTCCTGTAAGAGTATTTTAATCTTCCAGAGCTGAGACAACTTTCTAGAATATTTTAAAGCAAGAGTATTCTTTTTCTGTTTTTGTAAATGTTAGATTGATAGCATTCCTATTACTATCATTTAAAAACTTTTTAGAGTATAATTGATTTTACTGTCAAAAAATGTTTTCATGGTAATTGACACAAATGTCTCAGGGTCAAAAAATGATAACACTCTTTCAAAAATCTGAAGGATATGGCTCTAACCATAAAGATGTAATTTGTCTAATTCATGATAGATGTTATCTACTTCTGTTTCCACACAGTAAGAGTGGGAGAGGTGAAGATGATATTCATTAGGAGACACAAAGAGCTATCAATCCTGAGAATCCACAGGCATTGGAATTAAGTTTGCATACAGTTCTACGACTGAATGGTTCTGTAACTTTGGCAAATTAATTTCATGATCTAAGCTTAAGTTTCGTTTAAAAATAAAAGTAATGGTATCCTATATTTCTTAAAGGAAAATGTTGAATGAAAATTTAAAATATCCATAAAAAACTTAGTACTATGGAGTATGATAAATTTATAAGTGATTCCTACCATTATTACTTTTATATAATTTCACCTGTAAAATGAATTTTATTTTATTTTTTTAATTTTTATTTATTTATGATAGTCACAGAGAGAGAGAGAGAGAGAGGCAGAGACACAGGCAGAGGGAGAAGCAGGCTCCATGCACTGGGAGCCCGATGTGGGATTCGATCCCGGGTCTCCAGGATCGCGCCCCGGGCCAAAGGCAGGCGCCAAACCACTGTGCCACCCAGGGATCCCTGTAAAATGAATTTTAAAAAATATAACCACTACTCTTACTTGTAGTCCTCTAAATAGGAATTTATTAATGAATAATCCAAGCTGCTTAACATCTTCAAGAGCTGTTTTACATGACTACGAAGCTTTGTAAACTGGATTATGTTCTAGAACCTGTCTTTTCATTTTCTGTGTCACCAACCTAATAAACAGTTTATTTGATTATTGCATTTTACAGAAAGTAGGAATATAAATGTTCTCATTTATATGGATGTGATTTTATTATTGTGACCTAGAGGTAGAATTAAGCAGCAGATAAAACTTGCTAGCTATGTGAATAGCTTAGTGATGTTCTCCAACATTTAGAAATACCAAGTCATATCCTATGGTTAAGTTCATTCAAACACAGTACTCAGAGGACACTTTAAAATTCATTCATTTTGGTGGGGACTTTTAAGTTGTCAATGGTCTTAAAAATCAGATATTTCTCACATAAGTACTAAATTTCTCTAAAATGTAGGTTGGCTGCCTGTCAGTACTCATCTTTTTAGATCAAAGTCTCATTTGTACTAAACAGAGCAATCTGCTAGGATCTCAACTTTGTAAGCTTGCAAGCTATTATGAAGTCCTTATTGGAAAAAATATCAAACCTATTTTTGGGTGATCAATTCTCTCTTAAAGAAAAAAAAAAAGGTTTTCATGGAGGAAAGATAGAAACTGGATTCCTAAACTTGGACAACAAATACCAAGTGGACACTTGTAACCTGCTTAATCAACACCACTTTGCCTAGTATCAGCATGTTGGTGCCATCAACTAAACATAGTCTCAAAATCATGAGCCTACTCAAACCATTTGGCTCAGAGAGACAGCCACAAATATGTGAAATCTTTCTTCCCTTTTTTACTAAGCCCTTTTCCTCTGTATGTAAGACCATCAAAAGCAATGCACTCAAAAAATACCATTAAAATGCTTATATTTTACAGAGTGGCATTCTTTTTTTTTAAGATTTTTATTTGTTTATTTATTTATTTATTCATTCATTCATTCATGAGAGACACACAGAGAGAGACAAAGAGAGAGAGGCAGAGACACAGGCAGAGGGAGAAACAGGCTCCCTGCAGGGAGCCCCATGTGGGACTCAATCCTGGGTCTTCAGAATCAGGCCCTGGGCTGAAGGCGGCGCTAAACCACTGAGCCACCAGAGTTGCCCCGGAGTGGCATTCTTGATGATGAGGCAAAGAAAGGGAACAGAAGATTCTGAGTATCGTGTATTATCAGTTTCTCTGTTGGGCACTGCTATAACGTGTTTGTATCTTCCTCTCCAAAATGTATCTGTTGAAACCTAATATCCAGTGTAATGGTATTTGGAGGTGCAGCCTTTGGGAGGTGAGTTGTAGATCATGAGGGGTTAGTGCTCTTATAAAAAGACTGGAGCTACCCCATCGCCCCACCTACCTCTCCTTTGCAACCCTCTGTTCGTTTCCCAGAGCTAGGAGTCTCTCATGGTTTGTCTCCCTCTCTAATTTTCCCCCACTCAGTTCCTCTCCTTTCCCTTATACTCCCTTTCACTATTTCTTATACTCCACGTGTGAGTGAAACCATATGAGGATTGTCCTTCTCTGATTGATTTATTTCACTCAGCATAATACCCTCCAGGTCCATCCACGTTAAAGCAAATGGTGGTATTAACCAAACTTCTTTCCTTCTTTCTAAGGTCCTTGTGTTTCCTTTCAGATCTTTGTCTTCTCCTGGATTCTTGCTATTCATAGTGATTTCTCCACAGTTTGCTTAAACTCTAAAGAATGAAATATTTCCCTATGGTCTACTTTCTCTAGAAGGTGACACTTCGCAGAGTACACTCCATAGGCCATTCATGTAACTTGGACTCACTGTAACACCAGCTACTAATCAAACACAATGGAATCAAAACCTGGAATCAAAATGTGCTCTCCTGAGAGTACTGTGTCTTTTTATATCAGCTTCTAAAATAATGGAGAAAATCAAAAGGACTTACTACTTGATAACTATTTCAAAAGCAATTATTTTCCATTTAATCAAACAATTTTGAAAAAAACTTAAATTACATGCTTGTTGTGAGTTTGAAAATTACTGCTTCTCTTCAATCTGTGTAAAAATCTCAAGTCTGTTACTACACATCGTCTTATTCTAACAAGAATCCCCTACCATATTGAAATAAAAGACTTATTCTTAAAGTTGCTACATTTAACTGCAAAAGGTCTACAAAAGAGAAGGAACACTGTGATTACTTCTTCAAAGAAGGAAGCTTTTTCCACCATTCAGATACACATGTTGATGGTATGTTTATAGACCCTTTACTTTATAGCCTTTCCTATTTGGGGTCCAAAAATGTTTTTCTAGTTCCTAGAATGGCCAGGAATAAAATATGGAGAACAGATCTTTCTAATCTATTAGAAAAATGTTTTTTTTTTTTTCTGAAAAGGAACTAATTACAAACACTGTGCTATTCAAGGGACCTTGTGGTGATCAATCCTAAATCATTACCTTTTCTTTGTAAGTTATTCTATCTCATGAAATACAGAAAACTGTATGACAATGCAATTTACCATACAGGTATCTGAATTTAAAAATTTTTAAATATCTTAGAAATATGGTGTTTAAAATCTCAGCATTTTTGATGATGAACTTCAGTTATATAATTTGTTATATGTATGAGGCAGTAGAGAAGTATTAAAATTAATAAGCATCACTAAGGTGACTGCTGTAGAAATGGGGCAGAATGAGTGATGTATCACCTAATGACTTTCTTCTCTGTGCCCTCAACACTTTCATACAGGTGAGGTTAAATTAAGTGATAGTTCCACAAAGGAGGGAGGAAATAACTAAAAAGATCTTTATTGTTGAGGAGTATCCTTTTAATTTTGCCTTTATTTTATAACAAATGTAAAGTTAGATTGCCTCAAGTTTTATTGTCTTTGTTATTGTTGTTCTTCTTTTCTACTTAACAAATTTGTATTAAGGGCTTATAGTGCAAAAAAACACTACATCCAGTGTTCTGTATATAAGAGCAAACTAAAAATACAGGGCTTTCACACATGTGGAAATTAGAGGATACTAGATTAAAAAATGATACTTAAACAATTACAATTTATGATAAGTATAATAAAGAGGGAAAAATAAGGCCAACAAAAGAGAAAGAGGTGTTAATATAGGGTTGTCTGATATGGCTTCTCATGCAGGACATATTTCAGCCAAATCCTGATAAATAAGAAAGACTCAGCCAAATCTTTACAGAAATATTTCTTGTAACTTGTTCCTAGGAGCAATGTGAGGTTCCCAAGCCTATAGCTCCCTTTATTTTATTGAGTTTGGAGCAGCAGCCACATTTATATCTTTAATACTTACAATTATTTCCTTTGGATTTCTATCTCTTTGGGGTATATTTCATAACACCTTGTGTTCTAAAAGCCTAACTCCTTTTGACTCAGGACTGAGCAAATCTAGTTTCTCAAAAAAGTGAGAAAAGTTAATAAAGACAATCAGTATCCAAGTCTCTAAGATATATGATGATGGATTGCTAAATATGCCAGAGAGACCTGCCATAAGTCTTCCTGTCTTTAGAATTTCAAATTATGACCAAGTCTTTTGTATTTCAGATTATGTCAATCTACTCTGAAACAATACATTCTCCCCCAATCCAATCTTCCTTTGCTCTCCTTCTTTTTCTGATATGTTATCATATGCATAAAGAAATATAAAGTTGCCTCTATAATGTTTTTATTTACTCAGACTTCTTTCTGTCCATGATCATAATCATGATGAAGGCAGCTAATATTTATTGAGTGTTGACTATGTCTCAGACAGAGCCATAATTACTCAATAGAAATCATATCAATTACTCCTCACACAAATACTTTGAAACTATTATTATGCATATTTAACATACAAAGAAGCATATTGGACATTTACTCAAAGTGCCACAGTTACCAAAGAAATAGAGCAGGAGCAAGACCTATCCTTCTGATTCCAGAGGCTGCACCCAGGGAGGAGAATTGTGACATTTATCTACACAGCATTTTCTAATAATACAAATTTTGAATAGGATTGAGGGGAATCATATCTTCCCTAAGGTCTTTTATATTACAGATAAAAATAGGACTGGTATTGGTGTCCTAATGAAAATAACACAATAACCTACTATAGACTTTAAACTAGTTGACCAATGGGACCAACTTCTTGGAATAGAAAGAGATGGCTTGGGCTTCTTAGGGAACCAGTAATTGATAAAGCAAAAAGCTCTGAAACCCTTGTCAAGTTTGGCACTGAATTCTGCTTTGACAACCATAGAACAGAAGAGTTGCAAGTTCTCTTCTGTTGCAATACTTTGCCAATGTCAAAATAGTCCACTATTCAAGCCTGCCAATCTTCCACAAAGCTCTCCATTCAGTTTTAGAGAAGAACATAGATGGTAATCAAATGTCTTTGATTCAAACAGCATTACAGCTGACATATGAAAAGATTCCGAAGAAAGGAAAAATAAACTGATTTCACAACTTCCATAGTCTTAACAAGAAAGACTCATTGCTCAAACAAATGAGCATTTCCTATGGCTTTGACAGCCAGACTTTGAAGCAATCACTAAACATTTCTGTACAGCCTATTCAAATATAAGTCTTCTTGCATGCAATTGAAAATGTGAATATAACTTCAGTTTTCTAGTATTAATTAATAAAGTGGAAAGTATATTGTCATAAAAGGCCTCAATGTTCATAAAAAGTCACCCAGAAAGGTTTATAGCATGGTGGTTAAGGATATGGATTCTGCAGTCAAAACTCCTGAATTTAAATCCCAGCTGAACAAGTCTTACTAAGTCTTACAAGTTCTGGTCCTGCTATATTTTACATTTTTTATATAACACATTTTTCACTAATGAGCCCAGGTTCTTGATACATAGCCCAATTGAAAGGGCTTCATTTTATGACTAAATTGTCTTTTTTTTCCCTTCTGAAACTCTCAGATCAATAAATAGAATAATGTGGATTCTGAGTGAAAAAGTACAATTTAGGGGTGTCTGGGTGGCTCATTGAGTTAAGTGTCTGCCTTCAGCTTGGGTCATGATTCCAGGGTCCTGGGATGGAGCCCTACATCTGATTCTTTGCTCACTGCGAAGTCTGCTTCTCCCTCTCCCTCTGCCTGCCACTCCCCCTGCTTGTGTTCTCTCCCCCCTCCTCCTCTCTCTTTCTGTCAATTAAATTAAAAAAAAATCTTTTAAAAAAGTATAATTTAGATAGACAAAATCTGATTTAGAGGACTAAAATTTGTTGAATATGGGGACACAAAAACAAAGAAACAGAGCCATTGTTGGAATAGACCCTATTCTATCCTTTCCTCATTCCTTGCCACCAGATGTTTATAAATACAGATGAATTTTATAGTTAAAAAATAGTTGGACTTACTATGCAATAGCTAAACACATCCTTGTCAATGAACAAATTCCAATAATCTATTTACTTATATGTTATAAAATTAGCTCTTTTCTGTATAACAAACCATCTGTGTCACAACTTTAATAAGTTCCCAAAAATCCATGATTAAATTATTACTTAAATATTTATCTTTTCTTACGTGAAGTCCTCAACACGGCTAAGGAAAGATATTTTATCTAACATTACTTGAGTAATCCCATTTTAGCTGAAGTAATTTAAAATGAGACCTTCATTTGTATCAGCAGAGGCAGAACTGTGCTGAGATTCTAATGTTATTGATCTATGTGAAAATTACACTGTGAGGCTCTCCTTAATTGTATGTCAAAATCTAGTGGGCTTACAAAGAATATTTATTGTCAACTTCCACTACAAGATCATGTTTTATTGCCAATATAAAATTCAAGCCAAATATAGAAATATATATTCTATATCTATAATATCTATAAAAATAGGCCTATCATGTATAACATATTAATTTATGAACACAAATGTAAAATTTATTTTGACAGTGTTCACTTTTGAGGCAGTCAGACACAAATACAATATACCGCATTTATTACAAAATAAGGCAGTTTACTTAAATACAATATATAATAAGTTATTATCCCTTTTTATCACAACAAACATTATTGACTGCTTTACATAGGGATTCTACAATGTTTCCTTAAATAAATCTCAGCTCATGGGATTATGATAAATATAATTATGTTATGAGTTATATTTGTAGTATAATTATATACAGATAATAAATGGAAATACATATATGTTTATTTCAAATATAAATGTAATTTAAATATAAATTTAATGGAAATATCCTAATTTATATGTAGTTTAATTTAAACATAAATTCAAAAGGGTCTTTATATAAAGTTTGTTTTCTAATTGTTATTAATGTTTCTGTTATTTATTATTGCCTCCTAGCCAGGGCAAGCTTTATATTATTATGATAACAAATTAAGGCATTGGCATGACACCACTAAACTATAATAAGTATATAATAAGTCTCTCCAACTGACACAATAGCAAGGTTGTTTAAAGAAATAATATTCAGATAGAGCTATACTTCGTAAGCAGTATTTTTCTTAAAAAATTAATTACTGAACAAAAATTTGGAAAAAAAAAACCATGTACCACTGTAGATGTTTCCAAATGACCTTATTTGGAGACAGATATATTGTAAATCTGTAAATGGTGAGGAGGCATTAGTTAAAGACAATCACTGTTATGATTTAGTTCCTGAGGTATAGAAGATTTGAAACCCTAAACACATTGTTCAGGAATTCTTTTTTCTAGGTATCTGTTAATTTTTAGATTTAAATAAGTAAGAAGAAAAGAAGTCACTATTACAATAACAATCAGAAATATTTTAGTGTTTAGTGTTCTCTGGAACATGGCAGCAGTATGATACTAAAACATCTAGATTCAGACAAATTTTACTTATTCTCCAAACTTATTTATTTTTGTAATTTATCCTACACTGGGTATGATTCAGATACATTCTTGGAACTTTAAGAATATGGTAGAGATGTATCTCTAAGAGCTACATTTGTTATAAGAAACATCATAAAATTCTACCAATATTTTTATCTTATATACACAAAAATCCAATTAATACTGTACTATTATTATTCACATTTGAATTAAATGGACATTACTTGAGTATTGATCACAGTGTTCTCTCTGGTTTTCTAATTCACACTACAGTTGACATTACCATGTAACTTTTTTGGATCTTCAATTCTTTCTAGGGTGGCACTTCTCTAGGTTATTAACATATAATTTTACCAATATAGATTTTTTGCTTAAATATAAAATTAAAATAGCAACATATAGTATATTGTTAATATAATCATATGATAAAAATTTCGAAGCATGCTTCATAGCTTTCAAGGCAGGAACATGTGACTATTAGCCTCTTTCACTTTTTCACAAAATAACCAAGACATAAGCAAGGGATTAAAAATATCAATAACATGAAATTTAATATTGATATAAAAGCCTAGATCTTAGAGGAATTGAAAAAAAATTAAGATCAAGAAAGTATGATTGAAGAAAAAAAAAAGCCACTATGGAAACCAGTATGGAGAGTCCTCAAAAGATTAAAAATAGAAACACCATATGATCCAGTCATTTCACTTCTGGGTATTTACCAAAGAAAAAGAAAAAAATAATAATTCAAAGATATATGCACCTCTTTACATAGCATTATTTACAATAGCCAAGATATAAAGGCAACTTAAATGCCCATCAATAGATGAACGAATAAAGATTTGGTATGCATACACAATGGAATATAAATCAGTCATGAAAAAGAGTTTTATCTTGCTATTTGCAATGACATGGATGGACCTAGAAGGTATTATGAGAAGTGAAATAAGTCAGAGAGAGAATGACGGATGCCGTATGATTTCACTTATTTGTGGAATCTAAAAAACAAAGTAAAACAGAACAGAGACTGAATCATAAATATAACAAACTGGTCATTGCCATGGGGGGCAGTGGGGACAAAAACTAAGAAGTACAAACAGCCATTTATAAAATATATAAGTCACTGGGACATAAAGTACAGCATAAGGAATATAGTCAGTAATATTGCAATAAATTCATATGGGGACAGATGGTAACTACATTTATCATCATGAGCATTTCATAATTCATATCAATGTCAAATCACTATATTGTAAACCTGAAACCAATGTAATATTGTATGTCAGTTTACTTCAATTACAAATAAATTAATTACTTTTAAAAAAGCTACTCAGAGTGGGGCACCGAGGTGTTGCAGTTGGTTAAGTGACCAATTCTTGGTTTTAGCTTAGGCTATGGTCTCAGGGTCCTGAGATCAAGCTCCATGTGGGGTTCCATGCTGAGTGTGGAGTCTGCTTAAGACTTTCTCTCCCTCTTCCTCTGCCCCTCCCCTCCCCTCTCCTCTCAAATAAATAAATAAGTCTTTAAAAAAAAAAGCCACTCAGACTTAAGGTCCACGATTCCATGGTATGTGCAGTTCACAGAACTAAACCTACCTAGAAAAAAATAATGGAAGACATGTGTTCAATTCTCACCTGCTCTTTGATTCAGAAACTATACACATCAGAAATGCAGACACCAATTCTTCTCCTTTGGAGACTACTCTGTAATTTCATGCCCAAAGTACATCCCCAATGCATAAATGTTTGCATCCCCATGTACATACATACATCATTGATCTCAAAATACATTAAATTTTAAATAATAATTTGTTGATAGTAAGAGTGATAGGGTGTTGAGTCATCACATGCTACACTCTGGGGACAAATTTTTCATAAAAATTCACAGTAGAAATTCTAATTTTTCTAAAACATGAAGAGAAAGCATATATAATTAAGATAAGATTTTGCATTTATATGTCTGGTTTTTCAGTACTTCTATTCCATCTAATCTAAGGCATATTGGGCAAATCCAGGGGAAGAATCCAGAACAGAATAAAAATGAAGTGAGGTTCTCAGTTCAAGAATCAAAACACACTTTTTGAGTGAAATGACAGAGTAAGATAAAGGGCTTTTGAATCTCAAATATAAGGCCAGTGTCAAAATCCATATATTTTTGAAGAATACAAAAATATATAATAATAGCTGGTTTTGAAGGGTAGGCTTTCCTGCCTCTTCATGATACAGCAGAATCAAAGAAAAGTGTTGTCCTCACATGGAGGAACCATGGTTCCTCTACCACTCTCACTTTCAGGGTTGGCTCCAAAATACAAGGGTAGGAGATAAATCTCCAGAAGAGTCTGGCAAATCTGGAATTGAGTGAAACTTAATTCCTACTGAGTGCAAGAGAAATAGCCTATGTTCCTGAGTGTGGGAACAGTAGAAGAGACAGATACATTGGGAGCCAGGAAGCAGAGATGACATTCCACTTCCTATGTCTTAGCTCTGAACTCCCATGGGGCAGCAGCTTAGGGAACTGACTGGTGTTAGTGTGTGGTGGCTGCAGTTGGCTGAATTGGCAAGACGCTACACAAGGTAATACTGACCACAAAAGAGAATTAGCCAGTGTGCAAGTGGTAGTGAAAGATAATACCAAGTCCTAAAAACAGAAACTTGTAGTTTTGAAAAAGGTGATTTCTAATTCTAACTAGTAAAAAATTAAATGGAGAAGTCCTAAGAGAAACAAAGGACACAGTAGGACTTACATCAGGCTTTCACAAAAATCAAGTAAATCCGTGGTTATCTGTCACATTTGAGTGAGGCAGTTTATAGGGTAAATGCAAATATTTTTTTCCTTTTGGAATCCTCACCCTGTTTAATTCCCTTCCGTTGAGATTGGCAAGGCCTGTTATTGGCATTTCAACAATGGCCAAGGTGTTATGTGTCACTTGTAAGATTCTGTTACTTAAGACAGCCACTACCATCTTGCCCGCAGATTCTGTTTCTTGCAGGTTTTAGTGGAGCAAAATGCCATGTCTGATATGCCCATAAGGCAAAGAATTGAGGCCGACTTCCTCCAGCCAAGAGTCAACAAGGAAATGAGGCCCTTAGTCTAACAGTTCTTGAGAAACGGAACCCTTTCAACAACCATGTAAAGGAGCCCTAGCCTAGTAGTCAGATGAGACCTCGGCACCAGCTGACAACTTGAATGTAGCCTTCATCAAAGACCCTGACACAAAGGACACGACTAAATCAGATTTCTGACCCACTAAAATGTAGATAATGAATGTGCCATTTAAAACCACTAAGTTTTAAAGTAATGTGTCTTGTGGCAATAACTAATACAACACCTGCTGTTAAAACCTCTGAATTAATGTGAATTGGAATCCTACCAAGTAAGCCATTTCAATGGACAAAACAGCTCAGAGAAAAGAAGCTAAAGACACTATAAGAAAAGAAGTATCGACTCAAGGTAACCACAACTTAAGTGACAAAATGAAACACAGAGGAAAAAAGAAAAAAATTAGATAAATCTAACAACTCTCACTACCTCAAACAGACTAGAATTAAATGGATAATAAGTATACTAAATTTTAAGAGTTAGACTCTGAGAGAATGAGCTAAGAGTCAAAAAGTCAGTGATTCTTTACATATCAAAATGACCCGTTAGGTCTTGTACAGGAAAGAATCAAAAGGAGAAAGCTGCTCAGCCCACAAGGAAGGTGTATTTTCCAATGCCCACTTCCGATGTGGCCCAGAAATATAAGGAAGAGAAAAATTGAAACAAAACAAAACTCCCAAAGATCACAGCCCACAGAGCAGAGATGCCTAAAAGAGAGCAAAATTGATATCTAAATAAGAAACTTTCCCCTTCTTGAACACAGGGTTTCTTATGATTTCTGTCAAACAGTATTTCAAAACTGGAGTACTAGTAACCACGGGTGTTTCTCATCCTGTCCAATCAAACAAGACTGTTTAGTGTGGATTTGGCTGTCCTGCTGCCATACAGTAGGTAGGAAGGTAGGTAGGAAGCAAAGAACTTGTGTTTAGAGTTTACAAGCCTTATCAAGAGGCTCTGCCCTGAACCTGATGTTCAGCCTACTGCATATCATGTAAAGATCTTGAATCTTGAGATAAAGCTGTACGTGGATGGGATATTTGAGCTTTGCCTCACAAGGATGAGTGAATTTGACTATGGAAAGATCGGCTGAATATGTGTTGACTAGAAGATGAACAGTAGTAGCCATTGATGCTTACACCGAAGTTTTTGATAGGATGGGACTTCTTTGGCCCCTATGAAATTATATACAATTATGTGACTTTCTTTGGCCAAGGAAATGTAAATAAATGGCATATGTTATTTCCTAGTTGAAATTCTGAGCTATGCACAGTAAACCACATCTCTTCCCACTTCAGTGATGACCATGGAAGACTACGTAGGAACGAAGCCTCTAAGAGCCTGGATCTCTTTGTAAATACAAAGAAACAAATGTTAACGCAACTCATGTTGGAGTATCATGAGCTGATATGTCAACCTAGTCAGATTATTGGCATATTTATGGTTAACAACATAACCTAGTCGATGCTGAAACATGCAGGCATCCTTGATTTCTGAATTATTTGAAGAGTGTGATTCCAATTTCTTATGTATGGTAGGAATGGTTTAGAAGAAAGGGTAAGGACTCTGCACTGAACATATCTCAGCTTTAATTCCAGATCACTCATACTCTGTAATTCCAGAAAACTGCTAACACTTTATGAAGCTTTTTTTTTTTTTTTACAGAAATGATAAAAAAAAAACCCACAAATCTAATAAAGTTACCTAAAGGGAAGAGCTTTGAAAAGGTAGAACCATAAATAATATGTGATCATAGTGTGTGCCCTTATACTTTTACTTCCTTTAATTCCTACTTAAACCCATACTCTAACACTAAATTGAGAGAGAAAATGCCATATGTATATAAGATGTTTAGAAGAAAGCTTCAGAGTTTAATGTATGAGCTATACAAAGAGGAGTAGGAACTAAAATTAGCTTAATTGAATGAGTTTTATTTATCATGATTGAAGCAGTCTTGACAAAATATGGCAGGACCTGATTGATACTAACTTATTAGAGTGACTCCCATTGATTCACTTACAGAGAACTTTGAAAGATTATATACATCAGCTTGTATGCACATCCATTTCATGAAAGTTTTTATCTATGCTAATTTCTAAATCCCCACAAAATCAATAACTTTAATTTGGAACCTTAAAGTAATGAACTCTAAACATTAACAAGCCACAAAAAATGTGCAAACTTTAATTTTTATGCTTAATGTCTTTCTTGACTACTATCCTACCTATGATTTTAGTGAAAAATTATATTATTTTACGGCTATGTAATTTAAAAAAATAGGAGTCAAATTTTGTTATCACATACAATGCCCAAAGAGTAAACTGATGATTTCAATGTCCTTTAACTATTTTACAAGAAGGAGAAGGAGGAGGAGGGTGGGGAAAAGGGGAGGAGGGGGAGGAAAAAAAGAAAGAAGAAAAGAAGGGAGGGAGGGAAGGAGGGAAAGAACATAGAGAGAACCTAATAATATATAAGGTATAAAATATTATAGGCGGTAATAACCTGAAAATTTACCCCATATTTCTACTAGTCATATAAAAGTTATCAAACTTTTTATTTTACAACCATTCTCTTTTGTTCATATTGCACCGTTCCTGCCAAGTAGGCAATGAAAAAACCATTAAGTGTGAATGTATATTCCAAATGATTATACTGCATTATAGATAATAAATTATTTACTTGATTTAATGAGCAAGTGATTCTACAAAAATCACAAAGAAAAATACATATAGCCAAATTTAAAATAATTCTACAGTTCTCCATGAAGACATCATTTAGGGATAACTTGTTCCTGATTAGCACTTTAATTAAATCATTCCTTTTGTACACAATGCACACACGGTCATTCTGAGAGCTAAAATAATACTTTAGTCTTGATCTTATTTTATTAATTTCATCTTGCTTTTGTTCCCCCCCCCCAGTTTCATATTATTTCCCTCTGAGGATTTATGGCAAGATAAGGTATGACAGTGGGTCAGCTTCAAATGCCAAAGTATGTTCTTAGAATAAAAATAATTGTACTTACAGTTGGAAGCAAAAATGTGTACATATCTACCATAAGAAATTGTTAAGTCTAGCTGTATCTGTGGGTTTTTGAAATTGTAATCTATTTGTCAAAAGACTTTGAATTATGCAACATTTCACATAGATAACTTTCTGTCTTCATATTTAAACCCATTTACTTAAAGAATAAAAATAGATGAATTACCTATTTGTTATCTGTCAATATATAATTCCTAAACAGCTAAGGGATTGTGTGAATGGATATTATTTAGCTCCCTAGTGAAAAGATATTTGTCTGAAACTTATTAGGAGAGTTTTCATAAACACATTTAAGAATTCACTTTAGGGATAAGAATGATTCTAGGCACTGATGGAAAAATAAACTACAATAATATAAATTTTAAAAGTGGATATTTTCAAGATGCAAAAATTCCCAAATATCATAAAAATTAGAATTTGTGTCTCTGATTATTTCACAGAAAATATGTGTATGAATATATGTTTTTATATATTTATTTTGAATGACCTGTTGTAGATACCACATATGTCACATATAATATGTGTAACATTTTACATATATACATGTGCACATGCATACGCATAGAAAATATTAGTGGATTCAGAAATTATGGAAATTAATACTTAATACAGAGACCCAATGCATATTATTTTTGTATTTTCTTCCACTGTGAAATGAAAATATATGCCTACACAGAAACTTGTACATGAATGTTTATAATAGCATTATTCATATTACCTACATTTCTATGAAAAAGTAGAAATAACCTAAGTGTCTATCAGTTGACAAATGGATAAACAAATGATAGTATACCCACACAATGGAATATTATATAGCTGTAAAAATGAAGTACTGAAACATTTTTCAACATAGAGGAAACATGAAAATGTTATGCTAAGTAAAAATGTACCAAAAGATCACATAATCTGTCATTCCACTTATTTGGAATATCCACAATAAGAAAATGTAAAGAAAAAAAGCAGATTAATAGTTATTTAGGGACAGGTGTCAAGTGGTGTGATGGAGAATGCCTGAGTTTCTTTCTGGAGTGATAAAAATGTTCTACATTTGACTGTGCCAATAGTTAAACATATCTCTGAATGTACTAAAAACCACTGAATTGTTGACCTTAAGTGTGTGAATTGCATGTTATGTGAATTATAACTCAATATACATATTAAAAACACTACAAAAAATTCAAGAAATTATATCTTAGAAGAATAAGGGTGAATTAAGAAGACACACTGGAGACTTTATAGTAACTGAAAATGTATTTCTAAACTTGGTGGTGTGCACGTAATCTTAAAAAATAATATATACTTTACTTTCAGGCTTTTTTTTTTTTTTTTTAGTTTTTTCTTTTTTTTTAATGGATTTGGGAAATTCTTTTTTTGGCATATTTTTTTTTATTGGAGTTTGATTTGCCAACATATAACACCCAGTGCTCATCCTGTCAAGTGCCCCCCTCAGTGCCTGTCACCCAGTCACCCCATCCCCCGCCCACCTCCCCTTCCACTGCACCTTGTTCATTTCCCAGAGTTAGGAGTCTCTCAAGTTCTGTCTCCTTGACTGATATTTTCCACTCATTGTATCTCCTTTGCTCTTTATTCACTACTTTTTATATTCCCCGAAGGAATGAGACCATACAATGTTGGTCCTTCTTTGATTGACTTACTTCTTTATATGCATATATATTTTACAAATATACATAGAAAGATCTAGAGATAGATGTAGTAAATATCAAGCAATTCAAAATTAATAAAAGAATAAATAAATTGGGTAGCATACTTAAATTCCATTCTTACCAATATTTTCACCATGGTTTCCATTGTACCAGAAACTACTGCTGATATCCTGTGTGCCTGGTTTTGTTTTAAAATTGCAGTTGATAATTCACTAAAAGAACTTTGAAATTGCCTCTTGGTGCAAGCAACGACAACATTTCCTCTAACTCAAAATTACTATTACCAATTTTAAATGAAGTAAAACTATTACCAAATTTAAATGAAGTTATTACTTGAGTAGTGCATTTGGCATGTTATATATAACTTAAATTAAATCCAAAAAATGTTGTGCCTTAAAATGGTTCTCATACTTTATATCAACTCTGCAAAGTTTTAAATGCAAATTTTTTTAAAGCGGTTACTTCCCAAGGCTCATGAGCTTTTTCTATAGAACTTCTTGAAACCATCCAAATTCTGAGTTAAACCTTCCTACTTATATTTATTGGCTCAATGTATGCAAATATTAGTATGCCATCTATTTAATAATAGACTGTCTAACAATCTTTCACTTTGTCTTGGAAGTGGAATAAAATTAAATGGAAAAAAATTAATAACGGTGGAAACCAAATCACTGATTCCACAAGGTTTTTTTTTTTTTTTTTTTTTTTGATAGTCACATAGAGAGAGAGAGAGAGAGAGAGAGAGAAAAAGAGAGGCAGAGGGAGAAGCAGGCTCCATGCACCGGGAGCCCGACGTGGGATTCGATCCCGGGTCTCCAGGATCGCGCCCTGGGCCAAAGGCAGGTGCCCAAACCGCTGCACCACCCAGGGATCCCTCCACGAGGTCTTCTTAACAATCCAACATAGTTAATGACTCACCTTGTAGAATGATGTGAGAGCAGGGCACAGGTGCATTTGCACAACTCTTTCAGTCCTATCAAGAGCACCTTTCAGCAAGCAAAACATGTCTGTTGTCACTTGGGGAGAGTGAGTAAGTAGATTTGGGAACTAGCACCCATGGGTAGTGTAAAGGAGCATGGTTCACATTGTCTGAAATTGCTCATGCCCTGGTTCATCCAGCTGGTAATGAAGCAGTCAGCATCCCATCTCTGGAGTGGAATAGGCAATTATTCTAGCTTGAAACTCTGCCCTTGCAAATTGAGTGTGGCAACAATTCACATTGGCTGTCATTATAAAGTCCCTCAAAATGGGGTAGCTATCCGTAGCAGTTCAGAAGGAAAAATCAGAGATGCCTAAAAAGTTTACCTTAACTCCAAATAGATTATTGTACACTGATGATATGGATATTTAAACTGCTTTCTGGGAGACCTTTTTTGTACTGTTTTATTCTTCAATCTTGCTCCAAATTGTTCCAAATAAACCTAAAATTCAAGTCACGTAGAATATTTCTGTAGATTCTCATTAACAAGCCTTCTATCTTGCAATACATTTAGAGAACGAAAACATTTCTCATTCTCCTTCTAGTTACATTTTAATGCTGTAACAAGCAATCAAGGGTTTGGAAAAACAAAACAAAACAAAACAAAACCTCCCCTGGGATTCTGACTCTTGGATGTACTGGTAACAAGTATTTATACTTGTAGCTCTCAAAGCTAGCTCATGTCTGTATCTTCTGGGGAATTTTTAAAACAATACCTACACCCTACCCCCCCAACATGCTAAGTAAATCAGAATTTCTGAGGGTGGGATCAACAGGTGGTTGGTTTTTAAAGCACCTCAGATGACCCTAGCATGTATCAGAGAAGCACTACTAAAAATGTAATATGCATACAAATCACCCAGGCAAGTATTCAAACTGTAGATTGGATTTAAGGTTTTTGGTGCTGGGGTCTAAAAACTCTGGATTTCCATCATGTTTCCAGATTATGTGGATGTTGCTGGTGTGTGGACGGCATTAAGTAGCCAGAATCTAGATGAGAACTTCCCTTAATATCAGCATTTTCTTAGGGGGCTTTTCAGCTTCCTGTGCCCATGACACACTCTAGACGCACTCCTCAGAATCTCAAGGGGTGCAATTTACTTATCAGTATTTTTTAAAGTGTCCCAGGTGATTCACAAGTGCAGGAAATGTCTAGGCCTCCATGGATCTAGGAGTCCTCATCAACCTCTCCTACCTATTTTTCCTGACTTTTCTCTTTGACTTAATAACACCAAAGATCCTCCATGAAACAAGTTCCTTGAAAACTTTGATTTCCCCCTCAGTAGCTACCATCCTCATATCAGCTCCCACGTTTTATTCACACAATATCTGAAATATCTGCAGTCGCTAATCTCTCCTTTGTAATAGCCCTCATTTAAGGCCTTCATTACCATTTATCTAAAATTGTCTACTTTCTAGCTAACTCAAATTATTTAAAAAGTCATTCAATCTATTTTGCCCAATGTTGCTAAATTAATCTCTTTAAATCATTCCTCAAATATCCTCACTCCCTTGTTTAGAATCTCCATGTTGCCCTTTTGTCTATAAAATTTAAGCAAACCCCTCAATAAAGTAAGATTCAAGATCATCCATATCCAGTATCTACCTGATTTTCACTTAAATTTTCAGTTGAATCTCGTTATTTATGGAGATCTCCCGGGCTCTTATGCATGTTTTTTCCACTTACAATTTATTCTTCAGACATGGTCTATATTTTCTTGTATATGACTATCTGTTTCTTTTTTTTCTTTTTTTGTGTGTTTTTTTTTGAAATTCTAGTTAGTTGACATACAGTGTAATATTATTTTCAGGTGTACATTATAGTGATTCAACACTTGTGTACAACACCTTGTGCATATCACAAGTGCCCTCTTCTATACCGATCACCTATTTAATCACGACTCCACCCACCTCTCCTCTTATAACCATCAATTTACTCTCTATAGTTGAAAGTCACCTCTAGGTTTACTTCTATCTTTTCATCTTTTTAATCTTTGTACTTTTCTTAAATTACACACATGAGTGAAATCATATGGTATTTGTCTTTCTCTGACCTATTTTGTTTGCATAATACTGTCTAGCTTTATCCTTGTTGCTGTTTCTTAAACCCAGCATACTTAACCATATCTTTACATCTTAAAAATTTATGGAAATATAAAAGTTCTCCATTATAAATAACCTCATAATATTCCAAACAAAATGAGAAGCTTCCTCCTAGGACCCGCCCCTATATTTTGTGACACACTGCTTACAGAAAAATTATGTTACAATTATATACTTAATGTCTGCCTAATCTCTTTCCCAAATTTCTCTAAACCTAATCCTGGAACAAAGAAACAGAGTCTTAACAATCTCCAAGAAAATCCTGCTCAAAATAAATGATCAATAAATATTTACTAAACTGGGGAATGTATAAATATTTTTATCATTATGTGCATATTAGCTTAAAGACATGATTTCTCCCTGTAAGTTGACAGAGTTCAAATATGTAAAACAAATCCCACATGAGGAACTATAGTCAATGCCCCAAAAACTCAACGGATTGCATAGCGAGGTTGAATATTTTGAAACTGCAGCAACTGCCATGTGTACAGTATTTGATAAATAATAGGCTCCCAAAAAAATAGATTGACAGAATTCAAAGAGAGGGATTCTTTTGTCAATGAAGGCTTTCAAGAGAAATGTCAAGATTTGTAAAGCCTGTGAGAAAAGATGAAAAAGGTATTAGATGAGAAAAAAGTAAGTATAAGAGCTGAGGGGAGGAAATATGCATAGGAGCTTGGATACAGTATGAAGAGACAAGTTTGGTGATGCCAGTATGTAGTATTTCCTAACTGTTTTGCAATGGAAATGTCTAAATATTATATATATACAAATTATGATACATTTATAAATATAAAATATTTCAAAAGCCATCTAACCAAAAATGCCATCTAGCCATCAAGAACATATGTTGAATCCTCCTGCATGGGTGGTGGGAATGTAAATTGGTGCAGTCCCTGTGGAAAAAAGGTATGGAGGTTCCTCAAAAAATTACAAATAGCAATATCATATGATACAGTAATTCCACTACTGGATATTTACCTAAGGAAGACAAAAACACTAATTTGAAAAGATGTATGTGCCTTTATGTTTATTGTAGCATTTTTACAAGAGCTAAGATATGGAAGCAACCCAAATATCCATCAATAGATGAATGGATAAAGAAGATGAGGTAAAATAAAATATTAATCAGCAATAAAAAAGAATGAGATTTTGTCATTTGCAACAATCTGCATGGATGCATAAAGTATTGTGGTAAGTAAAATAAATCAGAGAAAGACAAATATCGTGTGATATCAGTGTATACATGGAATCTAAAAAAACAAATGAATGAACAAACAGAAAAAGAGACTACTAAATACAGAGAACAAACTAAACCATTGGTTGCTTGAGAGGTAAGGGATAGATTAAATAAAGGGGATGGAGAGGTGTAAATTTCCAGTTATATAATTCAAAAAGTCATAGAGATTAAAAATATAGCATAGGGAATATAGTCAATAATACTGTAAGAACGTTCTTTGGTGATAAATAGTAACTACACTTATTAAGGTGAGCACTGAGTCCTGTATACAGTTGGTGATCATGATGTACACTCAAAACTTAAACAACACTATATGCTAATTACATTTCAGTTTTTTAAAAAAAGACCATGGTTGAAAAGCAAGTACATTCTTACCATTAACCTAGAATAATTTGGGACTTGTCAAAAGTGAAACATTTTGTTTACTTGATAGCTGGATTCCCTGCATGGATATTCTAGAGTAAAACAATAGAGAAAACGGATTTTATAAACAAATAATTATAACAATAGATTTTGAATTAGTACATTTGTCACCATAATTATATTGTTATTTAAAATCTTGGGGATTATGTAATAAACCTAACTTATTGCTATTATTTTTAAATAAATAATAGTGGTGATATATAGATCTCATAACTGTTACTGAAAATATATTAGTCCAGTTTCACAGCAGCAAAGTTTCATAAAACTTTCCAATTTTTGGAGACATAGTTTGTCACTCATTTGGTATTCCTGCATTCCTGCACTGGAATTTGTAAATGCAAAATTTCTCTAGTGTGTCTCTTACCAAGTATTTTTTTAATATTTACTGTGCATCAGGTCCCTTGGGTTCTTAAATTTTTTTCTCTCTTGTGGTACTTACCCTTCATCTAGTTATTTTCATTTATTCTTCCCTTTGGTAACCTATTGTGAGGCTACCTAAAAAACCGAGATACATTCAAATAAACATGACTGTAGTTTAAATAGTTTCTGAGTTTTCATCTTTTATCTTTGAATTTCATGCCAAATTTAACCCAAATATCACAACACATTGATTTTTAATATAAAATAATACCCTAAATTATTGATCTTTAGGTAAAATGTGCAATGCAATAAAATATGCCATACTTAAGCCTGATAAACACCACCACCTACTTTTGTAGGGAAAGTTTCTTCATCTAACTTTGAAAGAAAATAATTCAGTCCCATCACACCTAACTATGTGCATGCATCATCCTTTTGTTCTAAAATAAGTATGCCATGTTTCTGAAAAAGCTGGTACCACCCAATAAACTGCCTTTTCAATACTATGCAAATACAACAGTTATTTCTGCCTACAAGAAGTTTGAAATTGAGAACAGATGTAATACACAAATGACCAAAAATAAAACAACATTCCTTAAGTATTTTCTACAAAAAAAAATATATACAGCATTTAAGTTGAAATAAGACCAAACTTTTGGAGGATAATCAGGAAGATCTTCACAAAAAGGTAGTATTTAAGCTGGTCACTACAAATGGATGAGATTTTAGTAGGTAGCATGCAAACACAAGAGTCTGGAAAGAAGAAAACATCTGAGGAAAGGCAGAAAACAGTACACATGAGGCCCTTTTCAAGAATAAAATAATAAATTGATTTTAAGTGCCATAGAAAATACATGCAATAGATGTAGTTATTGACAGGAAAAGACTACGGAAAATCATGGGTTCTTGTACTAAGAAAGTTATACATTTGTGCGTGAAATTCTTTGAAGTCTTTTAAACTGAGAGTGACGAGACAAAAGATGTTCTTTAGAAAGTTATTTAGATCCAGATTGTGAAATGGTAAGAAAGCCCCTCAGGAACTTAATAGCTATAATCAATTTATTATATCTTTGTCATCACTCTATGGCTTAAAAATTATGCCATAGAGTGAGATTTGAGAGGACTGAGAGGATGCATTTCCTTAAAAAAATGCCTTCAAATAGATACCTTTTTAACTATATAATCAATTTGATCACAATTATTTCTGGAATGTATCACATAAACACACATAAATTCAAAACTAAGAAAGTGCAAAGAAAATCAGCATTTCTCTTTAGTTAACAGCCTGTTTCTTGGTTTGTCTCTCTATATTTTTTCCCCTCTGATCGATCATTTGTTTTGTTTCTCAAATTCCACCTATGAGTGAAATCATACAATATTTACCTTTCTTTGACATATTTTGCTTGGCATAATACTCTCTAGCTCTATCTATGTCATCGCAAATGGCAAGATTTCATTCCTTTGGATCTTGGCTGAGTAATATTCCATTAAATATACCACTTCTTCTTTACCCATAAACAGTTGATGGATGTTTGGGCTATTTCCATAATTTAGCTATTGTAGATAATGCTGCTATAAACACTGGTGGGGGCGGGGCAGTCTGAATTGAATTAGTCTTGGGCTAAACTGAACAGAGGATACACAAAGTTCCCCAGGATAGTCTCAGAGGTCCTCACCAGTGGTTTGGGATAGGAAATTCTGGGGGCCTACAGGAATATATGTTAGCTTGTGTCACATGATCTTGTAGCAAGGGAGATGGGCTGAATAAGGACATTTGTACTCTATTTGTACTCGATGCAGGAGGTTAGCATAGGCCTTTGGAGAAGAACTGGAAGAAGGCAATCATATTTGGAACTGGTAAAAAGACAGTGATAATGAAATATCCTAATCCTAAGGTATCACATACAAAACAATATCAGCATCAAATACTGCGTTTACTGTGAGTCATGAAGAATTCTTACTCTCAATAAATGTGAAAGGATATCAATAAATGTTCTGATTGGTGATAAATATCCAAGACAGAAAATACAGTACACTTGGTGAGTAAAAGTTGGTGAGAGTTGGCCCTGCATTAATATTGTTGGAGAGTTATAGGTGAACTGAGTCCAGGGGCTCAAATAATCACATCAGGATATTACTGCTTTCTCTATATACAAACTCTGATCTCCTCTGTATGATCTTTAACCTTAGAATTTTCTTCATGGTGGCAAAGATAGCTACAGACTTACCACTAAAAATCTCTGCAGAGATAGCTCCTTATTTACCAAGATTTCAGTAATAAATCAAGGACTGGATCTCATTCCATCCTGTTTCACATACTTTATGTAATCAATTATTGTCATAGCTAACAAGATAAGGTCATTTATTTAGACTTAAGTAAGTTATACCTAGAGCTGGACGTTAAAGTCAGCCTCACTTAAACCTTAAGAACTAAGTTTAGGACAGGTTGACTTCCTAAAAAAATGAGCTATTATGAAATAAAAATGTAAGGTATACTAGGCAATCAAAAATAACAATGTCCCTTAGGATTCCTTCTTAGAAAAACATTAAATGATTAAATCAGTTTAATCAGGAAAGTAATGATGAAGCCATGTTGAATGAACTGGCAATGAGGGACAAAGGCAACTAAAAACAAAAAAATATTTGAGTTAAGAAATTATGTTAAGGAATTATAGTCATTCAAGGAGCACTTGTGTTATAAATCTTAGTGATAGAGAAATGAGAATATAGTAAAATTGGAGAGGGCTAAGAGGTAAAGTAAGAGAAAATACAGAATTATAAATAGACTGATTTTACAATTTTTCACTGTAGGGTGCAGATAGATTAAAAATGGGAAATCAGATTCATTTCAGAATAAATGCATACCCTTAAGAGATTAATTAAACATTCAACTGAAGAAGCTAGAAAAAAATAATGTAAGGAAAGCAGAAATAATTTAGTTTTTTAAAATGGACCTTAATAAATAAGAAAAAACTGGAAAACAAAAAGGAAACATTTTGAAAAAACATCTACCACTTAACCTAAACAAGTTAGAATGGGAAAAAATGAAAGAAAGAAAGAAGAAAAGAAAGAAAAAAGCTAACTTAATAAAAATGGAAAATGTATATACATTGAAAAATAAAAAAGTATAAAAAAATATTGACTTAAACATTTTATTATATGGAAAATGTGGATAAACAGATTTATTAAGGAAAATATGTTGCCTCAGTTGATTCAAAAAACAATTCATAAACAAAAACAAAGAGATTGCTAACCTCTGCATGGGAAAGCAAGAAAATAACAAAATATTAATTTCACCCATTCTTATATACACAAATTCTGTTTCTATGATTTTATCTTATTAATCTTACAGTTAATTAAATGTTTAACATAGAGGGATACATGTTGAAATATTGTTTATAATAGCTAAAAGCTGGAATCAATATAAATATTCACCTATAGGGATTATATATGTTAAATTGTATTATTCATACAAAAGAATTCTAGTCAGTGGTTATACTTATCCATGAGATGGACAGATCTCTCAGTTATGTTACTGAACACAAAAATTAAAAAAACAACTATTTAAGGGAGCTATATACTCCTTTGTAATATATTATTCCTTATATATACTATAGATGTATAGATTTTTATGTTAGAGCCCACAATAATTACAACCATATATCCATATTTACATGTGGAAACTTCTGAAAAGACACAGAATATCATCAATGGCTATTACCTCTAGTTATTAGAGTGAGACAGGGTATTTATTAATTGCAAAATTTAACTTTCTACTGTATCATTTCCTGTAACATTTTAATTTTCATAATAATAATTAAAAATCATAAAAAGTTACATATTCTGCTTGAGATCACATTTAACATGAGGCAATGCAGAATCAAAAAAATTTTTATATCATGTTGTTTCTCTCAGATAAACAATTTCTGGGAAGATAAAAAAAAGAGATAAAATGCTGTGAGTTTTATAAATTTTTAAGATTGAATTTTTTAAAAAATAGTGTTATATGTCAAAACCATTAGTATTTTTTTAAAGATTTATCTATTTTTTAGAGAAAGAGAGAGAATGGGAAGTGGGGGAGGGAGGACGGGGAAGGAGACAGAGTCTGAAGTAGACTCCACGCTGAGCCTGGAGCCCAAAAAAGGCTCAGTCACACAACCCTGAGACCACGACTTGAGCAGAAACCAAGAATGGAAATCTCAACTGACTGTGCCACCAAGGTGCCCTCTATTAGTGAGTACTTTTATCTAATTCATTATATATGCTAGGTTCTACGCTAGATATAAAAAGAGAAGCACTTTAAGATGCCTGCTCTCAAGTAGATTAGAATACAGAATCATGTTTTTAAAGCAAACAATTCTACAAGGTAAGCTGTAAGTGCAAAATCAATAGATGAGGACTTAACCCAAATATTACACCAATTTAATTTTAAACTCTCATACTTCGAATTCTTCAAATTTCTGCTCCCCCCTCACCCACCCACCACAAGGTTTGATTTTACTCAACAGTCTATTTTCACTTTATTAGCTGCATTAAATATCTAAAAATTTGCATCAAAATATAAAATAATTATTTTGTATTTATATCCTATGTATTCTCTTACTTTCCCACAAGAGGAAGTACCTATATGTTCTTACAGGGAATCCTGGAAACAAGAATTCTTTCTTAGAATCTTTATATACATGGAATTATTCCCAGAACGCCTTTTGTTATGAAAGTGAGGAACTAATCTAGTCAAACCTGGGAATATTTAAGCCAAAGATAAAATGCAAATATTACCAAATAAGTCTGGCACTGTAAAATGCAGTGACTCTGAAATTTCCAGAATGAGATCAATTTAAAGTAGGTTGATACATTTATTTCTGAAAACTGCAAAACTGTATGGAAAATGTTTAACCACCAAACAGGGTACTATTGCTAAGCGTTCTGGATTAACATTTTGTGGGAGAGACAAGAGAAAACAGCTTTCCCCACACATCGAAGAGAGATGCCATAATTTAATTCAAAGCCAGAAATGAAGTAAGAAGCACTGCAGTACAATGTGACACATCCTTCATGATAGTGTACAGTATTTTTGAGTTTTTAGAGCTAATTAGAAGCACATACCTTTCTATATCTTAGCAAGTGAGAACAGAGTCAGCTTTTTGACTTCTAGCCAGATGCTGATTTTATAACCTTAGTTATGCAGGCTAACTGCTAACAGCTCAGGATCTGAGACTTTCAAAGTTATTTTTAGGACAAATCAGTTAATAAGCAGGTACAAACTTAAGCATAAATGAGCAGCAGGGCAGAGGCAGCCAAACGTCAGAAAGAGTCTCAGATGGTAGGACAAATTGTAATTACTCAATCCGGTTATGGACAGTGGTGAATAAAAATGAACCATTGCCAAATGCTATCCAAAGGTTTAATTTTTTTTTTATGCACAGAAATCGAAAATGCACAGGAAACATGAACACACAATGCATGTCAAAGTAATTTACTCCAGCTGTCTTTCATGCAAACAGAAGGCACAGCCTCCTTTGCTTTTCTGGAGCTTCCCCCACGTTTCCATATTAGCTACAGTACTTACATTATAGCTCTAATGACTATTACATCTTTGTCTTATGATAGCTTATTCGTAATGACAAGGCTTCACGTAATTCTTCAACGTGTTGTAGAAGGCTCTAAGAAATCAACACAGTCGCAATTCACTTCCATCACGACCATCACACCACCAACCTCAGGGCCCGGCCTCCTCCAAGAATTAATAGTCAGTGTCGGGGAAAGGCTCAAATGAATCCGTTCATTCGCAGGGAGGAAATTACATCACCTGATCAGAATCTAGAGAATGACTAAACCGAGAGACAGAAAAGGCAATTTTGTCAAAGACAAGGCATTGTAGAGCCCTGAAACTTTTAGCTGCTACTCTGGTTTTCCAATGCAGAGTGTGATAACAAGAAGGGGACCAAAACTCAAGGGGTTCGATTGACCTAATCTTATCAGTTTTTCAAATATGCTTCTTTGTGTCTTATTACGTATGGATGATTGACCTAGGAAAAGTCTTAAGGATCCAAAACTTCCTCCCCAAATATTTTTCTGAAAAGGTTGTTCTCATCACTAACGCAAAAGTGTTTATAAAAATGCATTCTTCTAACAGAAGCAAATCAGCTACATGTGTTTTTGTTTTGTTTTTTGATGACGAAGCAACTACTATCACTGTTCCTAATGGCACTTGACATAGGGGGGAGGAAAACTTATCTCCTGCACTGAATAATCTAATAGTAAATACAGGGTTCTGCTCTACTATAAAGAGAAGAAAAAAAAAAACATACAAAATCAAGCAAACAAACAAACAAACAAACCCTAGTAGCTTCTTCCATGGAAGCTAGATCATGCTCTTCACTTCTGAGATACAGTAAAAGGTGGGTAAGTCACCAAAAAGCTAGGGCAATCAAGCCACTCTCAACGAATCTGAATCATGAGGGGACTAATGACTTCAGGGGAATTACTGGAATTTGTTCATCCATCCCAACAAAGCAGAAATTGCCCAGCAATTAACGTCCTTGAAACTTTAAAGCTTTCCTTTTCTGATTTTAGTCTAATTCCCAAGCCCTCCCAACAACCCTAGAAGCTATCTCATGTCCACTCAATAAATGCATTTTAGTTTGATTTAGCCAGAGTTACCTGGTAGTGCTTAAACCGAAGAACCCTAACTAAGTTACCGTGTTTGGAGGAGAAAGTTTAAAAATGAATTGTTTTATGGTACTTTCATTGAAAGAGACAGGAAAAAGTGTTGCTATACACTGATTCTAGAGAAAACTTTTCTTGTCTATGGATTACTGATTGATAACAGGTAAGATTAACTCAATATGTTTATCAATAAATCTAAAGCATTTATAAACATCAGTATAGCTGATGATGATGGCGGAGGCGGTCACTGGCAATGGCAACTGATATGTTACAGAGACACAAGCCTCATAATCAGAACACACATCTATCTGTTTCCCACTGTCACTTTATAATTTATCCAGTGGGGCCAATGGATAGAGAGATCCACAATTTCCTTGTATTGGATAATAAATAGTCCTCTGCCACCTAGAGTCATACAACACAGTCACAATTGAGACTTGGGATGAATAATACCATGTTGCCATCAAAACTCAGCTTGAGGGGCCCTGGGTGGCTCAGTGGTTGAGCATCTGCCTCTGGCTCAGGACATGTTCCCAAGGTCCTGGAATCAAGTCCCACATCAGGCTCCCGGTAGGGAGCCTGCTTCTCCCTCTGCTTGTGTCTCTGCCTTTCTCTGTGTCTCCCGTGAACAAATAATAAACTTATTTAAAAAAAAAAAAAAAAAAACTTTCCTCCCCAGCGAGGACTGAGTTCTGGAAGGCTACTTGTTCCTTGGGAGGTTGATATTATGATCCTTCTTTTCCCCAACTCTGCTAACAACTTGCTGCCTTAGTCATCAGCAATGTTTTACAGTATTTCGAGCTTCCCATCTGAATGTACATGGAAGAAGTGCATTTCTTGGCCCCTTTGAAACTGGGTGGAACTGCATCAACAGTTCCAGCAGATAAGCTGCAGGTGTGAAGTATCATGAGTTACTTACATGATCGACACAAAAACCTCCAAAATATCTCTTTCCTTCATATACAATGGAAAGCAATGTTCGAGACAGTGATTCCCCTGGGTCTCTTCTGAACAGATATTCATTGCTTTCCCACCTTCTCATCCCACTAACTAACAAGGAAAATGAAATGGGGCACAAGAAATAAACTGTCTTCTGGACCACTGAGATTTTAGAATTAACTGTTACACCAGGAATAACCAATGGTGGGATACAGAGTGTCGCAACAACACCACACACACACACACACACACAGAGGTTTAAGGGTGTGGCATGCAATGGAGAAACCGATCTTGGACACTAGAAATGACAATTGCATTAATGATATAGAAAGACATTTATAAATTTGTTGAAGGGAAGACGTTGAAAAACAACATCAACAGTGTATGTGGGTTGCTGATGGCTGAGTTTGGCAAATTTCTATAAGGAAGATGTTCATCAGAAAAGAACTAGCTAGTTTTTCAAAAGGAATGACAAGGAATTAAGGAAGTCCTGAAATTTGGGAATTTCCAAGGTCAAAAGATGCAGCCTCTTTTCATCACCTACTGGTAAAAAAGATTAAACTAAGAAAGACTTTGAATGATAAATGTTGATTTCAAGTTAGCCTTATAGCAAGGATCAGAACAAGAGCATAGTTCTCACATGCATTCTCAAAACCTTTACATAAATTTAATTAGCCTTAGAGAAAATACTCAGTTAAAACTGTGGTGCCAAATTACTTTGAATTAAACAGCATGGCCCAGGGTGATACCAATGACAGGACTTTCCAACAGATGAATGGAAAGCTCAGAGTATCTGTAATTAATTCTGGAGAGAGGAAGAATCAAGAGTGAGAGAAAGCATAGAAATATAGCAAATCCAAGAGATATTCTAGAAAAAAAAAAAAAAGGAAAGTGTGGCTATTGCAACATGGAGATGACTGGAATCAAACATATAAGGTTCTCATCACTAGATGTTTCCTGTGTCACTTGGAGCTACGGCCGAAACAACCAACAGCTTGTTCGAAAGGAAACTGTCAGTGTTCGAGGCTGAAAATGACTTCTGTATCCCCTAACATATATTGGTAAGAGGTATTCTGAGAAGTCCGCTTAACACTCAGAAAAGATTTCCTAATAACCATTTTGGATACTGTCAAAGGTTACTAGAAAAGAAACAGAGAGGATCTGGGGGCCAAAGAGAAAGCTATAGGTACTTGGTGGGTGAGGGGGACAAAAATCAGAGCCTCACCCATTCTCCATCATCAGGATAGGAGGCATTTAAAAACATCTATTTTTAAAATTTGCCATAGGCCAGAACTTTTCCAAATGCGATTCTTTATTATTATTCTGTTCGCATATTCCACTGTTGTGATTGGGCTACGCGGATAGCAGAGGACTCTTCTTTTTTAGTTCATTGACCTCCATGTTGAGAGGAAACCCATCAGTCCTGAGGTAGAGACTCACCCAGGAATCCAGCCCTTTGAGATAGATGCTAAAAATGGGTAAGACTTTGGGGTGGCACCTTTGAGAAGGAGGCGGCGAATTTTGACAATGAGAACATATATGAATTATTTTGGGCTAGAATGGCAGATTACAAAAGCTTTTAGTGTTGTATATCTAATAGTTCTCATGCTCAATCTTCAATATATATGGCAGCATTATTCTTCTTGGCATATCGTGATTAAGCAGGCCATCCTATCTAGTTCTGGGCACGTTGCAACTGAAAGTGTCGCCAATCTAGTTCTGTACGAGATGTGACCTCTTCCTGAGCCTCTTCATAAAATTTTCAATGTTTTTGAGGGTCCCAGCTCCGTCACTCTGGGTCCCCAAATTACAATAAAGCAGTGATTTCCTACTGTGTTGCAAAGGGCATGTGACATAAATAGGAAAATAAACTTTTTTGTTTTAGGCCAAGGCGATTTAGATTTGTTTGTTCCTGCAACATGACCTCACCCACTCTGATGTATGCACATAGTTTCTGGCTCCTTGGAATTGGAACAGAGGAAGGGATGAGGGAAAGGAATATGTAAACTTCATATTTGACTATTGTAATAGGATTCTATACCCTTTGGGAATGGCTAATAATTAAGGCTGAATTTCTCTCTTGTGGGAATTTTAGATTTTTGAGAAATTCTCCTAATGGAAAAAAAAAAAAAAAAGGAAAAGGAAATTCTCCTGGTGGACTCCTCTTACTCTAACCCTTTTACTTTGACTGACTGTTCTTGCATCAAATCGGCCTCAGTTTTTATCTAGGTCCACCTATCATAGATTCCTTTCTGGGGCCCCTGCATACTCTAGTAGAGACCATTTTGGGCAGGATTCCTTTTTAGTACCTACTACACCCTCCTGGGTGTTGCATAACTGATTCCTGGAGATGGTGCACTTTATTTGCCATTAGCAGTTTGGTCATTTCTTGAAGTAGCAGTAGCTCTCACGACATTGTGGCTTCAGGCCATGCAAGCCTTTAGTTATGTCTTATGTGTGTCAAACACCCCAATCAATGTGCTTCCATATTTCCTGGAGCACACACGACGCTTTCAGATTTGCTGTCTTGAATCAGTACACACAACGATTGAAACCAGAAGGAAACAACTCAGCCTACCTCTTGTGGAGGTGTGAATGAGACTCGAAGTGGTTCAGCAACTGTATCCAAAACAAATCTCTTCACCCCTGTCCCTGCCTTTGAGCCTTTTATCTACTCCTCGTCAATTTTACAAATGTCCTAGGAGGAATCTTCTCTATCACTGGAAAATATGCATTCCAATCTGATACTTCCCTATGCAACTTTTTTTTTATCATAGGGAATTTTTTTTATCTATTATACTTTGACATCCAAGTTGAAACTTATAATTTAAACATGTTTCCATTTAATAATAGCATCTATCATTTACTGATCACTTAATGTGGAAATAACTGCACCAAATACTTAAAAGTTTGAAACTGTTTGGAGCACCTGGGTGGCTCAGTCAGTTAGGCAGTTGACTCTTGGTTTTGACTCAGGGTTATGAGATGGAGCCCCACGTCAGGCTCTGTACCTAGCGGGGAGTAGGAGATTTTCTCTTTCTCCTTCTGCCCTTCCCCCAGCTCACCTGTGTGCATGTGCCCATACACTCTCTCTCTCTGAAATAAATAAATAAGTACATATTTTTAAAAAAGTTTACACATGTTATCTCTTTTAAGCCTCACAAAATCTTTATGAAGCTGGATTATTATTCCAAATTTTAGGTGAGAATCCTTAGGCTTAGATAGCTTTAATGTTCAACTGCTCAGAATTTTATTTATTTATTTTTTGGCATGGTTTTAACCTTTATCCTAAATTAACTGTCATTAAGTGGCTTGTGTTTTAGTTATTCGAAATAAAGAGAAAAATACACCTAGTTCCCATTCAGTTTTTGACATATTTTGGCATACTTTGGATATGCTACAGAGAGAAAAGGGATAGCTTTACTTTAAATTGTCTAAAGTGCTATATTTAACTTTATTTTACAAAATTTTAAACATGAATGCTCTACAGGTGGTGCTCTATCAGAATATTTCACTTCCCAGTTTCTTGTAATACTGCAAAATGGAGAGAATTATATCCATACTGAGAAATATCTATTTCAATAGTAAATATGTCATCTCACTCATAATTTTCTGGCAATAGATTTTTTTAAAAAATATATCCAAGTATTCTATATGTTTTCTAATTATGAGAACAGCTTGAAAGTTTCACATTTAAAAAGAGATTTCCCCTCAGCTTTCTCTATGACACCACCCACCCTTCCTGCCTTCTGTTTGTTCTTTTCAAGCTTGTTCTGTTCATTTTCCTGTTACAATTACTTGCTGTTAGTCAAAAGGCTGACTTATGGCACCTGTCACCCCAAATGCTTGAGAGCAGCACAATAAGGGATTCCAAGGATTAAACTGCTCTTTTGAATATGTGAATATATATACACATTAGTATTAATTGTTTATTTTGCAGTTAGTATGACTGCAGGCCAGCTGGCTTTCTCGCTGAGCTTCTTCATCAAACACATGCCAACTGACACTTCGAAGTGATGTGAACTTCACAAATGTGTGCCTTTAAGACGCATGATGCCACTTAGGCTACAATGAGCAATCATGCCCATTTCTTTATACATATGACTGTAGCAGATCCAAGGCTGAGCAGCAAGCATTGCCCTTGAAGCTAAAGGATAAATGGCAAATATATGGAATAATAAATATCTTCATAATCTTCTTTTACAGCTACTTTAAATTGGGTTTGGCTGCATCTACTTACTGCCTTTTAAGGAGGGCTCTGTTTATTTTTAAAAAAAATTAATTTGAAGAAAGTATTTTATTTTAAAAACTGGAGACTTCTTTGTTCTTCCCTATGTTATTCTTATGACCTGTACACCACAACAATTCACTATATAAGAATTTGGTATACTCAAAAACTATGCCTATATTTATACCACTTTAAGCAATTTTCATTATAAAAAGTTGAGTTCAGTTAAATGACATTTTTTTTCTGCGAGATGCATGGATATAGGGCATAAAAATCACAAATCACATTTGCATTTCATTTTTAAATTAGTTGTTTCATTTTTGAAGAGACATCCAAGGTCACAGACCTAGGAAAGGTTTTCAATATATGATTGTGCTTCCATCTGTGCCTTGGAGACCATAGAAAAGGATCTTATCTCAGAATGCAATTTAAATAACATTCTGAGCACCCCACCCTGCCTTCTCTAAACCAAATATACCTGCAAAGATGTTGAGGGACAAGTATCTTTCATTTAATTGTAAGTAGATTGCTTTCAAGTTTATAGATGAACTGAGAGAATTTTTAATTCATATCTCGAAAAAAAAAACACAAGGGCAATGGTCAAAGGGGGTATGCAAACCATATGCTTGGAATTTATGATTATCCAGAATGAAAGAAGAAAGGAAGTTTTATAGGATGTGTAGAGAGAAGCAATTCAGAATTTGACGGAGCTGGTGGAGGCTACTCTCAGAGAAAGAAGAGAAACTTGAAAAGAAAAAAAATCAAAACTTCCTTCTCCTCAGAGAAGGGTGCCTTGCATAAAACACTGTTATGAACACTACTTTTTTTTTCTTTTTTTTATCAAAGCCGATTAGCTTAATTTAAGAACATAAGCATCAATGACCTGTTAACCTTATTATTTTGTTAAAAGGAATCAATTTTTGTCCTAAAAAGGAGCTGATTTCTTTTTTCTGTATGACTAGCACATTACCTGGAAATTTTCTCGATTTCACTAAAAATATAAAATCTTTATAAACCTTAAGCCATCAAAAACTTATTTTAAAAGCTATCGATGAAATTTGCTTTGTGTTTGCTAACTCCGATTCTCTTTCTGTAATAAAGAACACACAGTGTCACCCTTGGAAAGCCTGAATGTTTGTACAGACACAGCATAAGAGACTTATAAGGATCTACGTTTTAGAGGCAGGGACTCTAAAACATGACAGTGATTTGTATTAGAATTAAAAAGACAAAAGGCCAATGAGAATACTAGGAAGAAGAAAGAAATAGCAAGGATTATTAGCCACAAAATCAGTATAATAATCTATACTGGGGTTCAGAACCCTGGCAAAGAATAGTGGTATTTCAAATTGTCATCTCCTGCAGGCTTTTAGTAATAACGTATTTACCTAGGATCTATCGTATCAGATCTACATAGAGAATAGCAATAAAAATAGCATTATTCTTTCTTTATAGTTATACATGGAGTTGACAGTACAATTTGGCAGTACTGGCTGTTTACGTTTTCTTCTTCCAAAAGAAATGTGTGCTGAAATACAATGTTTGTCCCTCACCAAATTTTTCAAAATAGTTTTGAACAAAACAATAAATACTGTCTGCCATCGTTGCTCACATTTAAGGAACACAGTTCAATACACTAAATAGGATGAAATGGAAAGAAAGACTGAAGACAACACGTTCCGCAACTTAAAAGAACATTAAAAACCCCTTCGAAGTCACATTACTTATTATCAAGGAATGTTGCAGGCTTATTAGAAAGATGCCATACATGGGATTTGTGCATATATTTGGATTTGGGGGATTTTGTGTTCATTATAGCATGCCATTAAACATCAGCGACGGCAAAGCCATCTGTCCCACCAGATCTCTTCAGACCAGAAAAATCTGATGGTAGAAATATTATATTTTAATAATAATAAAATAATAATAATTTCAAAACTAGTAACTAGAGAAGATTAAGTTCAAAAGACAGGAAAACATAAAAACAAAGATACAAAATATTATTTGTCATTCCAGAATATATTCATTAAAGTCTATAAGCAGGCACTATTTTAGGCACTGGGAATTCAGCAGTGAACAAAGTAGACAAACATCACTTCCCTGAAGACCTTACAGGTTCCTGGAGGAGGAAGACAATAGCATAAATACAGAAAATATACACATGGTCCCAGACTTACGATAGTTCAACTTATGTTTTTTGGACTTTATGATAGCACAGAAGGAGTACACATTAACTAGAAATCGCACTTCCAGTCTTGAACTGTGATCTTTTCCTGGGTTAGTGATAAGGTGTACTAAGTTCTCTCATGATGCTGGGCAGTGGCAGTAAGCCACAGCCCTCAGTCAGCCAGGTGATACGAGAGCAAACATCCATACACTTAAAACCATCCTAAACCCATACAGCCATTCTGTTTTTCACTCTTAGTACAGTTTTCAATAAATTACTTGAGATATGCGACAATTTATTATAAAATAGGTTTTGTGTGAAAGGATTTTGCCCAACTGTAGACTAATGTAACTGTTCTGAACACATTTTCAGGGACATGGGGCTAAGCTATGATGTTTGATAGGTTAGGTGTACTAAATGCAATTTTAACTTAGTATATCTTCAAACTTACAATGTAGTTAGCCCCATCCTAAGTCAAGGAAGATGTGAACAGATTTTTAGATAGTGATAAACACTACAGAGAAGGGGAGTAGGAAATGTGTTTGGACAATAAGGATTTAAAATGTTAGACTGGTGTGAGAAAACCTTATTAAGTAAAGCCCTAAATGAAAGGAGAATGGAAGCCACTCAGACATCTGTAGGATGGATATTTCGAGCAGTGGAAATAACAAATGTAAAAAGAGAAGGCCAAATTGGCTAGAAAAGTATGAGCAAAGGAAAGAATAGTAGGAGATGAGGTAAGAAGTAATGGCCAGCCACATACATTGACCTTACTTGTCCTTTTAAGGACTTTTTTTTTTTTTTTTTAATGACATGAGGGTTTTAGGCAGAGAGCTGACACTCCTACAGCTGTGTTAAGAGCAGGTAATGAGGGAGAGAGAAAATGAAAGCGATGAACTGGAATTTCCCAGACAACTTCCTTTTGTCCTTCCACCTCTACTTTCTATGCTTGTCACCGTGCTCTCTGTCACAGGAAGTTGACCTGTGTGTGCTCGACCAGCAGAGCTCCCAGGAAAACCTGGGAAGAGATCAGAGGAAGGAAGAAAGTGAAATTGGTATTTCCTTCGATTTAGAGTTTGCCTACGGCTGGTTGTATTATTCAATAAAAGGTCACTGATCATTTCAAATCTACAAATGAAATCAACTTTCTAAACTTCTGGGTTATTCCTATTTTCCCCACTTGTAATACAAATTCTGAAAATGTATAAATTTCAGGAAAATTCTGTTTCCTCCAGCTGTCCTAATAAAGTACCACA
The DNA here is from genome assembly GCF_003254725.2 of Canis lupus dingo. Lineage (NCBI taxonomy): Eukaryota > Metazoa > Chordata > Mammalia > Carnivora > Canidae > Canis > Canis lupus. The sequence continues at coordinate 7,136,405 of NC_064245.1, forward strand.
AACTGAAAAACTTAACAAAATTTGTTGTCTCGTGTTTCTCAGGCCAAAAGCCTAAAAACCAAGGTGTCAGCGGGGTTAGTTCCTTCTGAGGGCCATAAAGGAAAATCTATTCCATATCTCTCTTCTAATTTCCAGTACCCTCAGGTGTTCTCTGGTTACAAATGATGTTATCCCCGTGTCTTCACATTGTCTTCCCTCAGCACATGTCAAGTCTGTGTCCAAATTTCCCTTTTTTATAAGGATAGCAGTCATGTTTGGGTAATGCCCATCCTAATGACCTCATATTACTTATCTACAAAGAACTTATTTCCAAAGAAAGTACATTCATGGGTACTGGAGATTAGGACTTCAATATTTTTTTTTCCCTGTAGGGAGACATGATTCAACCCATAATATCAGTCTCCCAGGCTCAGGAATGAAAATTACCTAGCTGTCACCACTAGCTCCAGTTCTGATTTTCTTAATACTCATACTTATGTAAAATGTCTTTTTATAAAACAACAACAACAACTTGTTGACCATCATATCTGAGTATGTCGTCTATTACTGTTGGCAGCCTAGCTATAATAAAAGCCTATACAACAATATGAGAAACAATGGTAACTTGTTGGCCATAGATAAATGCTAACCATAGAATTAATCAGAAGTGGTCACTAATTTGAATTTAATTTTGAAGATGAGACAACAGGCCCTGCTAAAGAACTGAGTACATACGGGGTATGACAGGATGAGATGAGTCCATGACCTGTGGCCCAAAAAATGGGAAGAACAGTGTTGCCATTTACTGAGAGAAAGCCACGAAAACAGCAGGTCGAGGGGAAGTATGACACCAAGATCTCAGTTTTGAATATGTGAATTTTGAGATGCCCATTAGACATCCAAGATATATGTTTGGAATTTAGGAAGAGTCAGAGGTGCGGCAATGAACATTTGGGAATCATCAGAGTACAGACATTTAAATCTCCTAAGCTGACTGAAAATCAGAAAAGGATTAAGTGTAGACAGAAAAGGGATCCAAAGGACTAACTCTTAGAACTCCAAAGTTTATAGATAAATGAATAAAAGTGACTAAGAAGGAGAAGCCGTAAAAATAGAAGGAAAAATCAGGCAATTTGGGGGTCGAAGGAAATGGACAGATCAGGTAATTTGGGAGTTGAAGGAAATGCACAGAATTTTCAGGGAAGAGAGTTTTCAACTGTATCAAACACTGCTAGTAAATCATGTAAGAGGAGTCCTGAGAAATGGTCATTGGATATCATTAAAATGTATGGAAATAAGTCAAAAAGTGGGATGGACAGCACAGGTATAGTCTCATGCATAAGGCACAGCTCTTGTGCTTGAGGTGCAAGTTAGACAATAGGACAATTCTGGAACTAACTTAAGAAAGGTTAAAACAAAGGTGTCGTCTGCTTTTTGCAAGGGATATCTGCTCTTAAAGAATTCATTTTATGCCATTTTAAAACTTAATCATTAACTTTAACTTAACAGTGGTTTATCCTCAGGAGCAGAATTGGAAGTAAGGGAGTTTAATTTTATTACTTTACAAAGTTATATATTGTTGAAATGTTTTGTAAAAAAAAAAACAAAAACAAAAACAAAAAAAAAAAAACTTGTGCTATTTCTGTGATTAAAACTAACAAGAAAACATTAAAAAATATATGTAAGGCGGGATCAGCTTTCAGTATGACAGGATGAAGAGCTCTGCTGACCCACTTCAAGGTAGGGCTGGTGAAAATTGTTTTAAAAAAAGAATCATTTAAAGACTCTGGGGAGAGGGCTTCCACTCTCCCCAGCTCCTAGCCCGGGGCTCTTTCTGAGAGAAGTAAGACTTCAACTTTTCTAATTCCACACCTGGCTGATTGTTACTGAGGCTAACTTCTGGGCAACTGAGTCAGGAATGATATCCTTAAATATATCTTTCTTATGAGAAACAAAATATTTCATTTCAGAGTTGTAAAAAAATTATCATTTTTTCTTCTCATTTCCCCAAAGAATAGAATAGACTGCTGCATTTCATAATAGAATTCTCAAGTATAAAAGACCCAACTATACAGTTGACTTGAACTAGAACATGCTCTCATATATGAATAATACATAGTTAATGTGATTCAGTAACACATTCTTTTTTATGAAACTTTTACTATGACTACTGCAGGAATAGTGTAAATGTGAAATTCATTTTTCAAAACATGAAGTACCTGTCTCCTCCAGAAAAATCTATCAGTGTAACAGATTTAAGGCAAAATTCAAACTTTCTTTCTACATCTTTTCCCCATCTCCCAAATATTCCCCACGCTCTCCATATTATAAACCCCCTATCTGTTCCGGATCATTGTTTTTTTATATTGAAGCATAAAGAACACACAGTGCTGTTATAGTAGTTTCAGGTGTACAATATGATTCAACATTGCTACACAACGCTAAGTGCTCATCACAATAAGTATATTTTTAATCCCCTTTAGATATTTTCTCTCTCCCCCTACCCACTTCCCCATTGTGTTAGTCACCAGTTTTTACTCTGCATTTAAAAGTCTATTTATCTCTGTTTTCCTCTGTTCAGTTGCTTTGTTTCTTGAAATCCACGTATGAGTGAAACCATGGTATTTGTCTTTGTCTGACTGATCTTACTTAGCATTGTACCTCATAAGTCCATCCATGTTGCTGCAAATGACAAGATCTCATGCTTTTTTGTGGTTGAGTAATATTCCACTGTGTATATGGAATTCCACACAAACAGTGTGTATTTATAATCCACAAACAGTGGATTATAATACACACACACACACACACACACACACACACACACACACCATTTCTTCTTCTATAAATACACACACACACACCATTTCTTCTTTTAAAATAGGCTCTAGGCCCTATTTTAAGCCCCCTATCTGCTCCTGATTACTTTTATCACCATTACAGTGTATTAGAAAGGAATTGGGAATTTCTTCATTCATTCACACATTTTCACACTCCCTATTCCTTCTCACATACTTTTCAACTTCACTAAAACATGTTGCTTTTTATTTTTACATGATTCTTTAAAGACTTACAATTAATTGTTCAAACTTCCAATTTTTTCAGGAATATAGCCGGACATTCATCTCTAACTTCAAAGATTTATGTAATATTATACTCCTCAGGGCATTTCAATGCAAAATGGAAATATGAGTATGTACAGACTATAAGATTTGTCATTTAAACACTTCATATTACTTAGAAAATATTATGCTATGGCCTAAGGTAGGAAAAAGGTCCTAATTCAAGAAATACTTGTTGAGTATCTATTGTGCAAGGCTATTAACATACATATTTGATTAAGATAGGTGTGGCACTTGCTGTCATATTTGATTAAGATAGGTAAGGTACTTGCTGTCTTAAAGTTTAGAGTACTGAAACTATTTTTTTAATCATTCACATGTACTGAAGTGGGAAGATCAGAGAAGATACTGCATTATTTATTCAAGGTTATTTTATTACTGGTGGTGGAGCTTACATAGTTTCACTCCTTCCAAAGTTAGTTTTCAAATAACTCTTATATGACACTCTATTTTACTGAATTATCTCCATCTGCATAGATAAACAGTTTGAAATTAAGAACTGTTTTTCTTAGAATATGTTAAAAAAATCACTTATAGTTGATTACTAACAAGGAGAAAGCTAGAACTTTGGAGGAAAAAAAAAGAGTTTGAATATGGTTCCCATTAACTTAGGAGAGTAAATGTTGAAGGAATATCAGTAAATCTGTTGCACATGAAAAAAAAAGATATTTATGAAGTCTTCAGTAATTTTGTATTCTCTTCATCTGCTTTAATGGAATTGTGGTGGAGAGAGAAACAGACCCACAAAGACATCTGCATTCTAGTCCTCTGAATCTATAAATATCTTACCTTAAATGGCAAAAGGGACTTTGCAGATGCAATTACTTTAAGTATCTGGAGGTGGGGATAGTATTTTGGATTATCTAGGAGTGGGAGCAATGTAACCCCTAGGACCTCCTAAGAGGGAGGCAAAAAGGTAACGGTCAGAATTAGGAGATAGGTTAATGGAAGCTAATGACATTGTTGGAAACTCACGAGCCAAGGAATGTAGACCCAATTTTAGATTTCTGACCACTACAATTGCAAGATAATAAGTGTTTGTTGTTTTAAGCCACTAGGTTTGAGGTACCTTGTTATAGTAGCAATAGAAAACTGATGCAGAACCTACTGTTAAAACATAGTAAATGAACCTTTAAGAAGAACCAAGAAAACAAAGAAGCTATGAAAAGCTTAGAGGAACTACTCCCAGCAAAGATAACCTGAGTTTGCTGTCTTTTGATCTTCTAGCCATCCTCTTACTTTCATTCCACTGTATTAGGTACAACAGGAATTTACAAATTAAAGTCTTTTATTCAAAGTAAAAGTTCACATTTATTGGTATTTACTCTATTTTATGTACAGTTCTAAGGGTACTAATAGCGCATATCATTTATTACTCCCAATAAGGCCAGAATTAGGTAGACCCTACTATTATTTGATATTTGATATGGGGAAATTCAGGCATGGAAAGAAACCTGCTTAACATCATGCAACTAGAAGGGGCAGAGCACAGGTTCAAGCTAATAGATAACCAGACTAGAGAGATATCCTTTTCACATTTAACCATTAGAAACTATAAATATCGGGATCCCCGGGTGGCTCAGCAGTTGAGCCCCTGCCTTCAGCTCAGGGCATGATCCTGGAGACCCAGGATCGAGTCCCACATCAGGCTCCCTACATGGAGCCTGCTTCTCCCTCTGCCTGTGTCTTTGCCTCTCTCTGTGTGTCTCTCATGAATAAATGAAGAAAAAAAAAACTTTAAAAAAAAGAAACTATAAATATCAATCATAACTTGGTGAGAATCATGGTGTCTGGTCACTTTATAGATAACTAGTATATTTTAACATGAAAAAAATGAACATTTGATGTGCAGAGGGTAACATAAGTTGGCTTTGAGTCGTTTATAAATTCTAAGGCTAAGGGTGATGAGTATTTATGAAAAACAGACATTAAGAAGCAGTTAAAGGGGAGGAATAAAATGAAGTTAGGTATATTTCAAAAACAAACTTTTATTTTCCTTCTGAAGTTCCCCAAGATAGGCCAGGCCCCACAAATACAACAGGAAACTCATTCTCTTTTAAATCAAGCCCATCTGCTCTGGGGTCTCATATCCCAAGCTTTTATCACCATCACTGGATATTGACCACACATTTTATTGTTAGAAATTGTGATCTGGTCTAAGACCAAGCAACTACTTATAATATTATTTTAGGAGAAAATGTATTCCAAGTTCCAAATAGCCAACTGACAAATAACTTTTAAATGACATCTAGTTCAGGGGCTTTAGAGATTGCATGTGGGATACTTTGGCAAGTGAAACAAAATATAAAGTTAATCAGCTGAAAATACTCATAACTTGGTGGCCTTCAGTTATTTGGAAAGAAAAAAAAAATGTCTTCCTAGACACAATCTTCAAATGAACCTTAATCACCTAGTTTCAAGGCAGTCCACAATGGCAACATGGGAAGATCCTGAACTCACCTCCTCCAGCAGACACATCAAATCTATAGCTACATATGAAAAAACTCCTTCTGAAAAATACCTGAAAACTAGCCAAATAGCTCCTTTACAACAAATGGTAAAAGGGCCAAATTGAGATGAGCAGGAGAGGCAGAGATGAAGCCCTGCCAAAAACCCAAGATCCATAACAGCAACCAGAATCTCACAAATCCAGAGTTTACCCCTGAGGAATGAGAAGTTTGTGCCTCACATCAAGCACTCCAACCCTTGGAACCTGCAATGGATAGACAAGTCTCCAAAACATCTAGCTTTGAAAACCAATAGAGCAAATTAGGAAGCTCAACAACTACAGAGAAATGAGATACTTTTAAAGGACCTGCAAACAGGCTAACTCACCCCAGGTAACAGCACCAAAGCAGCAGTTTGCAAAGTGCCTAGACTATATGTAAAGGATATTTGTTTGATAATATTACAACATCTGCTTGAGAGGCAAGGGTTTGTTGGGACACTCTCTGGGGATGAGGTGCTGGCAGCTACCATATTTGTCTTCCCCTACCTCGACAGCACTACTGGGTGTGCCCCACCTGGTGCTCTTCCACTGTCCCATTAAAGACAGCAAACATGCCCTGCCTGTGCTTCCCTGCAGCTCTAGGAAAGCTGACAGAAACATGCAGTCCACACAGGGGATGTTCTGGTTGTTAGTGGGACTTGTGTTCCTGGCTTTTCTGGGACTTAACAATAGAGAAACAGTTCTTGGCAGGCTACCATCCCCAGGGCACTATATAGCAGGCTGAAATATCAAGTTTTTCTTGACAAAAGGCCTATTTACTTGTCTTGGAGCTTCAATCTGAGGGGCAGACTTCAGATTTACCATACATCCAGAGGTTACAGACATACTCTCAGGGAACATAGGCTGAGGGACTCTATCTTTGCACTCTCCCTACAGCTCACTGATACCTATCAAAAAGGAGCTTATACATTCATCTGGAGCCCTAATTTTTGCAATTGTCACCCAAAAGCCATCACCAGACCACACAGTCCAGAGGTCAGCAGGGTTTATAATTGTGGTCACACAGAATTGTATATATTTGCATACTTTAAAAGCTGCTGCATAATGATCTGGCTTCCAATCAGCCTGAAATTAGATGCTGAATGAGATCCCTCCCTTGGAACACTGACAGGTGTTCAAAAACCCTATCAAAGGGGATCCCTGGGTGTCTCAGTGGTTTGGCACCTGCCTTTGGCCCCGGGTGTGATTCTGGAGTCCTGGAATTGAGTCCTGCATTGGGCTCCCTGCCTGGAGCCTGCTTCTCCCTTTGCCTGTGTCTCTGCCTCTCTCTCTCTCTCTCTCTCTCTCTCTCTCTCTGTGTCTCTCATGAATGAATAAATAAAATCTTAAAAAAAACTATCAAGTATAAATCACACTGCTTACACAACCACAAAGACTCAGGAGACATGAAGGAGCAAGGGCAAGGTTGAAAGATAAAATTAATCTCCTAAGTAAGGCCATTCCTTCAATGGCGAGAGATAACTGTTTCACCTAATACACAGAAACAAACACAGAGAGTTAAGCAAAATTAGTAAATAAAGAGGAATATGTTCCAAATGAAAGAACAAGATAATACCTTGGGGGGGGGGGACTTAATGAAATGGAGATAAGCAATTCACCTGATAAAAAGTTAAAGTAATGCTCACCAAACTTGGAAGAATATATGAATACAGTGAGAACTTCAACAAGGAGCCAGAAAAGATAAGAAAGTATCAAACAGAAGTCAGAGACCAGAAAAATACAATAATCGAACTGAGAAATACACTCAATAGATTCAGTACTAGACTAAATAAAAGAGAAGAAAGGATCAGTGATCTAGAAGACAGGACAGTGGAATTCACTCAAAGATTACAGCAAAATGAGAAAAGAATTTTAAGAAGTTAAGTTTAAGGGACCAATGAATGACATTGGACAGAAAACATTTGCATTTATAGGAGTCCCCGAAGGAGAAGGGAGAAAGAGGTGGAAAAATTTTTTGAAGAAATATCAGCTGAAAATGTGACTAATCTGAAGAAGACAACAGATATCCAGATATTCAAAGTGTTCCAAAACAATAAACCCCCAAAGAGCCACACCAAGACACGTTATGATTAGAATGTTCAAAAGCAAAGACAACAAAAGCAAAAATAAACGAGTGATATTATCAACCTAAAGGCTTCTGCACTAAAAGAAAACCATCAACAAAATGAAAAGACAAGCTAATGAACAGGAGAAAATATATGCGAATTATATATCTAATAAGGAGCTAATATCCCAAATATATAAAGAACTAACACCACTCAACACCAAAAAAAAGCAAATGATCTGGTTTAGAAATGAATAGAGGATCTGAATGGACATTTTTTCAAAGAAGAGGACAGCTCGTTAGGTGGTTAACGAGCACATAAAAAGATGCCCAAATCACTAATCATCAGGGACATGCAAATCAAAACCACAATGAGATATTGTTTCACAGATGTTGGATGGAGAGTATCAAAAATACAAGAAAAAAAAATGTTGGCAAGACTGTTAGGAAGAGGAACCTTAATATATTATTTAATGGGAATATAAATTGGTTCAACCAATTTTGAAAACAGTGTGGAGGTTCCTCAGAAAATTAAAAATAGAACTATTGTATGATCCAATAATTTCACTTTTGGGTACTTTTTAGAAGAAAAGGGAAACACAAATTTGAAAAGATATATTCACCCTTATGTTAACTGCAGGAATATTTTAACAGTAAAGATAAGGCAACAAAGTGCATGCCCATTAAAGAATGAATGGATAAAGACTTGATAGACACACACACACACACACACACACACACACACACTCTGAAGTATTTCTGAGTCCCAAAAAAGAATGAAATTTGGCCATGTGCAAAGGATGGAGCTTGAAGGTATTATGGCAAATGAAATAAATTAGGCAGACAAAATAAATACCGTATTATTTCTTACATGTGGAATCTAAGACAAAATGAAACAAAATAAGTGAATAAAACCAAACAAAACTCATAGATACACAAAAAAAGAATGTTAGTTACCAGAGAGGAAGGGGGGTTGGGGAGTAGGTAAAATATGTGAAGGGGTCACAAGGTACAAAATAAATAAGCCACAAGGATGCAATGTATAACATGATTACTATATCAAATAGTATAGTAATGCATATTTGAAAGTTGCCAATAGAGTAAAACTTAAAAGTCCTCATCTCATCAAAAGAAAAAAATAAATAATTTACAAAACACTTTTTATTTTTTTAAAAAGATATTTATCTATCTATCTATCTATCTATCTATCTATCTATCTATCTATCATCTATCTATCTATCATCTATCTATCTATTTGAGAGATAGAATAGGTGTGGGGGGCAGAGGGAGAGAGAGAGAGAGAAGCTGACTCCCTGAAGAGAAGGAAGCCCAACACAGGGCTCAATCCCAGGACCTGGAGATAATGACTTGAGCCAAAGGCAGATGCTTTAACCAACTGAGCCACTCAGGTGTCCCAATATATATTTTATTAATTTTAGATTACTTTATTCCTACCTTCATTCTCAAAATCTATCATATCATATTTGAATACACAACTATTGAAACTTTCATATAGTATGTCTCCTTTCTAGACACTTCATGATGAACAGACAGAAATTTTTAATTTAACTGTTTAAGATTTCTCCAGAGAACAACAAACATATTTATTAGATTTGCTACAATAAACACTATAAAAGCCACTTTCTCTTTTAAATTACACTGGTTCTACCTCTAAATTTTCTAGCCAGGTACTCTGTTTTCTTTAAATATCTTTTCTAGACCAATGATTTTGATTTCCTTACAAGTGTCTACATGAGACAGCAGTCTTCCCATTTTTCAACTGAGAAACTTTAACTGATAAAGATAAAGGAACCATTATATCTTAGAATTCAACCCATGTCTTCAAAGGGACTCTTTTATATTTGAATGAATTCCAAGATGACAAAGGCAACAAAATTGTCTGTCACACTTTAAAAGAATATGATCAGTGTGTTCCTATCATATTTCGGAGTATGTACAGCAGTGTACAGTTTGGTTTCTAACAATGTCTATCCTTTCCTAATTAATATTGATTTTCTAGATTATCTGTATGTGATATCCAATTATAGGTTATTATGAGACTACTTTCATAATCCATAGACATTTACTTTGATTCTTTTTATCTCATAATGCTGATGGAGTCCTGTTGTAAGGATTGCTAAGCCAGTCCTATTGTAAGGAATAATGATAGTGAACAGTGATATGGGTTCTGTTTGTCCATGTCCTTTCCCACTGAAAAAACTAAAAATATAATGAAAATCTGTTACTGCACACATAAAGGGAGAGATAAAGTTACTTTCCATGTAAATATGTTCTCAAGAGAACCAGATGACATTAGCAAAATGGCAGAGTAAGAATATCCAAAAATTAAATTATCCTCTCTCTCTCTCTCTCTCTCTCTATATATATATATATATATATATATATATATATATATATATATACATATAATTATAAAACTATAAAATATTTTCAGAATCAACATTTTCAGGACTCTGGAAACTGGGCAAAGACTTGCAGCAATTCATGAGAGTATTTATTCAAGAAAAATAGCTTAATCTCAGTAAAAACAGTGAGCTTTGTGGCATTTTAACTTGTCCTGATCACAATCCCAACTCCCTATCTTGGTGGTAGCCTTGAAACCACCAGTCTACAATCAGAGTGAAAACTAGAGCATGGCAGCCAAAAGAGGGGGCAGCACAATGTTAGAGCACTTCCAAAGCTCCATTTCCAGAAAACTGTTCAGTATTTGACTTGTGTGGCAATTCTTAGAAGACCTCACTTGCAAAACTACCTTCACTCTGAACTCACTGTGAAAACCTTTCCCCAAGGGTATGTGTTGAAAAAGTTGCAGGTAATTATTTAACACTGCAACTCCTTGGAGTAGTAGACAAGTACTGGGGCAAGCCAAAGACTAAGCAAAAACCTTAAAAAGTAAACTTTTGGAATGAGATGTCGAAAAGGTCTCTGAAAAGTTCCAACATATCTCTGGGAATCTAGAAGGCTATGTGCATTCAAAGGGTTGTGCACTTGCCAAGAATTCTGCACTTACTCAGAAAAGACCTAAGAACCCCCTAGGATCTCACCTTTGGTTGACTTGAGGCTTAGTTCAAGCAGTAAGTGAAGGCTAAGGGGAATATTTCAATTGTCCAAATGGGTATTGAAGATAAACTTCAAGACACACACAGAAACCACTGTCAGAAAAGACAATCTCTATCCAAATATTAGCTGACTGACAATTAAGCTAAATGAGCAGAGAGTCCAGTAGTCACCTAGGATGAAGGATGTAGACTTTACAGATTTTGTTCATTAAAGTGACTAAAGGGATCCCTGGGTGGCTCAGTGGTTTAGCACCTGCCTTTGGCCCCGGGTGTTATCCTGGAGACCCGGGATCAAGTCCCACTTTGGGCTTTCTGCGTGGAGCCTGCTTCTCCCTCTGCCTGTGTCTCTGCCTGTCTCTCTCTCCCTCTCTCTCTCTCTCTCTCTCTCTGTGTCTCATGAATAAATAAATAAAATCTTTTTTAAATTTTTTTTTTAAAAGTGACTAAAAAACAGCAACAGAAATAAACCTTGCCAAAGGTAAGGGGGTAGATTATGATTTCCAAAGTTGCCACAGTACATTATTTAAAATGTTCAGTTTTCAAAAACAACAATAAAAAATGAGTCTTAAAAAGAAAACAAAGTGATATAACCATCATGCAGGGAGAAAAAAGCAATAAATAATACTTGTCCCTGAAAAGCTTAGACATTGTATTTATTAGGCAAAGAATTCAAATAGGCTATTTTGAAAATGTTTGAAAACTAAAGAAAGCCATGTCTATCCAAAGAAATAAAAGAAAGCATGACAGCATTGTTTCACCAAATAGAGACTATCAATAAAGAGACATAAAATACAAAAAAAGAGCCAAATAAAAATTCTGTGGCTTAAAATACTAAAGTGAAATCTATACTGGAGAAGAGTGGGGCTAAAAATATTTAAGGAGACAGGAGAACAAACTTGAAGATAGATCAATTTTGGTTATACATATTGAGGAAGAAAAAGAAAAAAGAATAACAAAAAATTAACTGACTCTCAAAGACCTATTAAGGTTTTTAAAATGCTTAACACCATTAAGCATGTTAATGTATACATAATGGGAGTATCAGATGAGGAGACAGAAAGAAAAAAATAATACCCGAGGAAATAATTTCCTCCAAATTTCCAAAATTTAATGAAAAATATGAGTGTATACTATATATCCAAGAAATCCAACACATTACAGATAGAAAAAAAAAATCAGAGATCCACACCTAGACAAACTGTCAGAAGCCAAAGGCAAAGGCAAAGAGAAGATCATGAAAGAACTAATGGATCCTCAAATAGATTATAAGTTGATTTTTCATTGGAAACCAGGGAGGCCAGAAGACAATGCGAACACATTGAAGGTGCAGAAAGAAAAACCGACAAACCCAAAAAAATGTTAAACAGAAATTCTGTATCCAGTAAAGTGATTCATCAAAGCTGAAGAAAAAAAATTAAAAATTACTATATATAAAGTGAGAACATCTTTCACTATCAGGCTTCTGCAACAAGAAATATTAAAGTCCTTCAAACTGAAATGAAAGAACGCTACAGAGTAATTGGATGAAGTTGGATCCCAACCTCTCATGATAAACAAAAATTATCCAAAATGGATCAAATACCTAAATGTAATATTTAAAACTATCAAACTCTTAGAATAAAATAGGTACACATTTTCATGACTTCAGAGTCTTAGATATTATCTAAAGTATAAGCAATCAAAAAAATAGATAAATCCAACTTTATTAAAATATAAAACACTTGTGTTTCAAAAGGATATACACAGAAAGGGGAAAACACTTAGAAATCATATATCTCAGTAGATGTATCTAGACATGATAAATCTCAATGTTATACATAATTTTCATATATCTAGCATCCAGAATAGTTAAAGATCACTTATAAATCAATAATAGACAAATAATTAAGTCTAAATATGGCAAAAAAATATGAATACAGGTTTCTTTAAAGATATACAAATGCTCTATATGCAAATAAAAATATACTTGACACCATTAGCCATCAGGTAAATACCAAGCAAAACAAAACAAAAGTCTCAGATGGCTATAATCAAAACGAGATTATCAAGTACTGGTGACGATATGGAGAAAACAAAACCTTGATACATTGCAGGTAGGAATGCAAAATGGTAGAGATGTTTTGGAAAATAGTTTGACAGTTCCTTAAAAAGTTAAACTTAGAGTTACCACATGACCCAATAGTGCCACTCCTACATATACACTTAATAGAACTGAAAACATATGTTCACACAAAAATGTCTACACAAATGTAACAGCAGTATTATTCACAGTAACCCCAAGTGAAAACAGAAATGCTGCCCACCAACTAATGTCCATCAACTAATAAATGGATAAAACAAAATAAATATGGTGATTAATTTTATGTGTCAATTTGACTAGACCAGAGGATGCTCAAATAACTGGTTAAACAATATTTCTGGAGGGAGTCTGTGAGGATATTTCCAAAAGATATTAACATTTTAATTGGTGAGCTGAATACAACAGATGGTTGTCTTCAATGTGCACGGGCATCACCCAAACCATCAAGGGTCTGAATAGAACCAAAAGAGGAAGGTTGAATTCTCAGTCAGCCTGACTAGTTCTTGTTCTAACCATTGATGGAGCTGGTACAACAATCTTCTCCTACCCTCAGCACCCCTGATTCTCAGGCCTTCAGACTGAGACTGGCATGTATACCATCAGCTCTCCAGCTCTCAAGCCTACAAACTATACCACTGGATTTCCTGGGTCTCCAGCTTGTTGATGGCCAATTGTAGGACTTTCCAGTTTTCATGATCACATGAAATAACATATAATAAATCATATGTAAATATACATAATCCAAGAGAAATACCTGTTGGGCCTGTGGCTCTTGTTTTCTGGAGAATCCTGGCTAATATACGGTAGTAAATCCATAAAATGAAATATTATTCACTCAAAAGGAATGAAATGCTGATACATGCTACAGCATGAGTAGTACCCAGAAAACATGATAAATAAAAGAAATCAAACACAAAAGGACACAATTTTAAGAACTGGAGGGTATTATGCTGAGTGAAGTAAGCCAGTCAGAGAAGGACAAACATTATATGTTCTCATTCATTTGGGGAATATAAATAATAGTGAAAGGGAATATAAGGGAAGGGGGAAGAAATGTGTGGGAAATATCAGAAAGGGAGACGGAACGTAAAGACTGCTAACTCTGGGAAACGAACTAGGGGTGTTGGAAGGGGAGGAGGGCGGGGGGTGGGAGTGAATGGGTGACGGGCACTGGGGGTTATTCTGTATGTTAGTAAATTGAACACCAATAATAAAAATAAATAAATAAATAAATATGATTAAATATGATTCAAAGTCCATATGATTCAATTGATGAAATGTCCAAAATGGAAAATATCATAGGGACAAACAGTAGATTTGTGGTTGCCATGGTTGGCAAGGGTTGGAAATAAGGAGTGAATAAGAATAGCTATAGGGTAGGGCTACTGTACAATTTGGCAATTGTTTTACTAGGTTTTTACAAAAATACAAAACAATAACTTAAAGGGATACATGCACTATTTATAGCACCATTATCTACAACAGGTAAACTGTGGGAATTGCACAAGTGTCCATTGACTGATGAATGGATAAGGAGGATGTGATATGCACACATACTTACTCAGTCATAAAAAGAATGGGATCTTGTCATGAAATGATAAGAATAGGACTAGAGTGTACTATGCTAAGTGAAGTAAATTAGTCAGAGAAAGACAAATACCATATGATTTCACTCATACGTGGAATTTAAGAAACAGAGTAGCACAGGAGAAGGAAGGGAAAATAAAATAAGACAGAATTATAGGGGAAGAAAAACCATAAGAGACTCTTAACTATAGGAAGCAAATGGATGGTTGCTGGGGGGGGGGGTAGGTGAAGGAATCTGGTAACCTAGTGAATGGAAGAAGATATTTGCAATATTTACAAATGATATACTAACGGGGGGTTAATATCCAAAACACATAAAGAGCTTCTACAACTCAATACCAAGAAAAAAAGTGATGAAAAAATGGGCAGAAGAACTGATCAGATATTCTTCCACACAGCCAATAGACACATGAAAAGACTCTTGACATCACTAATCATCAAGGAAATGTGAATCAAAACCGCAAGGAGACATCACCTCATACCAGTCAAAAAAGGCTAGTACCAAAAAGACAAGAAATAACAAATGTAGAGAAAAGGGAACCTGAAAATATAAATTGGATAGCCACTGTGGAAAACAATATGGAGGCTACTAAAAAAATTAAAAGTAGAAATATTATATGATACATTAATTCCACTACTGGGCATTTACCCAAAAATGTGAAACCACTAATTCAAAAAATAGATGTATCCCTATGTCTACTGCACCCCTATGTTTACAATAGTCAAGATATGGAAGCAACACAAGTATCCACTGACAGGTGAACAGATAAAAATGTGGTGTATACACAGAAACACACACACACTAGCATAGTATTTAACCATTAAAAAGAAAAGAAAGAAATCTTATCGTTGGCAACAACATGGAGGAACCTAGAGGGTATTATGCTAAGTGAAATAAGTCAGACAAAGAAAGGCAAACATCATTTAATTTCACTTATCTGCAGAATCTAAAAAAAAAGAGAGAATAAGAGGTCATTGGCTGCATTTACAGTAAACATCATTATGAACTTTGTTCCAATTGATTCAAGAAGATATTTAAAGTTATCTATGAATTTTAATGTGAGGGAAAGCCATTAGCATGTTGTTTTCCATCAATGTAGTGGGCCTCAGTGCCCCACAAGTCTTTCCTCTATAAATTACTGAAATAGTTCTAGAGAAACTCCAAGTTAAGAAGAGTGAAGATAATTATTATTAAGTATCAGAGGCATATAGTATGACTACTAAGTGTAAAGAAAGCAGCCTCTAGAAATGCCATAACAATGGTCTTTACCCCTATTTACATAAGTCAGGAAATCAGAATTCTCAAATTTCTGCTTCTGCTCCTTGAACAGGAGGCAAATGGCTGTTTGTAAGCTGCTAACTTTAGATATGCACAATGAGACTGACAACATTCAAGCTGATCTAGATATATCAATTACTACACATTAATGTAGAGTTTAAGAGGATTTCTTCATCTTCAAACCCAGAGGGGAAAAAACACAATTGACACAGACTTTCATTTCTTCCTGTCCAAAGTGATTTGTGGCCTGTCATTCTTAAAGCAGTTTGGAAGAGAAGATGGACATTCTGACAGTTTCCTTATCTCTATTTGAGAAGACACAACTGTCTGGGGTTTTCTGAACTCATATGTCACTGAGGCTGCAAAATTGCTGAGGAACAGGTTTTGAGAATTTCAAGTAATTGGGAACAATACAGAAATAACATTCTCTGATCAATTAGTTCTTGTAGAAAAGAGATTCTCCAAAGTGTAGCAAATAAGTCTTGGATGCTGCCCTAGTTGGAACCCAACTAGAATGCATTATCGTCACCCTAAACTTAAATTTTCTATGTACCTCTGCAAACCAAATTCTCACAAAGCAAACAAAAAGAGCATTTGTGTTTTATTTTGTCTTCTGCAGAAGATCTCATGAGTTATATTTCTTATTGAATTTTAATTTCCGTGAAAGTAGGTAACACATTGTTTTTAATTTTCCATGTGCACATATATGAAGATAGGCATTCAATAACTATTTGTTAGAAGAACAAATGAGTAAATGGGAGTACACTCATTGATAGTATTAAAAGACAAACTAGGACCCTGAGGATCCAAAAAAGCCCCCACATTTTTTATCAAATACATTTATAGTCATATTTTTCAAATCTGTCATGCAGAATTTAATGATAGCTGTAAATCAGTTGTCATGTGAAAATGTCATTAAGATGTTTTCTAAAATACAGTTTAAGTTTTACAGTTAATTGACTTTCTACTATAGAATTTTAATTTATATAGATTACTTTAAGAATTTAAAATGCTGTTCAAACGTGCATGCAACTATGCAGTCATTTAGGAAGTTTAGGGAATTCCTGGAGACAGGAGTCTCCCATGTCAGGGCTAGGCAGGTCCTCTCTTCTACCACAATAATAGAGTTGTAACGGAGTAGTACATTGCTGCCAAGCTAGAGATATTTCTCAGCCTTCTCTGAAAGAGCCTCCTAAAAGATCTCTTCTGAAAATAGATGCTAAGATTAACTGTTAACTTTTGAGTCAACTTCAATATTAAAGATAGTTCCCCTTCTTTCCTAGTGTTCTCCTTTCCTCTTTCTGTACATTAAAATAATGATGTGTTTGCAATCAAGCTCTGAATATAAAGACGAGGCTACAACCCTGTAGATTCCCAAGCAAGGAAATGGAAAGGCCTGGGCCCAGAATGAGCATGCAGAGCACAGCCACCCTGCAGTTTGGCCATGCATCTTGGGACGACCATATGAAAAATAACGCACTTCCCTATCCTCTAAGCAACTGTACTTTGGGTTATCTTTGCTATAGCAACATAGCCCTTGCAATAAATAATAAATTTCCAAAGCAGATTTGAGAAACCAAATTTCTGGGGCTCTCCTAAGGCTGAAGTTCAAGAAGGAGCCTACTTGTGCACATCAGACCCACTCTAACAAGGCTTTGATTCGAAGCTAATGATGCAAAGAGCAGACTCTATAGTATCTATTCTGATAAAAGCAATGCACATATATTAAATATTTAATAGACTGAATAAATGTGTACATAGCTATTTATTACATTTTGGAATTAAATACATTCTAAAGAAATTAAAAAGGTAAACATAAATGCCAAGTACTATTCTGAAAGCTATTAAAATATAAAGTTACTAAGTGAAAAATCTCACATTACAATCAAACTACCAGAGCCAATAAAAGACATTTTCTTTGTTATAGTTTGACCTTTTTTTACTTTTTTGACCTATTTGACTCTTTTGGCCCCTAACAAACTCTTCTGGTAACCAGAATGATTGCTCCTTAACTCATTCTTCAGCATTTACAAAATGAACTAGCTTTCATCAAGACAGGTCTCAGCATTGGTTTAGGCATGAAGAAATCTTGGAACGCAAATGTCAGACATAGCTATAGCTTGCCTCTCTATAGAGCTGGATAGAGTTCAAGTCCCCCCTCTGAAAATGTAAGATCTCCCCATTTGCGTAAATCTTATTTTTCTTAACTCTTGAGTGACTAGGGTTGGTCAACACTGCATGGTTTTGTTCTTCTAATTGTATTTTCATTGCTTTGTAAATAAAAGAAACTCATTGGTTGAGTATTGACAAAAATATTTTCTAATCACAGAACGAGGGCATTTAAGGAATACTTCATAATTCTAAGTCTGCAGAAGTATCAAAAGTGTACCTTCAATGGAGTACCTGGAGGGTTCATTCAGTTAAGCACCTGACTCTTGGTTTAAGCTCAGGTCATGATCTCAGGGCCGTGGGATCAAGCCCTGCACTGGGCTCCAAGCTCAGCCTGGAAACTTCTTGAGATTCTCTCCCTTTCCCTCTCCAACCCACTCTGCCTCTCTCCATGCATGCTCTTTCTCTCTCAAATACATAAAATCTTTTTTTTTAAGTGTACCTTCAACATTTATATATTTTTTGATGATATTTAGAATGTTGTCCATCATTAACTGACAAACTTCACATTAACTTCAGCACTGAGATAAGTGGTATTTTTGTTTAACTTTCCTTCCTGGGTGATAATCTGATTCATACTGATAATCAGATTCACTGTATCATAATAGACTGAGAAATGAAATACAACAGCCTTAAGGTTGTGACAGATTGCAGGTATTTAATGAATAATAATCAGATTTTGTTTTATTGGAGCTTGCATATGTTTTGTTTAAAAAATTAAGTAAAACAAGAGCATAATTTAGAAAATCACAGAAGGGACATCTCTATGTTTAACTAACTTCATAAAATGTTGACATATTTGATACTAAAAATCTGTCCATTGCTACCAGGAGCCCAGTTATTTCCCAGGCTTACAGGATTGTAGTCAGAGAAAACCTGTGTTCAGGAAATCCTAATCACACAAGGCTGAATTTCAAGTTTCAACTTTGAAAGCCTAATAAACTGATTACCATATAAAGATATTTTATAAGAGACTTCTAATAGAACTGATGTATTTTAGAAAGTACGGGAAGTATTTTGTTTTAACAATCACTTTTCTCATATTGGAGGCAAATTTGCAACTTCCACAGGGAATGCAGTTCTTCCAAATTCAATCTTTGCCACCTACTATTATTATTTTTCATCTTTATAGTCTAATATATGATGTTTGTGTTTCACTTTCAAAAGGACAGGGAAAAAATCATAATACCACATCGAATTTTTGGAAGTCCCTATGCTTCTGAGTTGTTTTATATAAAATAAATTTATATTTAGAATTTAGAATAGCAGAAACCTATTAATGTTGGTTAATTGAATATGTTTGTTATTTTACATAAAGAAATATGAATGACCAACATACAAGACTGAAGAATAAAATAAATTTGGTATGACACAATATATTTTTTTTCTGATGTGTCAATGTGCATACATGCGAACATAAATATATGTATATATATTCCAAAATACTCAACAGTTACTATAAAAGTATTATTTAGTTCATTTTCTTCAAACGTGTCTTAAATAGTATTATAATTCACCCAAGGTGCAGCATTCCTATCAGATTCTATAGTGGATGTTACCTGAAATTTGACTACCCTTAAGGCTTCCGTGACAGGAAAACAATAAAAATTGCTTAAATGGTATAACTATTGCATTTTCTAATAAAAATGGTAATGTACTCTTTAAAAAGTAATATAAAAGTATTTGGGGCAGTTTTTTTCTTCCATTTAGTACCAATTAGAGAAAAAAAATGCTCACATCTGGACTTGTGCTTTTTTTTGAGGCCTTTTTTGTGTCTCTACTCTGTTCTTTCTATCCTCATGATGGACAGGAGAAAAATCTAAGAGGGCCAAATAATCTGCAGAAATATTTTAAAATTTAATTTTGGCTGTGTGTACATATGTGTGACTTCATTTTTTGCCAAATCCAAAAAAAAAAAAAAAAAGGAAAGGAAAATATTTTCTAGATGAATGGTATGTGCGAGTAATTAAGTACTGAAAACAATTATATCACATAACATTTATATTGCATGCTTACCTGTGCCCGTATTATTCTAAATGGCTTATATTATCAACTCATGTCAACTTCACAATGACAATGTGAAATATTATTAAAATATTTTTCCTTTTTATATCTGCACATTTTTATATCTGCATACTTCTCTTTTACTTTGTAGAATTACTACAAATGTAATTTTCCCCTAGTTTTCTAAGACTTTCTCCCAAAAACGTTGGTTTTTGCACATGAAGTGTAAAAACTGTGGAATAACCAGGCAGTCGAGGTCTTTGTCTCGCTCTCTGTCTCTCTCACTTTCTCTCCTGTGTTTGGTATAAGAAGCAATGTGTTTGGGAATGAGTAAACCCTGAGTATGCCATAACTTATCCCATTCATGACAAGGAAATCTCCAGAAACAGATACTGGTATTCTTCTTAGTAAAAACAATAACACTTAATAACAGGCAATTATTAAGAAATAAGAGAGTTGTATATGTTTATACTACAAATTATTGGATATAGGACATTGGTCATTTTAGTTATTTATAAATGAAAGGTCAGGAGAGCAAAGGGCCAATCCTACACACAATGAAAGCAGTTAAAACTCAGTGTATCTTAAAGACACCATTGGAGATCTCATTTACAAAAAGAGCTATAAATAGAATACCACAGGCTTCAGAGATTCAACATTACAGAGCTATTTATTTAGGCCAAGCATTGGTAAGATACAAGTAGTGTTTACTGACTGACAATACTAATGACAGAGTAATTATTGCAGTACTATTTTCATTCTTTAACAGAGACCATCAACTCATTTAACCTAAAATAATATATGATATGAAAAGTTCAAGAACAGGGACGCCTGGGTGGCTCAGTGTTGAGCATCTGCCTTTGTCTCAGAGCGTTAACCCCAAGGTCCCAGGGTCAAGTCCCACATTAAGCTCCCCTGGAGGAGACTGTTTCTCCCTCTGTCTATGCCTCTGCCTCTCTCTGTGTGTCTCTCATGAATAAATAAATAAAATCTTAAAAAAAAAAAAAAAGAAAAGTTCAAGAACAATGGCAGGGATAGAAGTATGGAATAAGGAAAGTGGTGAAGAATTTTCGGCAGTCAAAACTCAGATAACAGAGATTTGTCTACTTTCTTCCGGTACCAAACAGTCATAGTTTTCTGAATGTTTAAATTGTAAAACTGCAATTTTGTTCTAATCTTCACTTATTAGTCCTCGTGTCTTCTAGCTGTGAGTCTGTAAGTAACATTCCAACTTCCTGATCTCTGGTCAAACTCCAACCTCTTTTTTTCCACTTTCACTTGCATTCTCCATTAACCTGATCAAAATCATTCCAAATTGAATCCTAAATATTAGAGAATGATCTTAAATTTATTAATTTGTGATGAATAACCTTCAGAAGATGAATGCTGAATTATGAAATGTCATTATATTTCAGGTTGCTTTGAAACTTTTCAGCTTTAGAAAGATAAAAGGAAAGAAATGAGAAAGAGACAAACAATTTTACTGTAGGTCAGTATAAGGGTGTTCACTATACAAACTTTTGACTGTTTCTGTATACTTGATTTTTTTTACCAATAAAACTTGAAAAGTAAAAAAAAAAAAAACCAAAGATACAATAAAATATTTCATATGTGTTCACACACACATCCTCATCATTTTTCTACTTTTTTTTAAATATATCCCTGTGATCTCAGAGTGAAAAGCAAACTCCTTCACTCTAAAACTCACTTCTCCCCTATAGTGCTTTATTATTTTTCTATTAATTTTTAGGAACATAATTTCTTAATACCTTCTCACTAGCATCTGAAGTGGTACTGTCTCAGCTTCTACTTCTTTCTCATTTCTTTGTAATTCAGATAAGAAGTATCTTTAATATAAAGCATTTTATATCAAAACACACTCAAACACACTCCTCTGCTATCATTACTTCTAATTGCTATCCTAGTAATCGTTCCTCCTTCCTCAGTTAAAATTCTTAAATAACATTATTTAATTATTGTTCCTGATTTGTCCTTTTTCTCTTCGAACTTCCATCAGTCTCTCCCCTGAAATTCCTGTAAGATCAACAAAAACCTCCTTGTCACGTTCACTGATGCATTTCAGTCCCCATATTTCTCTAGCCACCCAATAGTTACCACTCTGATCTTTGCACAACAGCTGTAACTGTTTATGACTTCCTTCTAAATGGTATCTCCTTTGTCTTGTAAAGACAATATTTTTTATACGTTTCCTTTTTCTCATTCCTCCTAGACTCTCTTTCTTTTCTTTCCATAGTTCCTTTAAATGTGTTCATCTCTTTTAATTTAGATTTAGGACCTCCAGGATTGTTTGCTTATACATTGCCTTTATAAAAATGTCCATTTCTTTACTGTAAAGAGTTCAAAATAAAGTTAAGATATGGCCTCTAAAAAAAAAAAAAAAATGAAACCTAGCTCTTTATTTCTTCCAGTGACTACTTTGGCACTTGTTTCTTGAAGTACCTCTATCTTTGTGAGTCCACAAGGTCCTTCTGTAAATGCTTTTTGCATTGATAGTTTGCGCCATATAGGGCAACACTTGACTCAACACCATTTTTCTACTCTTGTCTCCTTCTTGTTTTGTTCTACCCTTTCTGATTTTACTGTGATTTTTTTTGTAAGCACCAACCTATATAGATATCCTTCATAAATATCTAAGAAAACTTCTGGATTTTCTCTTAAAGCCTCACAAAACACTGTCGTTTTTTAATGTTTGTTGTATGTTGATAACTCAGAAAAACCTACAGCAATCTAACAATTCCATTGCTTAAAAAATCACAAAAAGCACAAAAATTTTAAAGGCAATAAAATAAACTATTGACTTTAAAAAAAATTCAATTGGCACTTTTTTTTTTAATTGCAGGATTTCTTATCCCATTTACCCCTGAGGAGAAAATAAAAAATCTCTTGACCAAAGCTTAAAACTTCATCCTAAAAGAGGAAAGGGGGGAAATTATTTCAATTCTTTGTGTGAAACTAATAGTTTTATGTCATGAGAAGGCTGCCATTTTTTTCCAGTAAGTAAAGATGCCCCATACTATGAAGGGTTGCCATTTAAAGAACAACCAGGAAGCAATTCAATGAAGAGGAATTGTTAAGGATTGGTTACTTGCTGCATTCCAATCATGTTCTTTTCAAAACCTAGCTTTATGGATTTTAAAGAAATCCTGAGGGGACACTCTTTTCCTTTTGTCCCACAGAAATATCATCATTAAACCCCTCTAAAAATGGTTTCTGATATGATTCTGCTTTCCAGCTGAGGCAACATTTTCTATAAGTAATAACAAAACAGCTGAAGTGAGTAAAAGCAAACTGAGCAGATAGGAGTATCAATCCTGATGGGACCAAAGGGAGCCCTGTGTTAACTTCTGAAGTACCTGAACTTTTCTGAACCAGTTGGTTTTGACTGAAATTGAAAATGCTCTTTTACTTTCGAATCCCTGCCAGAGGGGGCTGCTAGGGTAGACTTCTCCAGCTATTTTTCTTCTTTTTCAGAGGAATTCAAGACGGGAGATGTCAATGTGTGTGCTTAAGCGTAAAAGTGATCATTTTTTAACCACTGGTGGGAAAGTAGTTTGCCAGTGGGGAGCTAAGTGTTGAAATCTGGCATTAATCCAGCAGAGCTGGACCAATAGATCACAGATAACTATACAGTATATGACGGTGAGTCCTCTTGCTTAAAATGAAAAAAAAAATGGGGAGTATTGAGAAGTGAGACAGGAGATTTTTCAAAAGGTGCACTACATTGCTCTATTGACTTAAGTCAGCCACAAGGAAATTTAAAAACAATTTAGAGAATCGAGTGCAACTACCCCTATGAAGATTACTCTTCATAAAACATAAGAGTATGGGGAATACTCCACTATGAAATATCGTCTTGCATGTATGATTACCTTAAGGCTTCAGCAGATACTAAATTGCATTCTAAAAGTTTGGTGAATTTAAGCTGAACAGGTCATATATGTCACCTAGAAACAACAACGAGACCCCCAGAAGTGGAAGTGGAAGTAAACAGCCAAGTGTCTGTCTCTTGAGGAAAAGTTCATAAAAACAGAAATCCAATCTTTCCATCAAGATTATTGTATAAGTGTGGATAAAAGCTCAACTGTCATGCTTTTCATGTCGGGTCACGAATGCCAGCTGCTTGTTATTTTAAAATAATCATAAAAAATATTAGTTGAGGAATTATTTTCAAATAAGAAATCAGAAAGGGATTCCAAAATGAGTTTTTCCTCTTTTTCCAAAACAAAACTGGAATATCAGGACTAGAGGCAGAATTTAAAACCCTAATCATTTGAATTTGAAATAAACACCCCCCCAAATATATTTAAAGTTACTATTTAATTAAAATAGGTAAGAAACCAAAAAGTAAGACCAAAGTTATTGTTATACATAAAGATATGTTTTCCATAAGTCTCTTCAAATCAAAGGAGTCAAAAGTATAATTTCTAAAGTCATATAAGAAAGGAACCATATGTTTTCTCCTTCTCCTTTTTTCTTATAATGAAGTCGGAGCATATTTATAAACAGTGCTTCTCCTTTCCCATATTTGTTTTTATCCATGCCTTTCTTGCCAAGAATTAATTTATTCACTCAGTATTTGTTTGGTGACCATTGTGCATAATATTAAGATTCTCCTGATATTAAAAAGCAGTATCTAGATTATTGGTCATAGTTTGGTTTTCAGAAATCTTACCGTGAAGCTACAGGACATAAAGGTAGTATTTGGAGCAGTTGTAAATGTTTTCTAGTCTCTTCCTTGAGTTGAGAATTTCAAGTACTAAACTTATAATTATTTTCCTCCAATCTCCCAGGGCATTTAGAAACAACCAACGACCTCTGGTACATTCCTTAATTATCCCAAGATTTCTATGGCAGCTACTCCGTATGATCTCTTTAGAAGCGTAATGAGATTTCTTTCATGGTGGCTTATGAAAGTGGGTGTTCCAGGAGCAGACATGGATGCTGCCCATCCTCTTAGAGACATGGCTATTACTTCCATATTCCAGCTAATGGAAATCATACAACACCTCAGATTCAGAGAGGAGGGCTACCTACAGGAGGGCACACTGGGAGATACAGTTCATTGGGGATCACTTTTGGAAACTAGGTATCTCAGGTAGTTTGGAATTTCTGTTTGTAGTGATATGGTTAAAAAAATTATTATTCTCTGGGTCTGTAATACATAAGGCCATATTTTAATGATTAATATTTGAGTTGCATCTGAATTGTAGGCTCATTTACTGTGCCAATCTTGATAGTTTTGCCCATTATGAATATCACATCATTTATTTTGGAAAGTGGAATTGAGCTAAAATGAGAAGGATAACTGAATATGGTGTTTTTGGTCTGAGAAGCCCAGACAATGATGCCCATAGTAATTGTTTTTATACTGTCAGAAATAAAATACTTGCTACAAAGAATATAAAGCTTACAAATGTGATAAATTTGCTAGCTATCCTAGGGTATAAAATGTATTTTCAATAATGATGAATGTGCTAAGTCAAAACATATGAATATAAGAAATGCTATGGAAAGATATATTTTCTTAATGGAATTGCCTGTTTTGCCTAAACTTTGATACTCAAAAGCATGAAAAATTGAAAATTATGTATTCATTTTTTGTTAAGTTCTTAAATATCCTATGTTACTATATTGGTGTATTTAATCTTAATTCCAAAGATCTCAAAATTTGAGATTCCTAACTAAAGAGATTTAGTTTTAGAATTACTGTGGCCTTCCATTTCCATGTTATTGGACCTTACCTATATTTTTTGCCTGGCCAGAATTTACTTTTCTGAAACAAAAAGTATGCATCTATGTCCAAAATTCCTTCTAAGTTTCCCGGCACTTTCATATCATTGGGTTGGTCTTTCATGGAGTACAAAATTAAATCCAGACATTTTAATTACCTTATTTCACCCTTAAAAATGCACTAAATAAAGAAGGTAAAGTAAATTTCTATCAAAATTTCTGCCTTTAGCAACATGACAGTTCTATGTGGTGTTCAAATACTCTAGAGCATTTCTACTCCCTTCCTCTCTTCTTACTTCCTTCCTTTCTTTTTGTAAGCTTACTCAGGTGTTAACAGCCCTAGGTTCTTCAAAGGTACTACTTCTGTTATTCCATTCCACCTTCTTTGTTTTCCAACCATCCTTAACGTCCAATGTCAAAGTAAAATATATCAGGAATACTACAGATGCCACAACTGTATTTGAAGAAAAAATTCTACACTATTCAGAAGACATCAAAGTATCAGCCATTTAACTAATTGGAAATTTTACACTTGTAAACATGGACTAAGTTTTCCCTTCAATCATTTTTCTTTTAAAAATTTTTACATAATGAAAGGAGAAACTGCCAAGCAAATCCACTGATTCACTTTTTTTTAAAGTTCCAGTTAGTTAACAGTGTAATAGTTCCAAGTGAAAAATAGTGATTCAACTATTCAATATGATACACAGCGCTTATCCCAAAAAGTGCACCCTTTAATCCCCATCTGTCCAACCCAACTTCCCACCCCCCTCTCCTCTAGTGATCATCAGTTTGTTCTCTATAGATAAGAGTCTATTGCTCGTTTGCCCCTCTCTTTTTTCCCCTTTGCTCATTTATTTCTTAAATTACATATATGAGTAAAATCATATGGTATGTGTCTTTCTCTGATGGACTTATTTCATTTAGCATAATATGCTCTAGGCTCCTTCCATGTCACTGCAAATGGCAACATTCGATTATTTGTTTACTTTTCCATTGTATATACATACCATCCTCTTTATCCAGTCATTGGTCATTGGACACTTGGGCTGTTTCCATAATTTGGCTTTGGTAGGTAATACTGCTATAAACTTGGGGGGCAGGGGAATGTATCCCTTTCAATTAGTATATTTGTATTCTTTGGATAAACACCTAGTAGTGCAATTGTGGAATTGTAGGGTAGTTTTATTCTTAAATTTTGAGGAACCTAAAGTGGCTGCACCAGTTTGCATTCCCACCAACAGTGCAGGAGGGTGCCTCTTTGTCCACATCCTTGCCAACATCTGCTGTTTCTTGTGTTGTTGATTTTAGCTATTCCGACAGATGTGAGGCGATAGCTCATTGTAGTTTTGATTCTCATTTACCAAATAATTAGTGATAAGCATCTTTTCATGTGTTTGTTGGCCATATGGATCTTTGGAAAAATTTATTTTCGTGTCCTCTGTGCATTTTTATTTGGATTATTTGTTTTTTGGGCGTTGAGTTTTATAAGTCCTTATGCAGTTCGGATTCTAACCCTTTATCAGATATGTCATTTTCAAATACCTTCTCCCATCCTGTAGATTCCCTTTTAGTTTTGTTGATTATTTCCTTCACTCTGCAAAAGCTTTTTATTTTGATGAAATCCCAATAATTTATCTTTCTTTTTATTTCCCTTGCCTCAGGAGACATATCTAGAAAGAACTTGCTACAGCCAATGTCAAAGAAGTTACTGCCTGTGTTCTCTTCTAGGATATTTATGGTTTCAGTCTCACATTTAGGTCTTTAACCCATTTTGAATTTTTTTTTAGTGGATGGTCAAGAAAGTGATCCAGTTTCCTTCTTTTTTCATGTTGCTGTTCAGTTTTCCCAATACCATTTGTTGAAGAGACTTTTTCCCCCCATTGGATACTCTTTCCTGCCTTGACAAAGATTAATTGACAATATAGTTGGGGGTTCATTTCTGGGTTTTCCATTCTGTTCTACTGATCTATGTGTTTATTTTTGTGCCAGGATTATTTTGATTACTATGGCTTTGTGATGTAACTTGAAGTCTGGAATTGTGTTATCTCCAGCTTTGCTTTATTTTTCAAGGTTGCTCTGGCTATCTGAGGTCTTTTGTGATTGCATACATATTTGAGGGCTGTTTGTTCTATCTCTGTGGAAAATGCTGGTGGTATTTTGATAGGGATTGCATTAAATCTGTGTATTTTCTTGTGTAGTATACACATTTTAACAATATTTGTTCTTCCAATCCATGAGCATGTCTTTACATTTGTTTGTGTCACCTTTAATTTCTTATATCAGTGTCTTACAGTTTTCAGAATACATGTATTTAACCACTTTGACTAGGATTATTCCTCGATATCTTACTGGTTTGGGCACAAATGTAAAAGAGACTGATTAATTCCTTAATTTCTCTTTCTGCTGCTTCATTATTGATATATAGTAATACAAGAGATTTCTATACCTTGATTTCACAGCCTGTGAATTTACTGAATTTATCAGATCTAGCAGTTTTTTGGTGGAGTTTTTCAGGTTTTCTGCACTTAGTATCATGTTATCTGCAAATAGTCAATTTTACTTCTTCCTGCCTGATCTGGACGCCTTTTACTTCTTTTTGTTGTCTATTTGCTGTGGCTAGGACTTCCAGAACTATGTTAAATAACAATAGTAAGAGTGGACATCCCTGCCTTATTCCTGATCATAGAGAAAAGCTTTAAGTTTTTCCCCACTGAAAATATTTGCTTTCAGTTTTTCATATATGGCCTTTATTATATTTCGGTATATTCCCTCTAAACCTACTTTGTTGAGCGTTTTTTTTTTTTTTTATCATGAATGAATGTTGTACTTTGTCAAATGCTTTTTCTGCAGAAATTGAAATGATCTGAGAAATTTTGCATCTGTGTCCATCAGAAATATTGGCCTGCATTTCTCTTTCTTCGTGATGTTTTATCTGGTTTTGGTATCAGGGTAAGGCTGACCTCATAGAATGAATTTGGAATTTTTCCTTCCTTTTCTATTTTTTGGAATAGTTTGAAAATAATAGGTATTAAC
The DNA here is from genome assembly GCF_003254725.2 of Canis lupus dingo. Lineage (NCBI taxonomy): Eukaryota > Metazoa > Chordata > Mammalia > Carnivora > Canidae > Canis > Canis lupus. Next base: position 7,165,045 of record NC_064245.1, read on the forward strand.
TCTTTTTTAAAAAGTTTGGTAGAGGGGTACCTGGGTAACTCCACCACTTAAGCATCCTACTCTTGATTTAAGCTCAGGTCCTGATCTCAGGGTCATGAGATCAAGCCCTAGGTTGGGCTCCATGCTCACCAGGGAGTCAGCTTATGATTCTCTTCCTCTCCCTTTGCCCTCTACCCCTACTTGAGTGTTCCCTGCCTCTGTCTTTCTCTGTATCTCTCTCTCTCTCCCTAAAAATAAGTGAATATATCTTTTTTAAAATGACAGATAGAAAAATATTTGGTAGAATTTGCCTGTGAAGTCATCTGGTCCTGGACATTTTGGTTTCTTGAGACTTTTTTGATTACAGATTCAATTTCTTTGCAGGTCTTTGGTCTGTTCAAGTTTTCTATTTCTTTCTGCTCTAGTTTTGGTTTCTAGGAATTTATCCATTCCTGCCACTTGTCCAATTTGTTGTCATATAGTTTTTCATAATATTCTCTTAAAATTGATTGTCTTTCTGTGCTGCTGGTTGCTATTTCTCTCTCTCATTTGTCATTTTATTTGGGAACTTTCTCTTTTCGCTAAGTTGGGCTAGAGGTTTATCAATTTTATTAATTTTTTTTTGAAGAACCAGCTCCTGGTTTCATTAATTTGTTCTATTGTGGTTTTTTGTTGGTTTTGTTTTTTAGTTTCTGTGCTATTTATTTCTGCTCTAATCGTTATCATGTCCTTCCTTCTGTTGGTTTTAGGCTTCATTTATTTTTCTTTCTCTAAAAGTATTAGAGACATAAGGTTAGGATGTTTGAGATTTTTCTTGCTTCTTGAGAGAGGACTGTATTGCTATAAAGTTCTCTCTATAGTGCACACCAAAGGTTCTGGACCACGGTGTTTTCATTTTCATTTGTTTCCACTTTTCAAATTTCTTTTTTGATTTCTTGATTGACCCATTCAATTTTTAGTAGAATGTTGTTTAACCTCCATGTATTTGCGGTCTTTCTGGATTTTTTCTTATAGTTAACTTCTACTTCATTGCATTGTTGTCAGAAAAGATGTATGGTATGATTTCAATCTTTTTGTATTTGTTGAAGCCTGTTTTGTGACTTAACATGTGGTCTATTTTAGAGAGTGTTTCACGTTCATTTGAAAAAAAAAAAGTGCATTCTGCTGTTTTAGGATGGAATGTTCTGAATATATCAGCTGAGTCCATCAGATCCAGTGTGGTATTTAAAGCCATTGTTTCCTTGCTGATTTTCTGTTTAGATAATCTGTCCACTGATGTAAGTCAAGTGTTAAATCTCCTGCTTTTATTGTATTATAATCAGTTATTCCTTTACGTTTATTAACTGTTTTATGAATTTGGGTGCTTACATGTTAGGAATATAATATTTACAATTACTGTATCTTCTTGTTGGATTGTCCCCCATGTGATTATATAGTGCCCTTCTTTGTTCTTGTTACAATCTTTGTTTTAAATTCTGGTTTGTCCAATATAAGTATTGCTGCTCTGGCTTTCCTTTCACATCCATTTGTTTGGTAAATGTTTCTCCTTCCCCTCATTTTCAGTCTTCAGTTGTCTTTAGATCCAAAATGTGTCCCTTATAGGCAGCATATATACGGATCTTGTCTTATCCATTCTGATGCCCTCGTTTGGTTAGATTCACTAGTTTATTTACATTCAAAGCAGCTATTGATTTATTGTCATTTTATTACTTGTCTTGTTGTTGTTTCTGGAAATATTATCTGATCCTTCCTTGTCTTTGTCACTTTTAGTCTCTACTTCCAGTCACAGAGTCCCCTTTAATATTTCTTGCAGATGTCATTGAGGGATCACAAACTCCTTTAGCTTTTGTTTCTCTGGGAGACTCAGTATCTCTACTTCTATTCTGAATGATAGCCTTGCTGGATAGAGTATTCTTGGCTACAGATTATGTACATTCAGCACATTGAATAGGTCACCCCGCTCTGGCTTGCCAAATTTCTGTTGAGAAGTCTCCAGCTAGCTTTATGGGTTTTCCCTTGCAAGTTAAGGACCTCTTTTACTGCTTTTAAGATTTTTTTTCTTTATCACTGTATTTTGTAAATTACAATAAGTCTTGGTCTTGGTCTGCTTTTGTTGATTTTTTAAAATATTTTATTTGTTTATTCATGAGAGAGAGAGAGAGACAGAGAGAGAGAGAAAACAGAGGCACACTTGATCTCAGGACTCCAGGATCATGCCTGTGCCAAAGGCACGCCTGTGCCAAAGGCAGGTGCCTGTGCCAAAGGCAGGCGCTCCCTCTGAGCCACCCAGGGACCCCCCTGCTTTTGTTGATTTTCTGCACCTCCTTCATCTGGATGTGTTTCCTTTCCAGATTAGGGAAGTTTTCAGCTATATATTTCTTTGAATATATTTACTTCCTGCTTTTCTCTTTCTTCCGGGACTTGTATAATATGAATGTTATTACATTTGCAGAAATCATGGAGTTCCCTAACTCTATTCTTGTGTTGCATAGTTTGTTCTTTTTGTTCAGCTTCATTACTTTTCTTTACTTCATCTTCTAGGTCACTAATTCATTCCTATGCTTCTTCCAGTCTGTTGTTCATTGCATCAAGACTGTTTCCAATCTCATTTATTGTACTCTTCATCTCTGATTGAATCTTTTTTAACTTTTATCTCTGTGGTAAGGATCTCCCTGAAGTCTTCCATTCTTTTCTCAAGGCCAGTGAGTATTACTATGACTGTTGCATTAAATTCTCCATCAGGCATGCTACTTATATCTATTTTGTTTAGATCTCTGGCCATGGCCTTATCTTCCTTTATTTGGGAAAAATTCCTCCTTCTTTGCATTTTGTCTAAGTCTTGGCCTTCTCCGTGTTAGAAAAGCCAGTTCTGTCTCCTGCTTATGAAACTAATGTCCTTATGAAGAAGAGGTCATGTAGTGCCCAGGGCCTGGCACTACACTTTAGGGAGTGTTTCAAGTATATGCTGTGTACACTTTGCTGTTGTGTTTGGCTGCTCTATCCTTCAGGCCAGTCATCTGCAGAGGCTTTCCTGGCTTGCTGTGGTCAGTGTTTGGTCCCTGACCTGAATGTGGTGAGTTTTAACTAGCTGTGCTCTGGTTTGCTTGTGAAGTAACTGCCACCACCTCTACCAGAACTGAGGCCCTGCATATGTATTAGGAGATATAATGTGGGTAGGGTTTGTGCTGGTCTTCTGGGGCAGGAGCCAACTGCACTGGGACTGAGGCAAGTGACTAAGAAGGGCAGTCCCACCAGAGCACAGGAGAATTGGGCTTGTTGTATGCAACTTAGGCAGCCATTGAGGATGCTGAGGTGCTGTGCTGCTTCATTCAAGTGTTTATGCTGAGGGATGGGGGGTCAAATGGCACCAGCCAACTCCTTTGTTCCAGGAAAGCTGTCTCCATGAATGCTGCCTTTCAGGAAAGCACTCCAAGAGCAAATAATCTTCCCAGTATCCACTATGTGCCCCAGGCACTCTTCAGATCATTGTTTGCACACTGTCTGTTCCCAGGTTGTTGCATACCTTACCCCCAGAAGCAGTGCAGTACCCTGGGGGCTCGATCCTAGCCAAGCCCACTGAACTTTCAAATTCCTGAGGTTAAGCTCTGTTGATTACAAAACTCATAAAATTCATTAAGGTCCCCTCCCACCTCCCCGTTTTTTTTGTTTTTTTTTTTCAAACTAATGAATTTAGGGAAACATTCTCCTTCTGGGTTCCTGTGTGCTCCTTTCTCTCTCCCCTTGCACACTCTTCTCTACAACCATGACCCTCTCTGCTCCAAAGCACCCACAATCCATTTCTCCCTTAAACCACATCTCCCCACTCCCTCCCTGCTTTGATGTGGGCTCTTCTTTCCCTTTACTTGTGGAGTCCATTCTGTCAGTAATCAGATTTCTGGGGTATTTAGGATGATTTTATAGCAGTCTAGTTGTGTTTGTTGGATGAAGTGGGCTTAGGATCCTTCTACTCCATTGTCCTCTTCTTTTCAATCCGCAATTCATTTTTATTCTCATTCAAAACGATCCTTATTCACCCATGTCCATATTGCAATTAAGGTATACCAGCTTTGTTTGTATCAAAAGTAAATGATTTTCAAATGAACTAAATGGTAACCAGAAATAATTATTTTACATGCTTGAGGCATTAATCCCAGGATTTGTTTACTCTTACTGAACTTCCAACTATTCCAATTGTCATTCTTACTGGGAAATAACTTCATACAATCCTTTTATTAGGTTTTCTTCAACTCAAAATTCTCCAGTGTAGGAACTTATTTTTCTTTTCCATATAGATTTTCTTCTATTTCAGCAAATTCCATTTCTAAATGCATCTCAGTAATGAATCGTTAACATTTAAGACCATAATAAAGCTTTGATTTTGGTTGAATGGTGGGGGGAGGACAAGTGGTACAATCATATTTTCCATAATGTAGAAATAATTCTGTAGTTGAAGAGGAAATAAAGTGGATACCTAAAATGTGTAAGATGGCCACAAAAACCATGAACTTAAAATTCTTTTACCAAGGTGAAAGATGAGGAAAATAAGTTGAGCAACTTTTTGAAGAGTACAATTTAGAGGCCTGATGACATAAAATAGCTACAATCATTTTCAAAACATGCATAGACAAACACCACAGCCAGGGATTGTAGTCAGGATTGCATTTTTCCAGAAACCACAGGGAGGTAATACAAGGGTGATAATGAATTCTTGTATTAAAAAAATCTACTCCCTGCTGTTTCTCCACAGGAGAAGGGCAAGAGAAACAAAGCCTGGTCTTAAAAGAAAAAAGAAAAAGTAAAATATTTTCATTTCAGTAAAGCAATTAATTTTTTTTCCTTTTGGTAACCAACTGAAAAAATTGTTTTTAAAGTATGCTCACCAAATTTAACTTAAGCGTTATTTTTCATCCCTAAAAGGTGTATAGACATACCCAACAACAGAAAACAATGGATTAATAAAGCCTTTCAGGAGGAAAAATATTTAAAATAAAAAATGTTGTATTACCTATCAACAGTTCAGCAAATTGCTGAAGAATCAATACTTTTATGTGAGATCAAAAAAAAGCCAAAATAGTTGTCTTAGAACTGTCTTACTGTTCAATTAATTTGCCTTTTGCCTGATTTATACTAGCTATATCTTCAGCCTAAACCATTCTCCAAATTTAAGCCATTCACATTCACTCCAGACATCCTATAGGCACTTCAACTTTAACACGTCACCAATTGTCCTTATGACAAACTACCTCCCTTTGTACCCATATTTGCTTTTTGCTCTATGGAGCCATCAAACTTGTAGTAATCCTTTCTATGAATCTAGGAAAACCTGGTTAGCTACTGTCTCTACAAATGCCTGCAACTCATCACTGTGCTCTAGCAACTCCTCTAATTTCTCTTAAATCTGCTCACTTTTCTATTCCCTGTACCCCTATTGCCATCTTAGATATGATTACACTTTCCATAGACTTTAGAAAATCCAAACCACCACAAATTTCATTACCTATAAACAAGCTTAATATGTTGCTGTATATTTTAAAATATTATGTACATATAAAAAATCTACAATATAAAATAACTCTGGAGGCTTGATCAGAATCAGGTTTTGTTTGCTTATATAAAAAGAATGCTTTATAGATGATACTTTCTGTCATCTTGGATTTCGAAAGAAGTTGGCTAGCCGATAATTCAGTCCTGTCCTCCAACCAAAAGCCCAGAGTGCCAATATCCTGTATTATCAATGGAGAGCGAGTCAATATCTCACTACTACCAAAAAAGGCAGATGGCACAAATCGGGCCTTTAATATCACCTGAACACTTAACTAGATTAAAGTCCATCCCATTCCAAATATGTTTCTGTGGCAATAAAAAGTTATATGGTTATTATATTATTATAATAAAAACAAAACATAACTATCAAGTGCTAAAAATGTCCCAGATACTGTGCTAAAGTGTTTCAAAGCTTCATCTCATTTTATTCTTAAACCAACCTTATAAGACGGGTATTACTAGCACTATCCATTTTCTGGACGAGGAACCTGAGCCCTAGAGATGTTAAATGGCTTTCCCACAATGTAACAGCTAGTGATATTAAGAACTTAAAGTTTTCGTTACTCTATAGCCCATATCTTTTCCATTGATGGCACTGCCCTCTCCTCATCATCACTAATTTTCATTTAGTGTGTATGAAGACTCAATGTTATGTTTAGCTTATAACAAATGTATAAAGATGGACCCTTTTATAAAATTCACTCACATGACTTGAAAAATAGACCCCAAATTCCAAATTACCCTCATTGGGTTAATCAGAAAATAAAATAACACTTAAAGCTCACTGGAAAAAAAAAAAAAAAAAAAAACCACAGTGAAATTATAGTTGCTTCATTCTGAGGATTAATTGTTTCTCCTCTATCATGAGGAATGTATCTGCTCTTTGATGAACTGTTGACAAGTTTGCCACACCGTGGGAGATCACATATGCTATACTGTGATGTTGTAAAATGAAAATGTGAGATGAAATTCTGTTGCCTACAGCTGTTAACTTTTTAAGCAGTGTTAGGAAACTTTGTCAAATTAATGCTAAATATATTAGAATAAATAATGTAATAAACAATTTATTTTGTTTCTACTAAAAAACAAGTATATAATGAAGGAGAAAATAAGGGCACAAAACTGTCATCCTTAAAAAGACTCACAGTAAAATCTGATTGAACGCTTCACTTTCAAGTTGCTAAAAAAGAGCAGAGAAAAATGAGACATAAGATGTTTCTCTTTACTCGTGAGATAGTAAGCAAACTTGCAAAAAGTAATTAGGTAGATAAAACCAGAAGGGTCTCTAATTCCTCCTGTAAGAAGAGATTGGGCAAACACACATTGAACAATTTTTGTTGCCAAGCAAATGTACAGAAAAATCAAAATTCCCTTATATTTAATATGTACTCTCCCCTAAGATACATTTGACATTTTTATTCCCATTTTACAGAAGAGGAAACTGAAACTTGGATATTATGATCTTCAGAAAATGTCAGGGCTTTTTAATGCTGGAGCAAACATTCCAAGTCTGACTTTATGACTACTAAATTTTTTTCCATCTTACTCTGTGTTATAAGGTATAAAATGGATAAAAATTTTACTCTTGTGTTACAAGGTATAAAGATGGATAAAAATCCCCTCCCCCATATTAAAAGAAGGTATTTGAAACATTACTACTAGAGCCATTTATTAGCACTAATAGGTTAATTAAAGAATAGATGGGGACATCTAACTAGAAGTTCTGGGCATCTGAGAAAAGGAAGCAACATTCACCACCTTGCAGAATTTTCAAAATGACTGAGTGGCTTTGAACATATAGGGTGAGAGATACAGTCCTTGAAAGTCATCTTGTGGCTTAAAGCTTATACCTGAAAGAGAACAAGTGGGATACAGTCCTGTGGGCAATTAATATTCAGCTGCACCTTTACCACACCTGCCATGGTCACCCTCAAACCAACTGTCCAGACCAGTATTTCTCCATGTCAGCAAATCACCCTTACTCAGACGTTGCAACCTGGAGTGCAGGAGCTGTGCTGTCAAACCAGAAATCATCTTTTTTGTTTTTTGTTTTTTTGTTTTAATTTTTATCAGAATTCCTCCCTTCTGATAAAAGCACGATATCCCAGATCCAAAGCAAATGTGACCTTTTCTGATCTTTCCTTTTCTTTTTATTCATTGTCTAAAAAAAACCCTCATTGACATGTCTTGAAAGAAAAGCTCAAGGTAGGAGTTTTCACATGAACTCACTCCCTTGGTATTTCCCCAACTAGATTCGTAAGTCAAACATCAGTTGACTCTTTGACCCATATCTTCAAAGTTTCTCATATCTGTGAAATTTCTTTCATTCACAGAGGGCAGTTTGTCTGTGGCTGTTTTGTAAAGCCTTCTGGGGGGACACATGGACAGGCAAATGCAGCAACTCCCACTGCTTCATTCAAAACTATCCAGAAACTATCTAGGACCTGCATCTTGACTTTCAAAATAGATAGATACTGTTTTCTATCTAAAGAGAATGATAAATGTAACTCTAAATTAATCACATTCGATTATGTGAATAAGCCAAAAGTCTACACAGCTGAGTTAATAATATAGCAAAAATGTACTGCCTCAGACCTTACGAAGTTTGTTACCACTAAAACCACAAGAAATACATTTTTAGTAAACGTTACTCTTCTGTTTACCTTCCAAGCAACTCTCATTTATATATTAACTTGGTGATATAAATCTTTTTCAAATAGTAGCTACAGTGACAACTGAATTAAATCCAATCGTTCAAATATGCTCTCCAATTTTGGGATTAAATTCTTTGGCTTCAATTTTCATGTTCTATGACATCAATAATAGTTGGGCACTGAAGTTCCTATGAAAGACCATTCCATTCGCAGGGTTTACTTCTAGAAGCTAGAGCCTGCGCATTGCCAGTGAGACTGTAGAATGACTAATAATTTTGGAAGAAATCATCAAAACATCAACATTTTTAATCTTCAAAGTATAAATCAGGGCATTTTAAGAATTGGTTGGGATTATAAAACTTTTATAAAACCAGAATATTGATTTCTAAAAATATTAGTGAAAATACCATGTTCACTAAATCTATTAAAATTAAAACTTCTATTTGGTGCCCTTTTGTTGACCACTAAAATTTTTTTGGTATTCCTTACTTTATGACCTAGTTAATATAAGGGGGATACTTTACATTAAAATCTATTCATTACAAAACAGATCTCTAATTGTGTTTGCTCATGTATATTATTTCATTTATTAATCATTTCAGTCTTGTAAAGTAGGAAGGAAAAGTACCATAGGCCACTTTACAGGTGAATTGGCTAAGGTGCTACAAATCTAAGTGACTTCTCCAAAGTCATACAGCTTCTAGAAATAAGTTACATAAATAGGAGGTGTTGAGGCCAGGTTCAGGGCACAGTCTTCTAATTTCAATTCTTCCATTCAATAAAATGCCAGAGGTCTGGGTTCCTTCTCCCACACCTGTTAAAAGCTTCTGAAAAGGCCAGATGAATTACCTAATTTTCATTACTTCCGCTTCTCAACTGGAAAAATTCTAAGTAATTTTATTTATGTAGTGAGAAAGTTGTAGTGAAGAGAGGATGGGAGAAAGAAAAGAAAATGTTCATGTTGAAACTGTTAAAGATTTTACATTTGGTGCATCCTTTGAAGATTTTTGTTTAGTTGTTTTGATTTTTGTTGTTACTGTTCTTAGCTGGAAAGAATCTTAAGAGTTGAACGTGCAATCTAATCTAGATAAGTTATGTAAATTATTCTTGACTATAAGGCAAATCAGAGTTAGAAACTCTGTTTTCTTCACTGTGCATCTAAGGGTCCCATATGGTGACTACAACAGAGTAAATGCTCATTAAATGTCTGCTGGGCTGAACCAAACATTTTCTTCCTCTTCTAAACAAAGAATCAAAATGTTGCAGGTATTCTCAAAGGTCCTAGTCCAGTGAGTGGGTCAGTATGAAAAGGAGGGTAAAGTCATTGGGATCAATTTATTAACATAAATTTACTATATACAATTTACTTTATACAAAATGTATATAACGCATATGGTATCATGCACAGGCATTTTGTTCGTTTTCTGCTTTTATTATGGGAATCCACAGTATGTGCATAGGTAATTAAAATCTATTAATATTTGCTCAGTTTGCAAAATGGAATTTTATGGTAACACGCATTACTTCATTCACTTCGGGTATTTTTCCTTAGCTTTAAGACATACATAATTTTGCACATTTTCAAAGTCAGCACAAGTGACAGCTGGAGATAGCATAGTAAGTGGTCAACAACTACCCCAAAAGCCACATTTTAAAAATAAGGGTGAATTTGATGCTGAACATTTACCTCTAAGCAGTCTGTATTCTGACACGGCCAGTTTCTCATATTTTCAAACCCTAAGGGATTGTCTTGGTTAAAAACACAAGCTATTGAGGCCTACATTCTGAAATCAGCGCTGCAAAAAAAGCACTGCAGTTGATCTACGACATGACTGAAGCCCCACTGAAATCTTAATTTTTTCGATATCTTGAGCTATTCAAAATCAGGGTTTTTTTTTTTCCCTTTTTCTTCTCACATTACACTTATTAGTTTTACTAAGGATAATGAAGTCCTCTGAAACTGGGAAATGAAATTTAACTTGGGAGTATTTTCACTTACTACCTATTAAGAATGGTTACACAATCCCTAAAATATTTGGCTTTCCCTGTCAAACATGAAAAATTGAGGATTGTAGTTAATGACATCTGTTTCACAGGTATCATACTCTTGCGGGAGAAGTAGTTCATGCTTCTGGACATTGTTCTCAGAGAGCCTCTCAATCCTAAATTACAAGCACTTCAGACTGTTAGACGAATAAGAAGGCAATTTATTCTCTTTTGCATGCAGCCTAGACTGGTGTTTAAAATTGGGGCTGCCAACATAGCAACTGTGTGGTGTTTCTTTAATGAGGGTGTTGCTGGACCAGAAACACAGCTGAGACATTTAGATTTATTTTACGGCAGTCCTGAGAAACGATCTATTCCTAATCAGAATAATTTGCCCATAAATGACTTCTGACAGAGCTCCACAAGAAAAGCAAATCTAAAAGTCCTAATCTCTCCAAAGCTGTGAATCCCAAAAGGCATATATACCTTTGTTCAATAAGTCTGCAGACACAACTGTTAAATAGGTATAAATAGAATACATTATAATAAACCTTCTCCCTGAAATGATAAATAAAACTGTGGTTGGCTTTTAATTTTGATCTCCTAGTTTTAGGGAATCTTAATAAGTGTTCAAATGTCCAAAAGATGAACATTATTCAGTCTCTCCAACCAAATTTAAACTCTATTTGCTCAGTGCAGAATCCAGGTTACAAAACTGCTAATTTGTCACCTAGTTTTAAAATAATAGGAAAGTAAGTAATTTATTTACTCTCAAAAACGTTGATGGTCTCCTTCAGCTCTTAAAGCACTCCTTTTACCAAATTTAAATTAGTAACTTGTATATATCAGTAAATCTAATTTCACATGATTTTGCACAGTACATCAGAGAAGCAGAATGGGCAAAGGAATATATTTTGATTCCAAAGTATACATGAGAAAATTCTTTCCCAGAAGGTATGAATTGGGTAAAAAGTGACAATCAGTGAATTTTATCTGATAAATTTTAAAGGTAAATTGCTGTGATAATAATTCTTTAGAGTTCCTTAACTATAAAATTGTTTATGGCAGTCACATGCCATTTAATAAGTTAATTAGGAGTACTTCTTTAAAAATATTCTTTTCAGATAGTTTGCATATGACAATTGTTTCTTTAGAAAACAAACTTGATTTTAAGTAATCTTTTCTCTACTTTTTTTTGGTGGTAAGATTTGGAATGATCAACAATTTTAGCACATGACTGGATAATGTGATTTTCAACAGATAATGAACAATACTACTTTTCTTTTCTTTTTTTTTTTTTCTTTTCTTTTTTTTTTTTTTTGTTAAGCACTAGGTTTTCCAATGCAGCACTTCACAATGAACTGACATTTGGCAGTGAGGAACCTTTCTAAAGTTCAGGAACTGCATTAAAAAGAGAATTATAAAGGGCATCATTAAAATTTAGGTAGAAAACTGTTACTGAGCATTTCAATTATAGAGCTACATGACTGGCAGTAAGAAATAATAGGCACAAATTAGTACTATTGACTGTTTCTTAACATCTATTCAGCTGGCCTAAGGAGTGAATGCCTTGGATACTGTCATAAACTCTGTAATGTTCAAATATCCTGTCTGATTATCATCACTTTTTCACTGTGACCCTTCTAAAGAATTTTTGTTGGTGCAAAAATTAGACCCAAAACATTCACCTTATTAGCCTAATTGCAGTTCTATTTAGCATTTTCTCCACCTTTCTCTCTGCTGTAGACACACATCCCTTATTTAAATTTTACACAGTAGTTAGAGGCCAAGAAAATAAGGAGGAATGCTCATTCCATAAAATGTGATACTTCTAATTAGTCTGTTGAGACTTTTGGAATATGCATGAAGCTGTAGATGTGGTATTAAATCACATTTTTATTACCCAAAAATTAATGTTTACCATGTGTATGCAAAGGTGTTAAGGATTTGAAGTGTTAAGTTCAGACGATACCAAAAGTCATTTGTTTCTATAATATAGTTCAATATATATTTCTATCCTTTAAAAATACTTTTGGACAAAATATCTCATTTTTCCCACTTTCTTTATTGTGACTTTTAATTTAATTTTACCTTTTGTTAAATTTTTCAAAGAAATACATACTTTGCTAGTATTTGGAATATATTCAATTTTGGTAAAGAGGGCATCATTGAGGCCAACATTGTGTCTAGCTCACTGACAGAGATATAACTTCATAGATTTAAATAGTATTTAGCTGTCATACTTACTCATAAGAACTGACAAATTTATAATGGCTGACAGACAGGAATTGATTTATGAGTTTTGGGAATGGAAGGAAACCAATGGAAATGCCCTTATTAAAAATCTGCAATTTTTTCCTCAGGCCATGTTACCATAATAAATGTGAAAATAGGCTTGATTTCATTCAGAATTAATGTAGTTTAAAATTGAAATGAATCTCACCTCCTGCCTCCAGGAGGTCTGCTGACATTTCTAGGGCTGTGTCAGAGTCCACATGATAAACACAATGCATGTGCATATATGTATACATTAGATCCACCAAAAGCATAATTAATAAGGTAATAGTTTGTTTAAATCAAAGATTATTCATTGCGGAGGTAAAACCCATAAACAAAGATTGATTAAATGTGGAGGTAAAACCCTTAAGTGCAGAAAATGTCAAGAAAAACAGGTGGCTCAGTCAGTTAAGCATCTGACTCTTGATTTTGGTTCAGGTCATGATCTCAGAGTTATGAGATCGAGTCCCACACCAGGCTCCATGCTCAGAGAGTCTGCTTAAGATCCTTCCTCTCTCCTTCTCCCTCAGCCTCTCCCTCTGCTCATGTGTACATGTACGCTCTCTCTCCCTCTCTCAAATAAATAGATTTATTTTTAAAATGTAGACAATGTCCACTTGGTAAGATTCTGAATAAGTTTAGAGTATCAATAGTGATTAGTTCTATTTTGCTAATAAACTTGGTTAAGAAGAAAAATTTAATAATCAAATTATTTTAGAATTTTTCTCCCTCCCTTCCTCCATCTCTTTCTCCCACACTGAAATTTTGACTACATCAAAAACTTCCCATACCTCCTTCATGAGGTAGAGAAATCAACTTTGTACCACAAAAAGGATCACACAATTAAAGAGAATGAAGTCAAGTGTTACCATCATTATAGAGAAGTTTAAACAAATTTAGCATCACAGAGAGAACTCAAACCAAAGGAAAAATTAAGTTTACTTTGAGATGATAACCCTCCTCAACTGGGTTTCATTTGAAAAATAAATGTCACCTTGTAATTTTGAGAAACATATCTTTGCTAAAGTGAAGTTCCCATGTATACATTTTAGGGAGCCTAAATCAATCTGAAATGTGTTATTTAAGTAGTTGAAATCAGCTATTGTATATAATGTGGCAGTTGAAGGTCTATGTACTTACTTTCTTGTTTCCCTTTCCAATAGTGTCCAGGGGGCTTTTATAAAGATCATCTGGTTTTAATTAAGTTAAATTTAAATTTATAGTCTGTTCTACTGATAGCTCTCTCAGCAGAAAAAAAATCTGGTCACCAATTCATCTGGTGATGGATTTGATGGTTGAATTCAGCAAAATAAGCTCTTATTCTTTGGCTGGCTCTACATTTATGTATAAGATGGACTATATCTCTGTACCTAGAAAGGTCAAATTTTGTTGCATGCGAGCCCTTGTACTACTACTAATACTACAAATACAAGAGAAATAATGAGTATATATGTGTTTCAATGAAAGCCCCAAAATTCAGAGGTACCAAAGATAATCTAAAATAAAACATCAAAATTATTTCTCTTAATAAATACATGAAGGTATACAATGAAATTGTTTAAGATAGAATCTAAGGATGCAGAAAAATATTTTCAAAAACTAGGTATTTTTAAGTTAAAGTAACTGTGGGCTCAAAGTGAATTCCAAGAACTACATAAAACAAAAAAGAAAATAGGAAAAAAAAAAAAAAAAAGCCTTGACATTAATGACAAAAATAAAGGCCTTCCATTCCTTTGACTGATGGAAGATAAGGCAAATTATTCAGACAGAAGAATAATCAGAGGGAATGATTACCTTTTCATGATTGTCTTGAAGTGAGGTAATTTATGTGATAATTTGGAACCATATAGAAGAAAGCAAATAACATTTAATTTAGGAGCTCAGTGGTCCATTCGTATCAGCTATTTGGAGTTCTATTATTCAAAACAACTTTATATTCCACAATCTACTTTAAAGAAATACATTTCTTAACTTTTGAAGAAGATGGCAGAATAGAAGGTCTTTAAACTCACCTTGTTCCACAGATACAACTAGATAACACTCACATCCATGTAAATAACCCAGAAAATGCTCGAGAAACAAATAAACAAAAACAAAAACCCAGACTCTTGTAGAAAACGAAGTGATGGTTACCAGAGGGGAGGTGGGTGAAATAGCTGAAGGAGGTAAGAGTGCACTTATCAGGATGAGCACTGAGCAATATGCAGAACTGTTGAGCCACTATTTTGTACACCTGAAACTAATATAACATTGTATATTAACCATACTGGAATTAGATTTTTAAAAAAAAATAATAATATATATATTTGCCACATAGTTTAGAAGAAAACCTATTTGGTACCTTACTTATTTCTGAAAAAAACAATCCACAGCAGTAACTAGTTGAGTGTTTGAGTAACTAGTAAACATGTGTGTACATCTCAGAGGCCATCTTAAAATTCACCTTAACACAGTCTGTCCATGGGGATCCTGGGTGGCTCAGCGGTTTAACATCTGCCTTCGGCCCAGGGCATAATCCTGGAGAGCCCACACCGGGCACCCTGCAGGGAGCCTGCTTCTCCCTCTGCCTGTGTCTCTGCCTCTCTCTCTGTCTCTCATGAATAAATAAATAAAATCTTAAAAAAAAAAAAAAACACACAATCTGTCCTCTGACACCCAAAGATTCATGTCCATCCCAAAGCACATTCGTACCTTCCTAAGCTTCTGAAGAATCTCATCCCCTTCAAACAATGGCTCAAGTCTAAAAATTCATCATCTAAATCTCATTGTCTACATGATCGGAATCATGCCTGATCAGGTTCTAAGTTATAATCCATCCTGGAAATAAAGTAATATGCCGGAGTTATGTGGCCTCACAACCTATAGTGGTGGAATTAGTATAGGATAAAAATTATAGGCAGTTCATTTCAAAAAAGAAGGAAAATATGTTAAGAAGTCTTTGGACCAAAGCAATTTTGAAATCCAGCCAGGCAAAATTCAACCAGATTTCCCCGATCTGGTTTTAAAGCCTGGGAATAAGCCTCATGTCTTTCAGCTCCTTCCCCTCTCTGGGTTCCTAATTTGACGTTCTGAGTCATTATAAATAGAAAGTGTTAGCAGTTGAATAGTTTTATCAGCCTGCTTAACAACAGAATTTTGGGTGTATGACAGCCTCTTCATTTCATATTCTCTCTTTTTTTTCCCTCTAAAATCTAACCAGAAATTCTTCTGTTGATTAATTTTCTCAAGAATCATAGAGATCTTCAGTGAATTATACTGGGTTTCATTCCATTACATAAAGTCTACAACTACAAATCTCTCTCTCTCTCTTTCTCTCTCTCAATCTCTCTCTTGGATAGCTAAGGGACACTCTCCTAAGTTTCCTAGAGGTGCTCTGGTTTGAGAAGATTGGTGAGGCATACCCTTAACCTCTTAAAAGATCCTCCTGTGTAACTGATCTTTTATCTTCCTGTGGTTTTAACAAAAGATCGTATAGCCATAACTTCAACTTTTATTCAATGCCATACTTTGAAAATAAATCTTAATTGTATAATCTTTTGCCACATGGATAGATAATTCAAGCAGATGATCTATCATCAAGCATTTAGGGGTTTATTTTGTTCTGTTATTTTTTGTTTTGTTGCTTTTTAACCAGTTTTTCCTCAATTGTTCCCCCCTCTCACATTTACTATAAGCACCAAGAAGAAACAAACAGGATCTCCAGCGTTTGTGCCTATACCGTCCCTAGCGATACATCTAAGTTTATTGCTTAAGAGTTCTTTCCACATAGCTGCAGAATACAATTTTTCTAAGTACTCTACATAATAAGGATTTCCCTTCTTTAGTTCCCAATAACACATTATTTCCTTCTGAGCCCTTATCAGCAACTTTAAAGTACAAATTTCCACTCACAACTTGTCTAAGGCTATTTAGGCTTTCTTTACCATATTCTTCATTTCCTTCTAACCTCTCACCATCAATGCCTTTAACATCCATATTTCTTCTAACACTATGTTTGAGGGAATCTAGGCTTCTTCTACACACTCCCCAAATTTCTCCCATATTCTTTATACTGACCAGTTCTAACCACGTACTCCCCACATTTTTAGGTATGCATTATAGCAGCTGACTGCCTCTGTTAACCAAAATCCGTATAACCTCTGTGGGTTAAAGCAACACAAATTTATGAACTCACAGTTTCTGGGAGTCAGGAGTCCAGTTAGCTTACCTGGACACTCTTATCTGGACACTCTGCTCAAGACCTTACCAGGCCAAAATCATGGTTTCAGCTGAGACTGCAATTCACATCTGAGGTTTATAATGTGCTTCCAAGCTAACTAGTTGTGGGCAGAAGTCATCTCTTTGTGACCACATGAATGAGCTCCCCATTTCTTTCTATCAACCAGGGACCACTGCCAGCTACACCCTTTGTCAAATGGCTCTCTTCATCTCAAACAAGTAAGGCTTCCTAGGACCTTTCTCATGCTTCAAATCTGTGATTACATCTTTCTCTGACCTGTTGACTCATATTTAAAGGTCTTATGTAAAAGGCCAGACCCATCAAAATAATATCTGTATCGTAAGGTCAAATGATTTGGATCTCAGTTTTATCTCTAAAGTCTTTTTTTTTTTTTTTTTTTTGGCAGTGTCTAGATATTGTTTGAATGAATACAGAAGAGGCTGTGAATCTGAGGGGCCATCTTAGAATTCTGTTTACCAGAGTCCCTATGAGGTTGAAAAAAATGTATTTGAATATGATTTTTTTTCTTTATATATTCTTCTCACTGAGATCTTAATATATCAAGTTTCAATTCCTGTCTTGGTCAAGAGTTAGGCTTATGACCTTGGGCAATTTCACTAAAATCTATGATCATTTTCTCTTCTGCAAAGTGAAAGTAATCTCATAGATTATTGTAATATTAAAATAAATATTCTAGCTCATAGGAGGTATTTAATAAGATTTTATTTCTTTATTACTTATCCTTGAAAGGCCGCCTCAAAACCCTCTTCCTCAAGATACCTTCTTTTCAAAAAAAACCAAACTGTCTCTTTTACTTCCTGAATATGAATATAATTATTTGTAAATATACTGCACAGTGATTATCAAACTGCATAATGTATCAGAATAATCTTCACATCTTGTTAGAATACAGATTTCTGAGCTTCACCCTCTGGTTTCTGAATTAGATTTAAGATACAACCTAAGAATTTGCATTCTCAATAAGTTCCAGGGTGATGCGGATACTGTAGACCCAAGGAATAAACTTTGTGAACCTGTATATTATGTCGCTTAAATTATCTTCCTTTAAATATGCATAAGGTGGATACATATTATTTTCTATGATCATTATGTATTATAAATGTATAGACAGGACGATTGACTCTTGCCCATCACCTTGAATTTCACCAGGTCTGAAATTTAACTTTACATATAGTAGATGCCCAAATGGTGTAAATGAAAACTGAACGATTATATCACATATCACTACATTATTTCAAGAGGTTCAATACAAGGGATACAATTCTACTTCAGCAAAAAAAATCACATTTTGAATTGAGTATGGTTGTGCCAATTAAATCAATTTTTTTCTTATTTTATGAACTGGGTGACTTTCATAAAATCTACTTAACATGACACAGAACTTGTTTTTTAAACTAATTTTTAAAAATTATTGATTTATTTTGGGGGGAGGGGCCGGAGAGAGGGAGAGGGTAAGAATCTCAAACAGACTGCCCACTGAGCATGGAGCCCAATGAGGGGCTTGATCTCAGGACCCTGAGATTATGATCTGAGCTGAAATCAAGAGTCAGATGCTTAACTGAGCCACTGAGGCACCTCTAAAAATTTTTACATAAGGGTATTTTATGTGGCTAAAAATCTCTCATTAAACCCAGCAGAAAATATGAAATAGGCAAATAATAAACTCTGATCATGATCATAACAAGAAGTATCCAAAGTCTTATAAATCCCAGGCATAGCATAAATGCTTTGGCACCTGATATCAAAGGGCAATGGCTCTCTTTGACAAAAGCATCCCATAATGATGTCTCAGGTGCTGTGCTATGCTCTGCAGACAGCCAAAGCGATGTTAAAATTTTGACTCACAGGCAGGGGTGATTTATTCCATGTTGATTTTATTTGACAGCAGGTGCCTGGTCTGTATTTTAGCCATTACACTATGGTGTTTTGTTTTGTTTTTTTCTCCTGCCTCTGAGAATCTAAGCTGAACAAAGCTAGATAGCCAAAATCTGGGCACAGCACCTGCTCAAGTAATAAAAACAAGAGAATAATGATACCAAATTTAGGGTAGCTATAAAATAAAAGGAAAATATCAACTTCAAATAAAGGCAAAACAGCCAGATAGGTATGTTGTTACATTTTATGAATCTTTGAATGAAATATGTAGGATATAGTAAACGTTAAACAGTGACTAATTAAGGAAAATGTTTTTCAATAAACCATATAGAGAAATTCCTTAAGTGGCAAGAGTTTTTTTAGGATCATGACAAAATTTCTCTTTACTCAATCTATACCCTAAATATCTTTCTTACCTTTCTTCTAAAAAAATACATATTAAAATGTTCTTTTTTTGAAAATGTTTTACAAACCACATTCTCCTATTTAGAGCCTTAGACACTTATGGGATCATTCCAGAATGATTATTTTTGCTCCTTTAAAATTAAATCTAAATGCTGACTGAATGAGTGTTATCTTTTAACCTACATCAAATTTACGTTTGTACACTTTTCTAGTTTGTGCAATTTTCTATGGGAAACAAGCTTTTAAGGACTTTCTATAATTTAAAGGACAGTCTTAAGATTCAAATTTAGATTTTTTTTTCCCATTCTAAATCCCATCCAAGCCCATTCTAATGGCTCTGACTGTGATAGGATAGTTTTGATTCTAATCGCAGACAGCTCACGCTCATAGTCACAGACAAATGGAATTCATTTAGACCGGGCATGTAGTATTGCCTCTATTCTGATTTTCTGACTGTGGAAGCTATAACCCTTTACAGCACACAGTTCTCTATGGTTTGACTAGTCAAGGCTTTTAATGATTTTGTCAAGCGTCATTACTTTCACTTTCACTAGTCTTTCACTTAAGAGATATTAAAAACAAACATGATCTCTATTATTTTCATTATATCTTCAATTCTTTTATACAATCCAGTTTCCCATACCTGTCAACATCCCACAAGTTAACACTACCTTGATACTAGTCCTCTGAAAGAAAATTCCCAACATACTCTATTCCATCCCAAACCTTGATGTTGCATTGATTGGATTTTTCTCACTCTTTATTAAACTGATATGTCGATTCCTGATATTCTCAGAAGTTTAGCTCTAATAGAGGTGTCAAATTCATGTCTCCCTCTGTGAAGGCTTTAAAAAAATTTGAGAGTTGTAAATTGATTTTGGATAAAGTCCAATCTCCCCAAACCTTTATTTATTTATTTTTTGGCCACGAAATAGCTAAAGCTTAAACCTAGGATGAGTATAATTGCTTGAGATCTCCTCCTATATCATTTCCAGCCACATGTATGTTAGGCTTCTTTCTCCCAATCTCCTCCCACACAAACACCCTTACCACTAAACTTACCTACTTTAGAGTTCATAGGTTGCCACTAAATAAGTGTTGTACTGTTGAATGATGAACAATGCTGGGAACCAAACTGAACAGGATGTCTCAAGGCATGACAGTGTTTTGACATACATCTCAGCGCAAGACAACTGCCATTTGCAAAGAAGACAGAGATGCCTTTTAGAATCATGTAAAACTTAATTTTTATCCTAATAGATAACAGAATTTTTTTACATTCAATTTAAAGTAAGCTTGATTTTTGCTCATTTTTATTTGTGTGATTTTGCATACCAAAAATTAATGTTATTTTTTAAAAGCTTTCAAAAGTTATGAGCCTCAAAAACAAGATGTCAAACTGTATCTTACGTCATCATATATACAATCCTCTGCAAACCTCACTCACACACCAAATGTGGGATTTGACTATGATTAAATTAATCCTTGTTTACACATAGCACATAATTCTATTTCTTTCACCCCAAGGGATAATACAGAGAAGTTCTGAGGCATGAGTGAGCATGCTAATTTTAGCCAAAATAAAGTATAAGGAATGAAGAAATGTTATAATAATAAAATATAGAAAGAAGTGAAGTATTGCTCACCAATTACCTCTTATTCCCAGGCAGACTGCAAGTCCATTGAGAAACTTGGTTTCCACATACAGTCTTAGGCGATTTTATGATTTACATCACCCTTTTTAAGGCAATAATATCAGTGATGCATGGTAAATTCTAAAATATTACCTCTTAACATAAAGACTGCATACAAATACAAGAAATACTCTTCTCTGATTTTATAATAATAACCGAGTATTTGGGGCGTAAAGATAGTTGAGCTCTCTATGAAAGTAGTAGAAAGTGAAAGAAGAAAGTTAACATTTAGACCATACACTACACTAACACAGATGCTACAATATTGTTGGACTATGTACAGATTAAAAAGTGTACATTCATAAAGGCAGATAAATTCTATATATCGAAGAACTAGAAATGGACAGAGCCATTATTTAAAACCAGGTTCCTGTGAAACCAATGGCTGGGTTGTCTTTTGTTATATTTTATTATATTAGCTGTTCTTGGAAAAATGACAATGACTGTAAAGACCATATATGTTCTATAGTTTAATGTAACTATTAAATAATTGTAATACAAGAATGGCTTTTGTCATTCACATAATTGTGTGTATGAAATAAATAGTGAACTGAGAAACCATCGTGTCAGTACACATTCATCTAAGTGCAAGTTAAGCAAGCTGTAGAGTTTTTTGTTTGAGATAAATACTACTGTATTGCTCCACAGGATAACAGACAGAAAAATAGTCCTGAGATGTCATCTGAAAATACAACAAATGGCACTAACAGTATTATCCTTATAGTTTTCTTGTGAATGCATGGGAAAGTCATTCTGTGAAGATTATGCGTGATCTTATCTACCCTTTATATCTCTTCTCCTTTTGACTAGTTAAGACATAACTGGAAGTCTTGGAAGGTGGGAGAAGTTTAGCCCTAGACTCTCTGTCCATAATATCCCATATAGTTATGGTTCTAAGCATTATGGTTCTGCATTTCTCTATATTTGTTTCAGTTAGGAACTTCCAGGTAAATTGTCTAGCCACAGCACTCATTCAGGCATAAAAGAAGAGTTACCATTTTGGTATCTAATAAGATGAAATATTTAAGAAAGAAGCTGAGGAGCATACCAAATATACCTTTTCCTCCTTCCTATCACATATAAAAACCCTACTAGGGACAAAGAAAGAGTGAAGACCACTCAGATTTCCTATCATCGATGGCTTCTGAATATTTAACAAATTTGGAAATGGAAGGTTCCATAGTACAGAGCAAGTCTGGTTAGTGCTACTTTAGTGCTACTTTATTGATCAAGAGTACTTCAGATAGTTCAGAGTAAACTTGTAAATAGAGGGGAATTGAGATTTTATTCAAAACTCTATATAGTTGCAACATTTGAAATTTACCATGGTAAAATTGTACAACTCTAGCTCAAGTCCCAAGGCTATAATAAAGAAGTAAAATTATTTAACTAAGTAAATTTAACACATAATTTGACAAAGTATTTATCCTTAAGCACATCTACCTATCTCCTATGCATTAATTTCTGCCTTTCTTAAATGTCATTGACAAATTGCAGAGAAAACACCAAACATTTTAAATGCTTTAATATTCACAATTATTTCAGATAAGCATATAGACAGATAAAACAGTTAAGGTCTATATATATTTCTCCTAACATTTTATTTAGTTTTTTCTAAACCATAGTATTGGGATCCCTGGGTGGCGCAGTGGTTTAGCACCTGCCTTTGGCCCGGGGCGCGATCCTGGAGACCCGGGATTGAGTCCCTTCAGGCTCCCTGCATGGAGCCTGCTTCTCCCTCTGCCTGTGTCTCTGCCTCTCTCTCTCTCTCTCTCTCTCTCTCTCTCTGTGACTATCATGAATAAATAAAATCTTTAAAAATAAAAAAATAAAAAAATAAACCATAGTATCATTCATTTTCAAACACACTTTGAACAAAATTTACTGTTTACAGCAATAAAATTTCTCATTTAAAAAGTAAAAAAAAAAATAAATAACACATTTAGATGACTTATCCAAGACTTTATGAGTATTAAGGGACTAACCTAGGAATCCTTGACTAATTATAGAATCCTTGACTTCTGGTGCAATAAATGTCTCACACTACAATACTACCTTTTAGTCATGCTCTAATTTGCATTTATTAAAATTTGTTATCCAGAATCATACTTAATAATACAGATTGAAAAAAACAAAACAAAACAAAACAAAACAAAACAAAAAATAATAATACAGATTGAGACACACTACATCCAGTATGTTACTACATATAATGGGGTGTTGTTTGGGGTCACCAGATGTACCTTTCCTCATCCTTCTATTCTTGATTATAAACTTATTGCCTAATTCCCTGGTTTTAGCAGATAGATAGATAGATAGATAGATAGATAGATAGATAGATGATGATAGATAGATAGATAGATAGATAGATAGATAGATAGATGCAGGGTTGATCAACATAAATTAGCTCATTTCTCCTGGACACAGCAATTTGTTTGGGGACAGGGCATCCTAATTAGAGTCCAGGACTAATCTGAAGAGAGTGGGGGGGAAAAATGCTGTCTTTCTAGGGAAAATAATTAAAACTGGGAGTGGCTAATGATGATACTCATCCCAACCATATGAAGGGAAACTGCCTGCAAAATAAAGCTGAGAATAGACAAGTGGAAACAAAAGATGGATGGGTAGATGGGTCCTGGTGACTAGAAGGGTTCTAGTGTTTGACATCATGGTTTGTACAGATTTTCCAGAGAACTTGAGAACTTTCATGTTTCATAATGTTTCTAACTTTTTGCTAAAGCCAATGAAAAATAATAATAATATCATGATAATGTTTTTTGGGTTGCTTCCCATGTTATTTCTGATAACAGATGGAATATGATTGGCCTTCTTAAAGACCAAAAGAGTACATCTTCAGGAAACAATCTGAAGGATTTCTTGTCTTAGAAGATAAAATCCTACATATAGGGAAAATTAAATACCTAAAATAATTTATATAGATTTTACTAAAATTAATGTTATTTTCCTATTTGAAAAACTTGACATGTCTACACAAATGATTTCAGCAATTTTCCATTCTTTTGTTTTTATCCTTCATGGTTTTTTAGTTTTTTTATTCCAAGCTTTTGACCCAAACTGCTAACTCACTACTGAAACTTGCCTGGAAGCCCAAACATAAACATGATAGATAGATTATGACAGATAGATATCACGATATATATATATGTATATATATCATGATATATTATGATAGATTTTATATATACATACATTTTATATGTGTATAAAATATTTTTATTTATGTATAAATTATTTTATAGATATATATACATATATACACATACATATTAGGAATGTCAAGAGAGGGGATCCCTGGGTGGCGCAGTGGTTTGGCGCCTGCCTTTGGCCCAGGGCGGGATCCTGAAGACCAGGATCGAATCCCATGTCAGGCTCCTGGTGCATGGAGCCTGCTTCTCCCTCTGCCTGTGTCTCTGCCTCTCTTCTCTCTCTGTGTGTGACTATCATAAATAAATAAAAAAAAATAAAAATAAAATAAAAAGGAATGTCAAAAGAATAGGTTATATATATATATATACATATATATATACATACATATTAGGAATGTCAAGAGAAAAATAGATTATACATATAATATATAATATATAAAATATACATATAAAATAAGGATTGTAGTATTTAAGATATTCAAAAATTTTTAAGTATATATTTATTACAAGAAATTGGATCACATGACTATGGAGACTGGGAAGTCCCACAATCAGCCATCTGCAAGCTGGAGACCCAGGAAGGCAGTGGTGTAATTCAAGTAAAAGTAGAATTCAGTTTGAGCCCAAAGGCCTGAGAATCAGGGGGCTGAGGGTGTAAATATCAATCAATACGCAGAAGAATACTTTCTGGTTAAACCAGTGAAATGGAGAAGAACAAATTCTTCCTTCCTCCATCTTTTGTTCTATCAGGACGCTCAAAGAATGGGATGCTCTCCACCAAATTGGGGAGGGAAATTGGCTTTGAGGATTCAGATACACCCAAAAACAATGTGTAGTCAAATACCTGTGACCCCATAATTCACTCAAGTTGGCACATAAAATTAACTATCAAAATTTTATTCACTATAGGGGATATATCTATAGGAATATATAGGATATATCTATAGAATACATTTATATCTGTATAGAAAGATTCATACAGATATATGGACATATCCCCTACAGTAAAAAATATAAGGCCAGCAAGAATAAATTTGGATGAGAGTAAAGGTCCACATTCATGGTAAAGATAATTTTAACTAAATTGAGCATCATTGTAGGTGTATCAGGCAAAGTAATCACTAACGTGAAAAAAGACTTGTGAAGTTCAAAACATAGAAGAGTTCAGAGAGACAACAAGGAGAATAAATTATTTTTAGATTGCATTATTAGAAGTACATGAGTAGAATTAGCAGCATTTTATTGACTGCATCTGGCATTCTTCAATTCTATATATATAAAGGAGGTAGAACACAAGGAAATACAGAGAGCTGGACAGTCAAAATACGGGAACAAACATTATGTCAAATTAAGAACAAGTATAATTTATGTTTTAACCATGTATACGGTATGCAATTGTTCTTTAAGTGCAGAGTTTAATGTTCATTTTGGATTAATCTTGAATAACATTGTAGACATTATGAACACTAACGGCACACACGTGAAGGAATGTGAAGAAACAGTTTTCAAGCTATTTCTGTTAAT
Organism: Canis lupus dingo; assembly: GCF_003254725.2. NCBI lineage: Eukaryota > Metazoa > Chordata > Mammalia > Carnivora > Canidae > Canis > Canis lupus. Next base: position 7,190,390 of record NC_064245.1, read on the forward strand.
ATTTTTATTAATGTTATATTTGATATTTATGAAATCTGCACATCACACATTATTGATTTCATTCTTTTGTTTTTTATAATAGATGCAGCAACAGATCAGAGAAATATATTATTCCTCAAGTCCCGTAAATGTTTTCACTCTACCTTCTTTGATAGCTAGAAAAATATACACTAAACATATCTCTCCATACCACATCCCTAGTGATAATGCTTCCTAATGAGTTCTTAACATCTACAAATATTCTTCAATGAGTTTTTCAGATAAAGAAAAATTTAACTACTTCATTTGCTTTAACCTAGTTCTACTAAATTACTCTTTACGGTGCCATTTAAAAGCACTTTTTTATTGATCAAAAGTACATTTTTAGATGAGCTGGAGATAGTCTTAAAAATTTTTATGAACTATTAACATTAACTGAAACACTCTTTCCACAAGTTGAGAAATAATATTTAATGATATGCCACTAAAATGATAGCTATTAAATATGTGATACATTAAAGTCACATAAAATATGTTTTCATTGATGTTTGTGAATTTATTCGGCTACTTGTACCTGCAAAATAATTAAAATTTTAAATAATATATGTGCTTTTATTAACACCCTCTATTTAAAGGTGGAAAGAAACAAAGACAGGTCTGTAATAAATGAAAAATGACTGGAAGCAAAACCAAGAGTTATTATTAAAGAACATTTTAAATAATTGGGTTGTTACAACAGTGGACTAGGCTACTCCAAAATATATTGAGTTTTCTATCCCCAAAGGTGCTCAAACACAGGGAAGATGAACTTTGATTTCGGATTACTCGACAGAGGACTCACAAAGAAGTGAGGAAGATATAATGGATGAACTTCAGTATCTCTTTTATTGTCTCAACATTAATATTCTATGACTTTATTAAGGAAAGAAAAAGATTATGGCCTAAGAAAAGATGATTTGAAAACAGCAGGGTTTTGAGTAAAAGTGATTTCATACCTTAATGAAGCAAAAAACAAGAGTGATCAGGGCTTTTATAAGACATTGTGCCAGGAAGCGCAGAATGCTTAAGCATTCCCTTCCTTGTCTTGTCATAGCACATAGTGCATTGCGCTTTAATTGTTTATGCATTAATCTTGCTCACTAGACTGTGAGATTCTTCAAGCCAGGTCATATACTTATCTTACTCACTTTTGAATATCCAGTGTATCACCAATTTTTGAAATAAAATGTTTTCAGTATAAACATTAATCCAAAAAAGGTAAAGCCAGTACAAAATACCTTATCAGTTTTTCAATATATTTATCAATATATTTCTGTCTTATTTCTGATAAGCAAACATAAAAACAGCATGTATTAGTCAGTTACTGAAAACTTACACGCCAGACACAGGGATGTGTGTTTTCCGGATATTATCTCATTTAATGACCGCACACGCTCAAAAAAATCTGTAATGTAAAACTGGTATTCAGTTTCTAGAGATGAGAGAACTGAGACTTCATACAATTTATGGTATTAATCACATGGGATCATCCAGGTCCATCTAACTCTGAAGCCATGCTACTTCTATATAAACTAACTCCCTGCTTTCCCGTGATGTCATGTTCTGTTTGTCTCTTTTAAAAAGCCTTTTTGCAAGAGCCCTCATGTTATGCAAGTTTCTCCAAGAAGTAGATGAATTTGCTGGAACATTCATAACAATTTTACCAACTGTTAATTTGGAAAATTTTTAGCATGTTAAAAATATATAATCGCCATTCTTTATACCTCACTCCTGTTAACACATCAACACCACTTCCTTAAATAACTTCATGCTCTTTATTTTGCAAAATACCATTTCAATTAAAAATAGTGGCTAGCTGCCAGATACAACAGTAGTAATTGCTTGTCTTGCTAATTAAAAACCCAAACCAAAAATGATTTGAGGAGGGGAATTATAATCTATTAATCTATTTTGTAAGAATAACATAGCCCCCAAAAGTGAAATTCAGTGGCTATCACAGTAAAAAAAACAACAACATACTTTTGAAATTAATCAAATTATATATTGCATTAGTTAATAATCAAAACAAATAAATAATTTGTTCTTCATTCCATGCCTGTTTAATGTGTAGATTCTAGATAGAGAAATATCTTAATAACATTTTGTAAAATTATGTATTTAACTACCACTCTCCAGAAGAAATCAACAAGTATACATAAAGTTTATCATAGTTAAACTTATATAATAGCATATTTGCAATCTGGTGACATAGGGATCAGGGACAATGGCTAGGTTTTGTTGCTAAGATCATGAGAAAACAAGATATTTGTGCCTGATGATCAAAGGTCCACTCCATCACATTAGCCTCATCTTTGCATCTCAGCACAAATCTGAAAACATTAGAGTAGCCACTAAATATGTGGTATTAAGTAATTAACTAATTAATGAACAAACAAATGTATGAAGTTGGTTGAGAACATCATTGAGATCTTTTTGTTTACTTGTTTTAAATTTTGTTCTTTTTTGGTTTTTAAATTCAAGAATGATACTCAGCTTCTTGGGAGATAGAACACCACAGGACTCTTTGAAAAGACTTATTTTAGGCTAGATTAATAATTTGTTAGTAGTTACTATCACACTTCCTCCTAGTGTGTAGTTTCATTACGCAAACCAGGTTACATAAGAGAATCTGTCCATTCACATAGGAAATGTTGCCATTGCTTCAAGGATATTTACATCAGGCTAGTATGTTATTCTTCACATCTTCGGAGATACGTACATCTAGAAATAACTAGTACTGGTATCTGGTGCCTTGAGATGTCTTCCTGCAGCAATGCTGGAAAAATACTGAACATTTTTTTGTGCTAAATTCTTCTTTTCAGTCTCCCTAAGTAGACAGATTTTTCTCAAAGTATTTTTGTTTTTAACAATTGTCATATCATATTTATCTACAGAGCAGCTTATATGATACTAGTTACAATTTCAGTTAAAACTTTGGAAAAAAAAACAAAACAAACAAACAAAACAAAACAAAACTTTGGAGACAAGGGCAGCCCCAGTGGCCCAGCAGTTTAGCGCCTCTCTCAGCCCAGGGTATGATCCTGTAGACCCGGATCGAGTCCCATGTTAGGCTCCCCGCATGGAGCCTGCTTCTCCCTCTGCCTGTGTCTCTGCCTCTCTGTGTGTGTGTGTGTGTGTGTGTGTGTGTGTGTGTGTGTGTCTGTCATGAATAAATAAATAAAATATTTAAAAAAAAAGACTTTGGAGACAAGAAGCATATTGACAGATTCTCCCCAGGACAAAGTATTCCAATCTGTCAGTCATTAACTCAAGAAATCGTCTGTGGTAGACATTTCTGATTTCTTCCATAGTATCAATTCCTACTTCCCAAAAGTCCTTAGCTTTGATGCTGAGAGCCACTGGTTCCAGGAAACCTTACTACAGTGGTGAAGCCCCCCAGCTACACTAAGCCAATCCAGTAGCCTATCCCCTAAGGACAAGCCATGTAACCCATGACTGATTAACTTTTGAGAATCTCAAGACATGTGATGAGAAATCTAGAACAAAAATACAATCTTGCTTAGGAGTATGTAATACACGGATAAGAGACCTGGAACTCCAGTTGCCATTTTTCTTTCAGGCTAGTCGAAGAATTGAACCAACACAGGAAATAACAAAGAGTGAAAAGTCAGAGAAAACTGCAGAAAGATAGAATGAAATCCTGACATTAGAAACCCAAAAAGCACCTAAACCTGAACTACCTCTGGGATTTTAATGACTTTGTTGCCGGGCAATCTGCTGAGTTGGATGAGCTCCCACTCCCAAAAGGGATCTCCATGAATGGTTTAATGCCCTGCCGTTGCCTTCTTGAAATTCTTAAATAATTTCATCTCAGGACCTATATTTCTTTTTAAAAAAAAAAGATTTTATTTATTCATTAATGAGAGACACAGAGAGAAAGAGAGAGAGAGAGAGGGGCAGAGACACAGGAGGAGGGAGAAGCAGGCTCCATGCAGGGAGCCCAACATAGGACTCGATCCCCGGTCTCCAGGATCAGGCCCTGGGCTGAAGGTGGTGCTAAACCGCTGAGCCACCTGGGCTGCCCTGGACCTATATTTCTAAGCGAGATCCTGTATCACAGTGGACCTTGTCTATGAGCAAAAAAACATACACTTGGCAGCAACTAGCACAGATGGGTTGTCAAAGCAACATGTTCCTGCCTCGGCCACTCCAGGACTCCTGGGGCTCTGAGAGAAAAAGCTGGCCAGAACCTGGGTGCAGATCCTTAGCAGCAGCTGGGGTGGCAGTCAAGGACGGGGAGGGAGAGGAGTGACTCCTGGTGGCGGCAGTGCATGCAGGGGGGCTGACCTTCTCTCTGCACCCAACTGCACCAATTTTCACTTGGGGGACCGTGGGAATCACAGGTAGAAAGTCACCAGTAAATAAAAGGATATACTTGGACATCCCAATAAAACATGTGAAGGAATTATTAAAATCTTCAAAGGGTTTAGAAACTCTGGCTTTGAAAACTGCCACAACCTGAAAAATTGCAAAGAAAATAGCCACAGGCTTAAAGAAATAGAAATTAAAGGGAGTCATGTCACAGTACCGTGTCAGCAGAGAATCCGTCCACACCATGGTTAAGAGACCAAGGCTTCATCCCCTTTTGCTCCTCTGCCATTTCACCAAGTCTTCTGGTTCATCTGCACCCACGTGAGAGGATAAGAATTCTTTTAATTTTACGAAGAATACAGAAGATTCCATGAGAGATTTTAGAGGCCGTATCTGGTAGTGCTGTGCATTATCTGCCTGCATTTCTCTGATCAGGGGTCAGTCCCATGGCTCCAGCAAGGGCAAGGGTTTGCAGGATGCTGTAGGGCAATGGTGTCGCAAGGAAGAAGGGGATTCAGGTATTGGGGAGCACTACCACTTTCCACCCCATGATGTCTATGCAAAAAGAAGGTTCTCCCCATTATGCATCATCCCTACTTTCCAATCTGGCAGTTGCCTCAATCCTAACCTTTCTCCCCAGCTACTCAGGGAGAACAGAGTCATTTGTATCTCCAGTTCCCATTTCACTGCATCCTATTTTCTATTCATCCTACTGTAATCTGACTTCTGTTGCTGCTATTTTCATGGATATGTTTTAACTCAGTCACGACTGATTTTTTCTTATTTATTTTATTTATTTATTTTTTTACAACTGATTTTTTTTTTAATTTAATTTTTTTTAACAAATTTCTTCTCCCACTCCTTCTCCTCAAACCTTGGGACTCTTCCCGGCCCCTGGCAGGGTCTCTCCAGACACGGGCCTCCTCCTCTCACTGCCACACTCTCAGGACCTTGTCTCCTCTCTCAAGGCCTGAGAAGTAGCCCCAGGTCAAGACTACCACCTCTAAAAGCTCCTCCTGAGGGCCCCCCGCCTCACATTTCCCTGGGCCATCCTTTGACTCAGTCCTGGCCCCTAGACTGTTTTCCCAGGTACCCTTCCCTCCAAGTGCCTCCCTCCTGCCTTCGCTGTTCTCCCCCAAACTACCTGGGGCAGGGCCATGTCCACATGCCATGGGAAGACCCCTCATCCGTGGTCCTTTGTATCTTTGAGTCATCACCATTGTGGTGTTTAACCTGTGGCATTTTGAATGCCACATTGATGTCTTGTGGGTACACCTAGAGGCTGGGAACCATTCCTGTCCATTGTGGGATTCTGATCCCTGCTGCCATATCTGGAACATACCAGCATCTCCATAAATGTTGGTTGACAAACAAGTAAGCAAGTGAGTAGCCATGTTGTCTTTAAAGTCTGCATGGGGCATCCAGGTAAAGATGCTTAATAGGTTGTCCGTTACTTTAAAAAGTCATTGATCTAAATGCCTGTCTTCCTGGGGCACCCGGTGGCACCGTGAGGGAGCCTGGGACTCTTGGTTTTGGATCAGGTTAAAATCTCAGGGGGGTGAGATCAAGCCAGCCTCCCACTGGTGCTCAGGACAGAATTTGCTTGAGTTTCCTTCTTCTACTCTTTCCCTCTGCTCCTCCCCACCACCACCTTTCTCTCTCTCTCTTTCTTTTTATTTTTTTTTTGGGGGGGTGTGGCTCTCTTTCTCTCAAATAAGTCAATCTTTTAAAAAAGTTTAAATATGAAAAATAAAAGGATGTCATCCATAGTTGACAGTCATCCACAAATATGCAGAGGTTGAAACTCTTATTCATATGTTCGGGGTTTACTTAGTTCCTAGAATCTATGAGTTAATAATTTTCCAAATTAGGAGCATTTTTGGTGACAAATAAATGTTTTATTTTTCACTCTCTTTTAGGAAATTCCATTGCACATATATTAGGGTATTTGAAGTTGTTCCATAGGTCTATACGGACTTTTTTTTTCCTCTCCATCTTTTTTTTCCCCCACTTTGGAGAGTTCCTATAGCTTCAAATTTACTATTATTACCCTTTGTAATATCTAGCCTCCCATAAATCCCCCAGTAATCTTCTTCCTCCAACATTGTCATATTTATTTCTGAAAGTCCTATTTGGGTCTAATTTATATTTTCTATGTCTCTATTAACATGTTCAATCTCTCTTCTGTCTTTTACATTATATGGGATACAGTTAAAATAAGAATTTTAATGTCCCTGGGATGCCTGGGTGGCTCAGTGGTTTAGCGCCAGCCTTTGGCACAGGGCATGATCCTGGAGACCCGGGATTGGGTCTCACATCGGGCTACCTGCACGGAGCCTGCTTCTCGCTCTGCCTGTGTCTCTGCCTCTCTCTCTCTGGGTCTCTCATGAATAAATAAATAAAATTAAAAAAAAAGAATTTTAATGTTCCTGTTTCTAAATTTTAACATCTGTATCAGCTCTGAATTGATTTCAATTTAATGGCTCTTGTCTTTTTTACAGGTCGTATTCTTCTGCTTCTTTGCATGCTTCGTAATTTTTTTAAAATGCCATACATTGTGATGTTTATGTTGTTGAGTGTATATGTTAGTATTCCTATAATTACTGTTGAGCTTTGTTCAGGGACACAGTTAACTTATTGTAAATGGTTAAATCCTCTCAGATCTTCCTCTTAAGATTTGTTAAGTAGGACCAAAGCTGCATTTACTCTTGGGATAATAATTCTCCACAACTGAGACAAGACCTTTATGAGTACCTTACTCAGTGTCACACCTCTATTATGATGCCACCTAGTCCAGCTGAAGTGCAGATATTTGTTCCAGCCTTGTGTGAGCTCTAGCTGTTTCTTCTAATATTTTAGGGTGATTCCCTACTGGCCTTAAGTAGTTTCCCAAAAAACATCTGCCAGTCATTATTCTGATAAAGACTCAGGGATCCTCTGCAAGCTTCCTCTATTCTCTGTTTATGGACCTTCTCTCTTATATTCTGAACTTGAGTTATCTTGATATCCCCAGATTCTCAACTCTCTTTCTCCAACTCAGTGAGTCGATGGACTCTTTCTGGGTATTCTGGGTACTCCCTTCGTGAACTATGACCTGAAAACTCTCTGAAGGCAGTAAAATGGGGCAATCTGTCCTCATTTCATTTGCTTCCAGTCCCTTGTGTTTCACTGATTGATACCAAATCTTTAAAGAAATCATCATTTCAAAAAAATTTAACCATATTTTTAGGTAGGAAGATAAACTCTATTCTTTTTACTCAATCTTAGAGGCAGGTGCTCAAAACTCATATGTTTAAATTGAAGAAAAGGGCTGCTGGGGGGATCAAGTCAGTTAGGTGTCTGCCTTTGGCTCACGTCATGATCCCAGGGTCCTAGGATGGAGCCCTGCCTCGGGCCCCCTGCTAGGTGGAGAGCCCGTTTCTACCTATCCCTCTCCTGTGCCCCCTGCTTGTTCTCTCTCCCTCCCTCTCTCTCTTTGATAAATAAATAAATAAACAAATAAATAAATAAATAAATAAATAAATAAATAAAATCTTCAAAAAAAAATGAAGAGAAAAGGATAAAGATGATGTCCCGAGTTCTCCCATACTGACACAGAAAAAATGATGAGAAGCTTATGAAAGGGACAAAGCATTTGTGGTCATGGAGGGTAGAATAATAAGAGGAAAAATAGATCAAGGGTGAATAGCAAAAGTCTAAGGAAGAATCAAGAAAACAGGGATAACCAATGATGCCAAATACCTCAGATCGGTAGAGTCAGACAAGAAAGTGTCCTTAAGACACTTTTTGGAGTCCCCAGTTACAGGATATTTGAAAATGAAGTAAAAGTGAATGCTTAGAAGTAGGATATAAGCATTGTGGTAGCCAATATAGAATATTCTTTCAAAAATTTCAACTGTAAACTAGAGAAAGTAAGGATAGTAGAGAGTATAATGGTGTGAGAAATGAAATTTTTGCTTTCCCTATTTATAAGGTGGGGGAAATTAGCATTGCTTATATATTAGAAGAAAAGGGCCAAATGATAAAATATTGTTAAGGATAAAAATAGAAAGGATGACTGATAGAGCACAATTACCAAAGAGAGACCAGAGTGTTCATGCCAGAGGTTGAATGGAGGGAGAAAGAGCCGGTAGAGACAGATATAACTTTGTAATTTGAAAAGGAAGGAGAAATGAGTATATGGAATTTTGGCAAATAGCTTCTAGCTTTTCTGTGAAGTAGGAAAGTAGTTTGCTGAATGAGTGCTTAAATGGAATCAATTGCAGAGGAAAGTGAAAAAATATGAGCATGTATATCCAAGGAATGGGTGAAAAAGCTGGGTAAATTATTTTAATTTTGTCTTTTGTTGTTGTTTTTAAAGACTTTATTTATTTATTTATTTGAGAGAGAAAAAGAACATTGCTACGGATCCTGGATAGTCAGAGGTGATGATATGAAGAAAGACTCTGAGTCTCATGAATTTTAATCTGGGGGGCAGGTGGACCTGAGACTCGGACTTGAACTCTAACTGAACTCGGGCTCAGACCCCGAGGCTTTGTCTCCTCCAGTTCTTACTCAGAGCTAACAGGTTGGCTATAGGAATGATTACCTTTGGAAAGCAGAGAAAACCATGTTTACTTCAAAAGGTGAAAGAATAGACTATTGACTCCAGGAGTGGGGAGCGGAGGAGCTGTACGTGGAGAACAATGTGGTCAAGAGTCAGTGTGTGGACTCAGGACCTCCCATATCCTCAATGTGCCCAGGACTATGAGATTCAGTTCTCAGATAGGCTCTGCAGAGGGCGGGGGGCGGGGGGGCTGCAGAGGGAGAAAGGGGGGACAAGCAGACTCCATGGTGAGTGCAGAACCCACTGTGGCGCTCCATCCTAGGACCCCAAGATCATGACGTAAGCCAAAGTCACTTACACAACTGAGCCACCCAGAAAGCCCAATAATTTTCAAATTTAAAAACAAAAAACAATAAATCCTGGGGAACAATGAAGGTCCTGCTCAGCTAAAGACTTGAAACTATAAAACTATAAATTTGAAACTATAAATTTGAAGTAATATTCTATCCTAGAGTTAGATGCTCCCTTTTCATTATATTATGCTACTTACAAGGCATAGGAACAGAGAAGGATGGTGTGAACAGGATCACAGCTGAAATTTTGCAGGGTGGCTGTGATCAAAGAGGTGAGAGCAACCTAGTGAGAATCCAAAGAAACAGAAAACTGTGTAAGAGTAGAGCAACATTGGTGGGGAGGTGAGTGGAGGGATGGGGCAATTGCAGGGATGGGCATTGAGGAGGGCACATGATGGGATGAGCACTGGGTGTTATGCGCAACTGATAAATTATTGAACACTACATCTGAAACTAATGATATGTTGACTCACTGAATTTAAATTTAAAATAAAAAAGTGTAGCAACAGACTCTCAAGATTTCACAATAGCTAAAACTGTGGGTTAGGACTAGCTGTACTTCATGACCCCTTAGGTGCCTGGACTGGAACGGAGATTCACCAGGAAAATCAAACAGGTAAGGTGCTGGATTCATCACACAAATAGCCCCTGAGGTTCCCAGTACAACTTAAAAAACAAACAAACAAACAAACAAAAAAACAAAACAAAAAAACGAAGAAGAGAGGAAGACCTGAGCCAGTTGTCAAATTCTCTAAAGACTATGTAGACAGTGTTGGTTAAGAGGAGGTGGAATGTGAGAAAACAATGTCCTGAGCATTCAAGAAGGAGGCATTTGATCATGAGTGAAAGATGCATTCTCACCCTTACCCTCAGGATGAAGTGTGTGGGGGATGAGAGAAGGAACAGATTTCTTTGAAGACAAAAGTAATAGAAACAGTGCCTATGAAATCTTTCCACCTAATTTCACATATTTTATGTGTCTTTCTAATTGTTTCAATTTCAATTGACCTTGTCTTTGAATTCTGGGGAGTGCCTTATTTAATTAAATCACACGGAGAACCCTAATAGGCTATCTACTGAAACAGGAGTAAAAGCATTTAGTCACATTCATCAGCGAGGGCAGTGGGAATGGCAGTCAGGAAAATCAGTTGGGTAATAAACACAAATTTCCCAATCGGTCGATCCAAAAAACAGTATTTGACTGGCTGGGAAGTGAAATCGTGATCAGGTGAACATATACCTGAGAAGAGAGTTTACTCCAAACAATCCTCCTTCAGAGGATATTGCTTGATTTTTATTCATAAATATAATTTTCAGGAAAAAAAACCCACATGCTTTTTAAACTGAAATGAAAAAGCAACATTCTAATTCTTCTTAATGCTACGGGGAGACACATCCTAAACACTAGAAATAATCACATTTGCCTCCTCAAATGCCCAAGGGTACAGATTTCACTTCTCTATTGCCCTTTGGGTCAGGAGAGTCTTCACCAACTTGCAACCAGAAGAGTGGGCAAAGGGCTCTGTGAACAGTAAAGACCCAACACTTGGATTTTAATGTGACTTGAATCACTGACTTGAAGTTCTTAATTTCATCTTTGAATTTGTGCTTTGCATAACTCAAGAGACTTAGAATGTCTACTCACCCACAGTCCCATCTCCTTCCACCTCTGCTGTACCAGTTCTCAGCCTCTCCCTGCCTGCCCAAGGATAGCACTGGCCCTCACCATCTGGGGCACAATCATGAGCATTCACAGGGTGGAGTTCAGGCATGTTCACCCTGGTGGGATTTGGTGGTGATCATTCCTCCCCAGATGGCAGAGGCCTGGAACGTTCCACAGGAGTCTCTTACTCACCCTGAGCTAGATAGCTAGTCCCTCCAGAAGTAGAAGTCTTAGTGCCCTGTGTGGTTTTGGCTTGATTTCTCTGCTCCAGGAGATTCAGTGTGTTGGTCTGGAGCCTTGCAGGAGGTGAGGACCCAGCAACTGGTGGTGAGTCATGCAAGCACACCCAGTCATGGGACAGGGCCTTGAGGGGCCTGGGAATGTTTTCAATGGCCCTCCAGGTATCCTCCTGTCCAAAGAGCATGCAAGCAAATAGTAAATTTAAAACCTATATCTCTATCTATATTTACATCTGTATCTTAGGTTGAGAAAGAAGGAAAAAGACTTCAGAAGTAAGGAATTTTATATTTAATATTTTAGTACCTTTCCTAGCACTTGTTTCCTGCTATTTGAAAAGGATCCTACATTTTCATTTTGCATTGAGCCCCACAGAGTATGTAGCTCATCTTGCTCTGGGCTCTCAGCAACAGGAAATGACTTGAAGAATTTAAGCCACTCACTTGCATTTGGCAGATTCTGCAGAAGGTTCATAAGAATGTTCCAGTATTCTTCCAAAGACAAATGCCCCCTTCCTCCCATAGATATTCTAGTGGGACAGTTCTGTATCTCTGCCTATGACATCTTAGCTGCTGGAGATTGAAAATAATGTAAGGTGCAATACTTGCGAACTGAACGACTTAAGGATCCTGAAACATCATTGTTTTTTTTTTTTGTTTGTTTGTTTGTTTGTTTTTCTGAAACATCATTGTAAATGGTGTGTTCACACCCCCTTGGAATCTGCTATTGATAAGTTTGTTAAATAAATGTTTATTTCATATTTTATGCTCTAATAAACGATCTAATTCAATTATAAAAATCCATCTGTGGTAGGAATTAATCATTATTCCCATTGTAGATATGAGGAAACTACCTGAAAAGGGTTAGTGGAGTTGGGAATCACATCATGGCCAATAGGCAACATTATATACAGACTGGCAAGGTTGGAAATGTACTGCATAGAAAATCCTTGATTTGGGGATGATGCCGGAATTTAAGATTCCCGTATGACTTTTAGTTCAGAGATGCCATTTCAAAAATAAAAATCTATTAATCTTCTTAAACAGCACTTTAGCTCAAAAGTCTTCCCTCTGCCCCAGTTTTAATAAATATAACTTGTCTTAATGTCCTGGATGAGGCTTTTACCACCCCTCTGTCAAAAACTGTCCACTAATTCTAAGAGAATTCGGGTTTTCATGCAAGACACAATAGGATATTGCAACATCAATTGTGTTATAAAGGGATTTTTTCCACACACAAAAAAATTCATCTCTTTGAAGAAGAATTTTGTTTCTAGAATTTTACTATTGGATAAAACTAGAATGTGGGTTCTCAAGTCAAGAAATGAGAAAAATTTAAGTGGTAATTGCTAAAGCAGAGAGCCCATTTAGATCAAAGAGATATTGTTTAAAGGACTAAAGGTAAAATATGTTTTTATTATAGCTTTTAGCTTGCTTCAAGATCTATTGCTTTTGAGGCTGAAAAAGCACTCCAAAGAGGGCAATAATGATTCCAGAAACAGAGATTATACTCTATTGATGATGTCCTTTCCCATCCTCCTGTAAGTGCCTTTCTATTACTGATATATACCAGACCAAATTGTGTACCTTTCTCTATGAATAATGAAAGCAGGCATAAGCACAAGAAATATAAGAGGCCTGTAGTAAACAGATACTTCTGTTTCATTACCACTGTTTTATTAACAAATCACTTCCATTAAAGAGATTATGAGATTGCAAAAAGCAATCCAAAATGAAATAGTCCAGGCCTAACTTTCATTTTGTACTGAATTGAAATGATTTGCCTGCAGTCGATTCAGTTCCTCATTGTTTCTGTGACTGCACTAAGTCCATTTTGTATCTTGAATTGTGAGTATGCTCTCCCCAGTGGGGTATGTGAATCATCTTTTCCAGGGGAAAAGGATGTTTCCAATTAAATCAAGGTATACATCTCTCACCTCCTAATGCAGAAAGTGGTGTGTTATATGTAATATACCTCACATTGCAATGATGTGCTCAAGAGCCCCATACTTCTTACTATAGTTATTCTACAATCCAGTAGCTTGGGACAAAACTCTAAGCTGTTTTTAAGTCATGACTCTACAACTTACTATTAGCATCATTTTAATTTTTTTTTTTTTTTAAGAGAGAGAGGGTGGGTGGAGAGGGGCAGAGAGAGAACTTAAGCAGGCTTTATACCCAGCTCAGAGCCCAGTGTGGAGCCCAGTCTGTGCTGAGGCTCCATGTCACAGCCCTGAGATGATGACCTGGGCTGAGATCAAGAGTCGCAGGCTTACCCACTGAGCCACCCAGGTGCCCCGAGCATCACACTAATCTTAAGTAATTCACCTTTGAATACTGAAACTTTAACTTCTGGGGAGATCCATAAAGTGTTCTGTTCAAGCTTTTTTAAGTGAGGGGAACCAAACGTTGGAAAATCGGTCTTATGCTTCAAAACCTATAATTATTTGGGATTATTCAGGTGTATATAATCTTTTCCTAAAGGTGGTAAAAAGAGATGTTAGTCATATTTTGTTTCATTTTGGAGCCTGAAAAAACAAAATGTTGGCAATACTCCACCAATTCCAAAACTGATTTTGACATTGGCCTGTTCTATGGAAACCAGAAATCTGAAAATCACAGTTCTTTCCTAAAGAAACCTAGTGCTGCAAGGTAACAACTCACATCAATATCGTCAAGTACAGAGACGCGGGAAATGAGGGGAACTAAACACAATTGGTTTCCTGTGGAATGAGTGCTACCTATATAATTGAATAAATTTTGATTTTTGTAGAATTCATTTGAGGTTTGACATTCCTCAGAATTCCCATATCTACATATTATTATGTTTAATTTTTCTGCATACTATATATTTAATAGACTTCATTAACAAGGTTCTACCAGTCAAAATTTTACACTGAATTTAAAATATAATTGAATCATACAAAATGCAAATAATAATTATTTTTATTTGTTGTCTTACAATTGAGGAATCTTATGTATTTCCAAAATAATTCCGTTTCTTGCCTGGACAATCAAAGCAGCAAATATTCAGAAAAAGAAACCTGAAAAACAGAGAAAGTTATAAAACAAAGAATAAAATAACCAGTAAGCCCTAACAGAAGACATTACTCATTATTTTACAAATGTTTTTCTAAGCATTTGTTTGTTTAGAATATGGAGATTTTACAGTCATTTTTTTTTCCAGAAATGTATCATTTAAAAGGAGACTTCTGGGGTGCCTGGCTGGCTCAGTTGGTAGAGCATACAAGTCTTGATCACAGGGTTGTAAGTTTGAGTCCCACATTGGGTGTAGAGATTACTTAAAATCTTTAAAAAAAAAACATTAAAAAGTAATAAAAGAAAGTTTCTAGATTAAAAACAGGATTAAAAAATCTATATCCCTCAAATTAGATAAAAGTTTAAAATGCAGAAATAACCAAATAGAAATATCAACAGATGCAAACAAACCAAGTTAGAAGCACAATTTCATGTCGCGATCTTTGAAAAATCTGGACCAAGGAAAGAATTCTGCTATGGCAATGTTTGTGTTATAGCACAGGTGCATCATTCCTGGAGAGAATGCAAGTCAAGGAAATCTCCAAAATTCTCATCAATACCTACCAATTTGAAGGTAGGATAAAAATAGTTATACTGGATAAAAATGATAAGCAGGTAGTCTAGGAAAAGCAGAGGCTCAATCCCTATAAATAAATAAATAAATAAATAAATAAATAAATAAATAAATAAATAAATAAAAGCAGAGGCTCAATCCCTAGCCATTTACAAGTGTTGCATGATGAACTGGCGAGGTGATTTGAGGGGTCCAAGTCTTCTGCCAAAGAATCATGATATTTCCTCTAGTTAAGTACAGACAACTCTAGGTCATACCATCTCACGTTACTAAGAAGTGTAAGAAATGCCCAGGATATCAAATAAAAGCTACATATAACTCCAGAAAATCTCTTCCTCCTAAGTGGACTAAAAAGTCACATCTCAAATCACAAACTGTAGATGGGTAGAGGATGAAAGATGAGTTTCAGACATAGTAGTCATGGAGTTGAGAAGAATTAATCCACATGATAACAACAAACATAGAAACATTTTGGCAGAAAGAGAGATGAAAAAAATATCTGGTAAGTGAGCAAGAAATGGATAAAATAAATGTACAACACATTTTTAAAACTATCAGAGTCCAGTTTGAAAAGGAACACAATGCAAGAAAAAGGAAAAGAAAAAAGCAACAGCTCTTTGAGAGAGCCTCACAATCAAGAAAAACCCCACAAGCAAGAAAAAAAAAGGAATATTACAGTAAAGAGGCCCAATACAAATCTTATAGAAATACAAACTAAATTAGAAACGTGGAATAGACGAGCTATGCCTAACGATCATAGTATTGATATAAATGAGGCTGAAAGGAGAATCCAACAAATGAACAAACATTTGTCATAAAAGAAGTATATATAAATGTTAAAATGGTACACTTCATTTTTCAATCATGTGGTGTATATAATATATTGAAACTATTGTGATTATACCGTGAAACTTGAAAAATAAAGACTTCTTCAGGATCCTTGCAGACAATGTCACCATTGGAGGTTATAGGTAGACTGAGTCAATCAGCCTCAGCTTTTTCCACGAGATATTTCAGATACTAGGGAACAAGTTTTCTATAGATCTGATATTTTGATGCAAGAATATTAAAAACACTGATATCTTTTTGCTTACATACAATGGCAATAGAAGAGAGCTATTCCTGAAAACTCACACAAATCTATGTGTAAAATAAATATATAGGGGAACTAGGAATGATATTCTCCTAACACATTATTTCTGAATGGAGGCATATTTTAGCTATTTTGCTGATTCTTATGCTTGCTTCTTAAAATAATGTTTAGGTACTATTTGTTATAAAATAATTAACTGATTATTGTAAAAAGCTTAAAGCACAATTTTAATTTTTACCTAATGTGCATTTTATGTATATATTACATATAATTATAATAGTACATTTCATTTGTAATTTTTTTTATTTGTAATTTTTTGTTACTGTCAATCACACTGTGACGAATATCTTTATATAAACTCTTCATATCACTGGTTATTTTTAGGATCTGAGTCTAAGAACTACTTCTTCAAAGAAGAAAACAGTTTAAGTTTCTTTAGATATTAATATCTTGCTTTTCAGGGAGATGATCTCCATTTACCTTTCCATCAAAAATGAAAAGTGTCTATCAAACTATAAGCATTTAAATATTTACATTTTTATTTTCTAGTCATATTTTTATATTAGTCATCTTTTCAAATCCACCATCCACTAAGAAACCTTTTTAAAGCATAATAAAGATAACTGGGGCACCTGCATGGCTTAGTTGGTTAAGTGTCCGACTCTGGATTTCGGCTCAAGTCACCATCTCTGGGCCCTAGGATCAAGCCCCACCTCAGGCTCTGCACTGGGTGTGGAGCCTGGTTAAGATTTTCTCTCTCTCTTCCTCCTCTCTCTCTCTTTTTCTCAAAACTAATCAGGTAAGACTTAGCTTTAAGAGAATAAAGTATAATAAAGAGAATAAATGTATATGGTCTTTTTTAAAGTTTAGATAAAGGTGATCATACTGCATATGGGGTTCCCATTCAATCCTATCATAATAAGGTTACACATGTTACTCAACACAGCGACAACTCATTTATTTTTTCTGATGCATAATATTCCATTATGAAGCTGTAATAAAATACATATTACTATTTTTTATGTAATTAATGACATTTGAGGGTTTTTTTCTCTGTTACCTAAAGTGTCTTATTGAACCTTAATTGTATGTTTCCTGGTGTAATTTTATATGAGTTTCTTTTGTATAAATATTTAGAAGTTGAACTACTGGATCATAGTGGAAACAAAGCTAATTTTTACAAGATAATGCCAAACTGGTTCCCAAACTGATTGTCCAGTTCATGCTCCTGCTAGCAGAATCGAGCCCAGTACTCACCTCATCTGCAAAACTCATCATAGTTAGACTTAACTTCCTTCCACTATTGGATGAGTCTAAAGTAGTATCTCATTGTTATCTGGCCTTACATTTTTGTGACACTAATGAAATTGAGCACATCACTTTTTTTTTAGCCTTTTGTATTACTTTTCTTGCAAAATACTTGTTCATGTCTGAATAGTTTTTCAATTCTGTTTACTTGTTTACTGATCCCAAGAGTCTTCATATATTTGGCAATTAATACTTGTTGTTTATATATACTGCAAATATCTTAATCCAGTTTGTGTTCTAGCTTCTTGTTTCCTCTAAAATGGATTTTCACAAGCTGAAGTTAAAATTAAGAAATTTACATTTTGCACATTTGCAAAGGTAATAGTCACTCCTTTGGTCAATACCCTGCAATCCCACATCTTTCATGAAGCCAAGTTCCTCATAAATAGAAGTCTATTTCACAATCCTTTTCTCTACTATTGGCAATTGTCTGTCCCTGAATTACTCCTAAAAAATCTTAATATTTTTGTTCTGTAAGAGGCTTTTTTTTTAAAAATTTTTATTTATTTATGATAGTCACACACACACAGAGAGAGAGAGGCAGAGACACAGGCAGAGGGAGAAGCAGGCTCCATGCACTGGGAGCCTGACGTGGGATTCGATCCTGGGTCTCCAGGATCGCGCCCTGGGCCAAAGGCAGGCACCAAACCGCTGCGCCACCCAGGGATCCCTGTAAGAGGCTTTTTGATCTGCTTCTTTTTAAATTTTCTTTTACTGGGGAGGTTTGACTATTCTTGGTCCTCTGTACTCCCATATAAATTTTAAAAACAGTTTATTATTTAAGAAGAAACTAGTTTGGGCCACACTGAATCTATATCTAGACAGTATTGACACTTTTAAAGTATTTAAAATACATGAATATTAAATATCACTTCAATTACATGTCTTCATGTAAGAGATACTGGGCATGATAATTTTTTCTAAAGATTTGTTTATTTATTTGAGACAGAGAGAAAAAGGAAGGATAGAAGGAGAGAATTCCCAGGCAGACTCCCCACAGAGAGGAACCCGATGCAGGACTCAACCTCATGATCCATGCATGAGATCATGATCTGAGCCAAAACTGAGAGTTGGAGACTTAACCAAATGGGCCACCCAGGGGTCCCTTTGTAACATAATTTTTATGAATGCTAAGAGTGATAACTTTTAGAGTTATCATTAGTTTATAGTTGTTTCCAAAGGGATTTAAAAAGAAACATGTAATATCTGAAATTTGGAATATATTAATCCTTTATACCATTTGATGACAGGTAGCTTCTTTTTCTCTAAAAAAACTATTTACAGATATGCATTATATATAATATATAACACAAAATATATAAATATGTATTAGATATGACAAGGCATATTCCACAAATAAATTATATATGATGTAATTTATAATTATTCAATATAAAATACATACTATATAGAATTATAGATAATATAAAATATCACGAATATATACAGGATATACACATAATCCACAACTACTTATATTACTTAAGTAGGCAATATATCTCTTTATTTTTAGCTCATTTTTATTTTCCCAACATTGATGTTATTTCAAAGTATCTCATTAATATTGTTTGTTGATATTTCATTTCATAGTATCCTTCTGCCCTGAAGCTGTCTTGTTTGGAGGGAAAATATTAATATTTTTGAGCTTCAGCAAAAATTGTGGTGTCTTTTATAAAATAAACATTTTTTTGTTTAATACTTTCTATTTTGTGTTCTTCAAGAATATTATTGCCATTGTTTTCTTATTTTGCTTATGGTAATCCTCTATCTTTGACCAGTGTTTTTTAACTATTTCAGATGTACCTCTTAAACAGCATGTATTTATATTGGTAGTAAAGATATATTTTTAATTTCATATCTAGATTGTTAGTTCTTGGGAGGTAGAACTGGGCCTTAGATGTCTTTCTATCTTCTGAATAGTCTATACTGTTCTGGACATGAGAGAAGCTCTGTAGGATTTTGATCTATTAATTCTGACATAACATCATTTATGAATTGTCAATATGAACAGTTATAGTAAAAAAATCTGAAGACACTTTCCTTAAGATAATAGTTCGCTATCACAATGCCATTTAACCTCCCTTAACTACTCTTTTCCTAGCTGAAAAAGAAGAAAAAATATGTTTACTCCTCAGGAAAACTGTTAGAAATGCCCAGAGTAAAAGGCATTTAGAGAAATGCTTGTCACATTACCATGTCTTCCTTAAAAATGAGCACAGGTGCTATGGTTTCTCATAAAATAAATTCCCAGAGCCTAGACACTACTTACTCACCATAGAGATCACAGTTTAAACTTCTGCTGAGATGGTATGAAAGCTTTCTATGATTCAAGTCTAGCCAGGAACCGGAGAACTGAATTAATTGGTTAAGTCTGCTCAAGGTGACAAGCTGCCGGCTGACAGACAAAACATTTAGGAATCAGGCTGAAAATGCTACATCTAATTTTACTTGGGATGTAAGAAGAGATCCAGAAGACTGGTCTGTTTACTGGCAATGTTATCCCCACGCTACTCTCAGATCATCCAGGAGGAGGTGTGCTCTTAGAGGAAGAAGGCAGCTTGTCTTCAGGAGTCTTTACCTAATTATAATAAAAATATGTTTGGGGCATAATGTAAAGTTTGACACAAAGAATGGTCATATTTTTGCCATACATGTAAACACGGTTAGCTTACCTAATATTAAAAAAGCAAGCAAGCAAATTTTTAGCAGTCTAAATTATAATACAGTACTTTTTTTTTTCTAATTCAGTTTCTTAGTAGATAATTCATGATTCAGAGTTATACTCATTTCAAGGCTCTGTGTGCCGTGTGCACTTACTTACACATCTCATATATTCTCTGCGTGAGGGTTTGTGTAAGGGGTGTGCAACAGATGAGTATGTTGCAGATACAGAAGGAAGTAAACAGCACAAATCTTAGTGACTTCGCAAGGCCATCTAAATTCTTCCTGGAAAATCCCTGAATATAAAACTTTGCCAGGCAAACAGTGATAATTCCTCCATTTACCTTTCTATTTTCTTTTATGCTTTGATTAGCAGTTTATGTAATCATTCATGTATTTTTGGAGTTGTGTGGCCTCTAGTGGTGTATGGAAAAAACGTAGGATGAAAATATTGCAAGATTTAATACCGCTATCTCCTGATTGAAAACTCTAAAAGATGCTGAGTTTCATCTTAAAACAATTATAGATGCATGACTTTGACTTAATACAATGCTCTCATTTAATAGTTTTAGATTTTGGTCCCACTTGTTCCAAAGCTCTTGCTATTTCTAGACATATATGTATAGAAAAATGATACAGAAATTGTGTTTATTTATTTATTTTACTTTAGATTTTATTTATTTGAGGGGGAGAGAGAGAGAGAGAGCAAGGGGAGGAGCAGAGAGAGGGGGACAAGCAGATTCTGCGTTAAGTGTGGACCCTGACACAGGGCTCGATCCTACAATCCTGAGATCATGACTTGAGCCAAAATCAGGAGTCGGATGCTTAACCAACTGAGCCACCGAGGTGCACCTTGGCATTTTACTTTTAATCCAAAATTGATTTTTAATTAATTTAATTTAAAATGTTTATTCTCTAGATTCCCTGGCCCCCCCCTCAAAATTTCTGAAGCATTTACAAACCATAACACTAGGTCATAACACAGAATTAATAAGCTGCTACAAATCAAATGTCACTTGGTTTAATATGAAAAACTGCTATTTGCATCTTTATTCAGAGGCACTGTGTGTTGAAAGACCCTAAATGGGAGACTAAATAAGCTTAACTAAGTTGTAAACTAATTTGCTAATGTGTCCTTCAAAAAATATTGGACTAGCTAGTTCATATCTTTGAAATGATAGATGATTTCAATTACATTCTATATTTTAATCAATTGGCTCTCTTCCCTATTCTGACAAAAGAAAAACAGCTAGTATTGATTCAAAAGGAGACCCCAACAAATAAGAAAACAAATAAGAAAATAAGAAAAATGTACAAATAAGAAAAATGTACAATTTGCCACAATAGGCCATTTGGCACCAGTACCTTTCAACATAGGGTAGTATATGCAGAACAGGGATTACCTTTGGGATTGCCAAGATCTCTTCTGAGACATGGTTTCTATTTCAAAACCTTACAGATCAAAAGTCTAAAACAAAACAAAACCAAACCATTGAAAGCAGACACTAATATACTCCACAGTGAAAGTATTTTCAAATTTATTACAAAGTATTAGCCTGCTGCTGGAGTTACTCACTAGACTACAGATTTTAAAGACATTTCCCAATTCATCATGTTTACTAGCACAACTCCCCTCAGATTATAATGAAGGAGTTTACAAGTAGAGATCAGAAGATAAAGACAATGCTGTATTTAGTGAGAAACATAGAGTGATAAGAAAATACAAACTAGGTGTCTACTGATGCCCTTTGCAAGAGAAGATTATTCTGCAGCTTTATCACACTTACACTCTATAAGATAGCTGAAGAAAATGAAGCATGGGACACGTGAGCTATGTAGTGGCAGTTATTGGAAATGGGTTTTTGATTTAGTTGCCGACCGAGAATTCAGAAACAAAATAAAACCCTTTCATGGCCATCAGAAAATATGACTTTCTAAATAAGAATAATGAATATTGTCTTCATAAATGATCCCCATGTTAATTCATCTAACATCCTTCAGAGCCGGAATAGCACTATTTTAATAGAATTCTGATGGTGAATGTCTAACATTGAAAAGTCATTTGTATACACACATAAAACCGTATTACATAAAACTGTGAGAAACACCATTCCCATAATGAAATTGACAAGGCAAAAGTGACTACTCCTTGAAAGAGCAAAATTCTTCACAGTTGCCAACCTCCCTTAATGCTGTTATTACCGAGGTGTTTAGTGATGGGTGAAATTCAGCTATGTTTGGCTGGAGTAAGTTTCTGGGTCCAACAGAGTGGTAAGAAAGATGTGCCTTGAGGAAAGCTTTATACTTGGAGTGTGTTTTGAAGTCAAGAGAGTCAAAAAAAAAAATTAAGTCAAGAGAGTCAACTGTCATGTTTGAGTTTCTATTTAATTTATTCCTCTCAATTAGCATTTATGGACCGTGTTAATATTTTTTAAAATATTTTATTATCAGGGTGTCTGGGTGGCTCACTCAGTTAAGCATCCAACTCTTGATTTTGGCTCAGGTCGTGATCTCAGGGTCTTAAGCCGCATGTAGGGCTTCCACTGCCCAGCAAAGCTTCCACTGCCCAGCAAAGAGTCTCTTTCTCCCTACCTCTCCTTCTGCCCCGCCCATAACTCGTGCTCAATCTATCTCTAAACTAAACAAATACGTCTTTTAAAATAATTAAAAATGTTTTATTATGGATCTTTTCAAATATGGGCAAAACATACTAAAAATTATATACTAGGAATTACTAGCAGGTCCTGATTCACCTGCTACCATTAAACCTTGTTTTTTCACATTTGAAAAATGTGCATAATGCAAGTATCTTATTATATCTGTATATGTATACACAAACATGTGCTTTAATAAGCTGATATTTATACACATAAATACCAAGATATGTGTTTCTTTACACGGATGCAGTTTACTATAGCAGCTGGTAAATTTTTGAAAATAAAGTCTTCTCAACATTAGATAATTTTCATTTTGGTTCAAACAGCTCAATTTTCAATATTCAATTTCAACATCCCTGAAGAATCCTCACAATCCCACTCACAGATTTTTAGGAAAGAAAAGACCGTCAGTGTTAAGAGGTTCACTCTGAAGGTAAGATAAATGGTGGTTCTAATATAATAAATAGTCTAGGCCAATATCTCCTTTGAAATAGCTCTGTGTTTAGTAAATTCATCTAAATTCAATGAAAGTTAAAAGCAACTTGAAATGCTTATCAAGTTGGAAGTAATGCCTCTAAGGATGTGGAGATATTTTCTCTTAATAAGTATTTTGCATCATTTCAACACAAGGGCATCGTAAATAGTTCTCTTGATTTTCCTGCGACGAACTCAGATAGATGTCACGTTTCCTCCTCAAAGAATGTAGAACAATATAAGAAAGAGCAAAGGACAGGGCCTTCATTACAAATGTCCAAATCCACTGCCTCTCCAGTGGGAGAAATGTGAAGATGTAGCTCAGTGTTTTTGATGCTATGTATAGCCTTGAAATAAACTTGGATTTTTGTTTTTTAGTGTGTTTTTTTTTTTTTCTCCTAGACCTTTCTTCTTTGACAAAGTTCAGCTTGACTTTCTAAACAAGATTAATGTTTATGGTCGACACAGATTATTCTGATGTCAGTCAAGGCACTGCTCTTTCCTTGGTTACTAAAACAATATTGGTACTGGCAGGTATAAAACACGCTTTCCAACACAGGCAGACAGTGAGTTCAGTTTGGAATCTGAATCCAAATTAGGTCCCATATTAATTGCAAATGGTAAAAACCTTTGCTTTAGTTTTCTAATTAAGATTAATGATGGTGGTTTGAAGAGCTGATACCAAAACCCTGGCATTAACAGCAATCATTTTTCAACTATGGCAAACACGCTTTCCTTTTGAAGTCCTTTCTAGTCTAAAATAAGAGTTGGCAAGAAGGTGGTGTTGAGAGGGGCAGAAGATTCGATAGCCGTCTTTCTTAAGACCGAACCACAAATATATTGAGCATACAAAAATCTTAGGGAAAAATATCATTTCAGGAAGTTTTCCCGGCCAAAACTTGCTCCCTCCCCTCACCTCCCCCCAAAGAAAAGAGCTCAGCTAATATGAAAAACGAGGAGCTCCATGTTCTTGAATGAGATTCTATTGAAGGTTATAAATAACTGGTAAAAATAAATGTTTCCAATTAAAGTGCTTCTGGATATCTGTTGATTGTGAGTGAGATGATTTACACAGAGTGCACAGCCAGAGCACAGACACACCATCTGGAATTACTAACCGAGAAACCCATAAACTCATCGATGTATTACATGACTTACTGTCAGGCCTCCATGGAGTAAGTATCATCAGATTCTAAAGCTTCACATTTAGACCACTTTAGAACTTGCTTAAAGACAGAACATGTTTCATTCAAAAAAGCCTCCCTTTTTGGATTGTGTTGTGTATGCTCTGAAAACAAATTCCTCAGAGGGAGATGAAAGAAAATCTGGGGAAATAGCAACCAGTAAGATTTTTCTCCCAGCTGCTTTGTCTGTTTTAGACAACCACAGAAATCATACGGTGGATTTTGTTTCACAATCAGTAATACACGTCATGTCTGAAAATATAGACCTCTTTGGAAGGATGACTGCTTCGTGCCCTTAGGATTTTGAGGTGGGGGTTTAACTTTTTTTACAATTATATGAACACAAGAGAGCTTTTGTGTGCCAAGACATACATGTTCTTTAAGCAAACAAAAGTGGAAAATTTTAGCACATTCCGCATTAATAGAAACAGAATTGAATTTGCCTGAGTTCTGCTTATGAATGGCATTATTTATACAGCTGTGAATTGTATTGAAACACGACAATGTGGGGGGAAAAATCTACATTCATTGAATTATCCAGCTGACTTCTGTTTTTTTAATGCACGCTCATCACAAAATCTAAAGCACCAATTTTTAAAAATACTGAATGCTTTTAGAAAAGGTTCCAAAATTCTTTCTCTTTTGGTCACACTGCTTTTCAAATTGGGTTAGGACTGTAGAAATGAATTGTATACACGAGTTTATTAGTATATCTTAAGTGTGAAGACCTTCCTTTAAGTGTGAAGACCTTATTCTTTAGTCTTAAATGAGAGAAGAATCCCATTCTCCAACTCTACAGTCTCTCCTGAAATTGATTGGCTATAGAGAATCTATGGGTCATCATCCGAAAAACATTCCCTGTAGTATATGGAGCCACTTCTCTTGAAATGAGCAGAACAAGGTGTTAGAATATTTTATTTCTTCTCTAAAATAGAAGGCAGAGTTAACTTCTCAGCAATATTTGAGAAATCAACATTAAAATGGTGTGATGAGGGGCGCCTGGGTGGCTCTGTCGGTTAAACATCTGCCTTCAGGTGGTGGTCCCCAGCGTCCTGGGACAGGGCCCTGCATCAGGCTCCCTGTTCAGTGGGGAGCCTGCTTCTCCCTCTTCTGTTATCCCTGCTTGTGCCCTCTTTCTCTCTGTCAAATAAATAAACTATTAAAAATATTGAAAAAATGATGTGGCCAAAATGAAAATCAACACTAAACCAGTGTGGTCAAACTCAAAATCTCTATGATCATTGCCAACAATGACCTCAGTTTCACTGCTGGGCATAGTACACTAAATGGTCTTGGTTACTCTCACCAATGGCAATTAAGTAAAGT
The DNA here is from genome assembly GCF_003254725.2 of Canis lupus dingo. Taxonomy (NCBI): domain Eukaryota; kingdom Metazoa; phylum Chordata; class Mammalia; order Carnivora; family Canidae; genus Canis; species Canis lupus. The sequence goes on from NC_064245.1 coordinate 7,215,854, forward strand.
GAACAGGAATGCTATGCAACAGTCAAGAGCACACTAAAGGGAGTAGGAGAGAGGATGCTTTCAAGGGAGTAGGAGAGAGGATGTTTTCTGTGACTTCAGATGACAGCAGTGAGCCTTGCTTAGCTATAAACTGAAAATTCCTTCTCTTCATCTCCATCACTGTCATATTCCACATATGCCAACCAAGGGAATATTCTTGAGTTTCTGAATCATACCAAACCCCCTACGCATAAGTTATTGACCTTTTATATAGTTAATTGGCAGACCTGACCATTAACCTATTGATTGACTTTTTTACTAACTTTTTTTTCACCTCGTATAGGGTCATCCTTGATAGCCATTTGACCTTATCAACTTTTTCCCAAGACAGCTGGGATTATGTGTTGTATTTTTTTCTTTGTCCAAAATCTCCACAGTCCATGCTCTGTGAACCCATCTTGGTATAAGTTTTCAATTGCTGTTTTAACAAATCCCCACAAACCTACTAACTTAATTTGTCATCCATGTTCTGTAAGTCTAACATGGATCTTACCAGGATAAAAATCAAGGTTTTGCCTGGGCTGTTATTTCTGTTAGCTCCTAGGTGAGAATGTATTTCCTTATCTTTTCCAACTTCTAGATGCCACCAACCTTCCTTGGCTCGTGGCCTTCTTTCTCCATCATCAAAGCCAGAAAAGTCACATCTTTCTGACTCTTTCTTCAATTTGTCTCATCCATTTCTCTGACCACAGCCAGGAAAGGTTCTCTACTCTTGGAGACTAATGCATGTGAATAGGGAGCCTACCAAATAATCTAAGATAACCTCCCCATCTCAAATTCCTGCCCTTAAATCAGATCTACAAAGTCTCTTTGATATGGTGAGTAACGTATTCACAGGTTTTGTAGATTATGATGTAGACCTCTTTGGGGGTTATCATTCGGCCTACTATACCACCTGAGTAATACTTCTTAATTTCATTTGCTATGATTTACCTATCTCACTACAAAAAGTTGAGATTCAGACTTGGTAGAAGATCTGGAAGAGATCTGGGTAAGATTGACACGTATGCCTCTACCCTCATTATCTTAGCCATGTGCTTCCAATCAGAAGCCCAACCAGTTATATATACATAAGTGGTCCCTGTCCCCACAGTTATTCAGGTAAGTGGGGAAACAAAGTGATTGCCTTCAATATCCGCCTTTTCACTGAGGTCATGTCTGTTTTACCACATGCTCCATCCTCACCTTTTAATTCGCGTATTCTGATGGTTTCCCAGAATTTTAGATCTGCCTATTTTCTCTAATCTCTAATTTCTATTATCTAAGGTTGAGAACACTCTGCCTAGCCCTAGCTAAGTGTCCTCAACCTCAATAATATCTGTATATTTCCCACTTGGCAAGATCAGGATATTCCTTCCACTTAATACGGTAGATACTGTTACAACCTCCTGCTCTGTTGTCCCCTCAGTATCTCCGAAAGAAAAGAGATATCATTCTCATGCTAGGATAATTTGAAAAGAGTTTAAAAAGAGATTATTTCCAAATTTTCACAACACTGCAAGGGACTGTGGGAAAAATGCCCAGCTAGTAAAATCAGAACTGTTATAAGCTCTAGAAGACCCAAAGGAACAAGAGGGAATGGTTACAGGAATATATTGGGTGGAAGTCAATCACTATTGGAAGACAGTGAACTGCAGTGAAGGAAACAGCCAACCCAAGATGGTCTTGCAGAGAGGAAGTCAAGAGAATAAATACCCTTCCCATTAGCCTAACCTGACTGAAACCAAGAAAGCCCGTTGTTGTGATCTACACGGGGAGGACTGCTGGCTATGAGAACAGACTGACAAAGAGTGAAGAGCAGACTGGGAAGGATAAAGGAAAACTATCTAATAATCTTTCTTCCTCACAAATTTGAATTATGGTCCAAACTATTCTCACCCTGATACGAGCTCTCATCATCCCAATTCTTTGTCCTGAATCCAATTCTATTTTTAATTCATTTCAATCAATTTTTAATTAAATTATTTCTATTATTTCTGGTACCAATATAGATTATCCAGATATAATGGAAATTAATTAACAATACTGTTAGAACAAAAAATAACTTATGATAAATGTGCAACATTAAATGTAGTGACAGACATATCTTAAATATATATCTCCTTTCATTTGGTGTTTCTATTAATAATGTGGTAGGCTAAAGACTATAGGTATTACAGCATCTGATTCAGGCATAACATACTGATGAAACTTTCGTTTATGCATAAGATTTAAACGTTATTTGTTTATTTACTATTTGTTTATATAATTTAAGATAACAGCGAAAACTAGGAATGACTGATTATGATAAAAGAATACTCTTACTTTGCCATCAATATGTAAACATTTAGCTTAAAATACTTAAATTCCAGAAACAATCAAGAGAAGATATTTGTCAGTGTGTTAAGTGTTGCCGTTTACCATAGCAGGAAATATGTTTCATTCATTTTATTCTATTTTATTATTGTTATTTTTTTAAGTGGACCTCACACCCAGCACAGAGCCCAATATGGTAGTTGAATTCATGACACTGAGATCAAAACCTGAGCTGAGATAAAGACTCAGATGCTTTAGCAACTGAGCCACTCAGGCACCCCTGTTTCATTTAAATACCCCTAGTAACCAAATTGTCCAATGCCTAGCATTAAGAAACTGTCCTATATATATATTTTTAATCATGCAACTTTTGTCTTATTTATGTAACATGTACTCATGTAGGAGTTATTTTTTCTATTAGTCATAGACATTGAGTTTATAAGTCTACTAATGCAGATGTGCTTTGACATTTGACTAAATTCATTCATCACGTAGTTTCCGTAATCTGTGACTTAACCCATAAAATATACTGTCTTCTTATATTAAGTAAACTCTGTGAACTGTTCCTCTAATTGATTTTACCAATTCCATTGCTTCCCATTCTAAGATCTAATTTACAGCTACAAACATGGTCCTTCTCTGATGGAGTAAAAAGCTCCTTGATTAGAGTGCCCACTGCCTCCTGAATTAAGGAAAGATCTGTCCCAGAAATATTCAGGATCCTCTGCTCTGTGGCCTTGACTTCTCTTTCCAGACTCATTCCCCAATACCTTCTTATACAAAACCATCCTAGCCTATGGGGCACATTTGTGCAAATTAGAAAAAGACACCAACTCTGGGAAGATACAATCCTGCAGTCACACATTTGGGCTACGGCACATGATCACCTGGCCTCTTGCTTGGGATAAGCATACCCTGCATACCAGGGCACATGTTTCACCTAGCAGACCACAGTCCGACATCAGGAAGTGCAAATGCATGCACTTTATATCCATATCTCTACACACTGTATGTTCCTGCTACAATGAATGGTTCATTTGCTATTCTTCAGAGTAACCTCAATTATTCCCTTATTTGGTGATTTAATTCATGCTCCTTCTCCCCATTTATACATTTGAACACTTTATTAAATTTTCCTGAATCTCTACCTCATTTAATTAGGCACTCAACCTATATTTTGTGTGTGCCTGTGTAGTAGTCCTATGACTGGTATTGGGGATGCACAGAAAATGCCGATTTTTTATTCGTGAGATGTCTTCTCATCCCCACAACTTAATAGGATTATTCCTTTCCTCACTCCCCTACACATACAACACTTTATCTGTACTTTGGGATTTTCCATTCACTGCTGTCTTGTAACATGTTGATAAACATACCTTTCTTTGGCATTAAGTGCAATGCGGTAGACTTACACATATTAATGTTAAAAACAGAGTCTAGCTCTATAACTTGAGGAAAAGAATTAAACTTAATTGAATTATTCATTACCTGCCCTATAACTGCCACACTATGGCTATAACTCTGTCTAAGTACTAGCAGAGCTGAGCACATTTTCTGTTGCACAGTACCTTGAGTTACTTAAAGATACATCCTTTCGCTAGAGCTTTCAACCAGCATTTAGTGGCATCATTCAGACATGTGGCACTTGCACAGCTAGAGATAGAATGGTAGGATTATACAGCTCTTTTTTTTTTCCTTTCTTCTTATTTTAAGCAGCCTCTCACCTAATGATGAAGACTATTTTTTTACACACTCTTTTTTCTTCTGCTAAATTCCCCATCAACACATGACCCAGATAGATATAGCTGTCAACATCTTCAATTTCCTCTTTCTATTTATCTTGACAGATCCCTTGGTGCAGTATTAATTTTATCCACTTTACCATGAAGGTGATTATTTAAACTCATTTTTATGCTACACTTGTATATAGATGCGCCATTCAATCCCAGATATGATTGCTATGTGCAAATGGAAGTTATACCCATAATGAACATAAAATTGGCCTACTTACTGATACTTATTGAAAAGTATTTTTAAGAAAATTTTTTTCATACTCAAAGAAAACATCTAAAATCCCCCAATAAAAGCAGTTAACCTTCCCAGTCCAGTTGTAAAATTATTCTATCCTCCATAACTGTTACAATAAGGAGAGAAACCAGATTGGAATTTGTTGGAGAGGAAATATGAAGACACAGAGACAACTGTTTTATCAGTTCTTTTGATAGGTTTTTCTGAAAAAGGGAGAATAATGAGTTAGTACTAGAGGTGGTATGAGATAAAGAGAGAACCTAAAGAGAGCCAATAGAGTATGTTTTATGCTGATGAGGATTATTAATGGTAATGTACAAAATTTTAAACATTCTTTAAGAAAGTAAATTGGGATGAAATTAAAAAGAAAACAATCTCTGTCCTTATCTTAGCTGAACTACCATGGGCATTCCATGAGTTTGACCACTTCTTCATGCCTAAAACCCTCCCCTCTTTTGCTATTTCTGCTCTCACACGTTCCTAATCATTCCTTCTACTTCAATCCTTATGCTACTTTATTATTTTTTTAAGATTTATTTATTTATTTATGATAGACAGAGAGAGAGAGAGAGAGAGAGGTGCAGAGATACAGGAGGAGGGAGAAGCTGGCTCCATGGAGGGAGCCCGACGTGGGACTCGATCTCGGGACTCTAGGATCGTGCCCTGGGCCAAAGGCAGGCGCCAAACCGCTGAGCCACCCAGGGATCCCCCATTATGCTACTTTAGTGTTGATTATAATATAATGCTGTATAGTAGAATGTCATATAAAAATTCAGATTATAAATCAGTAAGTCTGGCAATTCTACAATTCTAATAAGATTCCCGGTGATGCTGACGCTATAGGTCTATAGAACGGATTTTAAGTAACAAGGACTCACAGAATTTTTGTGTGCTAGGTGTGTTTTAGGACCTACATCAGACATATTCCTCACTTTTCACCTCTAGGGACTCTCACATAGTCCAGTAGCTTAAATAACATGTATTGCAGTACAGTGAAAGCCTGACTTAACAAAGGCCAACCTGACACTTCTGCACATCCCATTTCAAACTCCTGCTTATAACTCCGTATCTGTTCCTCCCTTAGTCTCTCCCCATCTCACAGGATGATGCTACCATTCATCCATTGCTAACAACAAATATCTATGGAACACCTCTTAGTTTAAACATTTTTCTTGCACAGTCAGCCCATCGGGACTTGCGCAGTTCTACTGATAACTCACTTCTTTACATCTCTACCTCTAATGCTGTCTTCCTACTCCCACTCACCGTAATGGCACCCAGATTTCTTCAAGAACTTCTTACCTTTCTCCACCTCCCCTGTGGTCTTTATACACTCCATTCTTCTCATAAGACCCAGAACTATCCTTTAAAACAGTAAATTAGATCAGGTAAATTCAATGTTTAACACCTTCCCATGGACTCAAGTCAAGTTCCTGCCTATGTCTCTGGGTTCTTTTTATAATAGTCCCCTCTCTCTCTCCACAGTTGTGTTCACAATTACATTGATCCCCTTTCTATTTCTCAGATGTGCCATGGCAGCCTCTTTCCCATCTCAGGTCCTCTGTATTTAGTGCTGACGGTCACCACCCTCAGCCTCCACTCCAGGATGTTCTGCCCCTAGAACCTAATATGTCTAATTCCTTTTTATCCCTCTAGATTCACTTCAAATGCAGTGTCCTTAAAGAAACTGTCTCCGGCAACTGTATTGAAAAACACTATCCATCTCCATATCTATTCTAGTTACTCCCAAGCATGACACTATATTATTTTCTTTGTAATACTACTATCCAAAATGACCATATTTCTGACTTGTTTAGGTGTATAATGTCTAGTTCCGTGTGGTTAAACACAGCTTCCATGAAGTAAAGCATCTTCACTGCTGTCCATCTCCACTGCCTAAAACAATCAAGAAAATATCCATGATGCTTCAGAATAATCAAGAAATTGTTCATTTTAATAGAACCAAACTATTCAATGCATTTTATTTGTATAATAACTACTCCTACTTAACCCTCTGATTACTAGAGAAATGGGTAACTGAATTCTCCCATTAATTTGGTCTCAGGATGATTATAAACTCCATATTAATTTAATTTTAAAGCTTGCTTTCAGGGACACCTGGGTGGCTCAGTGATTGAGCATCTGCCTTCAGTTCAGGTCATGATCCCAGGGTCCCAGGATCAAGTCCCACATTTGGCTTCCTGAAGGGAGCCTGCTTCTCCCTCTGTTTATGTCTCTGCCCCTCTCTCTGCATCTCTCATGAATAAATAAATAAAAATCCTTATATTTTAAAAAAGCTTGCTTTCAAATGTTTCCATCATATTGTTTATACAATTCACTTGAAGCTTAGCTTCTCCTACAGGTAAAAAAGGCTAAAGCCCTTTTACTCTTGTCTTAAAGTTATTTTCCATGAGTGCCTTGTATATCCCACTGGCACAGTATGCTCTATCCCTGTGAGAGACTCTTTCACAAAACTTTTGTTGAGCATCATTTTAGGCCGGACCCTGTAGTATGTACCAGAGAAAGAAGTAGAGCTGGAAACTTGGCAGATGGTTCCTGTTGTCATGGAGTCCACTGTAGGAGATAGATATTAAAGATCTAATTATTCAAATAGTTATTTAATCATGTGGACTCTGCCTGTGAAATGAACCTTCTTTTAATCTGAGTTTCTGAGAAAAACATTAAGACAAAAATAATGATATATAGATATATAACACATACCATGCATATTAACTACATATTATATAGTATATTATATAGTTATGTATGAAATAACTTTATATTAGCTATATATTAGCATTTAATTATATATTATTAAGTATATATCATTCATAGATATATATTAATTACATAGTGGGGAAGTGACCAGCTATAGTAGATGTGGATAAAGATTAAGGGGAAGAAAGAATGAAGAGAGCTGTAGTATTTTGTTTTTAAAGAGTTTATTTATCTATTCATGAGAGACAATGAGAGAGAGACAGAGACACAGGCAGAGGGAGAAGCAGGCTCCATGAAAGGAGCCTGATGTGGGACTCGATCCTGGATCCCGGGATCACGCCCTGAGCTGAAGGCAGAGGCTCAACCAATGAGCCACCCCGGTGTCCCGAGAGTTGTAGTGTTAAAGATATAGTAAATATATATTCTCAACCAACTCTTTGCTTAGTCCATCCACAAACTCATTACCAAAAATCAGACCAACTGAGCAATCATCCCTCATCAGGAATCTTCACAATTTTCTCCCAGTGTCTATCCTCCTTCCTTTTCTCTGTAGAAATACCCTAGGGGAGAGAGGCATCCTAAGGCTCCAATTTCAAATCCTTTTTGGAAGTTAGTAGGATAGAAGCTATAAATAAATCATAGTGACTTAATCCATCTTTTTTTTTCAATCATTTTCATAGCTTAACTACTCCCACTGTGGCTTTTCGATATTCAATTGACTTAAATGAGCCCCACTTCCCTCCACCCATCCCTACTTCCCTACACATCAGTTTTGATCCTTGATATTATTTATATGGCTTGTAGAAAAGTGCTACATAGTGACTTGGGAGTGCAGAAAATTATTTAACATCTGTACTTCATTTTCTACTTCCCCATCTGTAAAACTTGATGTCATAATATTTATCCAATACCGCACAGAAGTGATATAAGAATTTATTCATGTTGGTAAGGAACATTGAGATGTAGGGCACAGCAGAAGTATAAAATGCTGTTATTATTCTCTGACAGGTTGGTCAAGCTCTATAAATAACATGGTCAGGACTCGAGAAACATTTTATGGTCTGTAATGACTTGCAGGTGGGCCACAGTCAAGAGATTGGAGCTCTCATTCTAAAGTGTTGTGTCATTGAGGCTGTGTAAATGTCATCATGTACATTTTGTGGTAGAAACCTTTCAACTCCATAAGTCTGAAAATTAAGATTTCACTTTTCTAATGCCAATGCGAATGTACTGTGGGGAGGATGCATATTCCATTTTACAGGTAAGATTTGATTAAGTAGCTTTAGAGGTTATAGTTTAAATGATTTTCTTGGGTGCTATCATTAGAAAAGGAAGAGAGCAACCACAATGGGAAGGTAACTTTTGAAAAGGGCAAATTAGGACCACAACTAGTGAAAATACTGCAGTGACGAGAAAATGAAGAATCAGGTGAACAGTCCTATATACTTTCAAAATGAAAGAATGATGTCCCATAAATTTGGTGGTCACTAAGGAACCCACTCTTGACCCTGCATTCATCTTATTTTGCTTCTGTGACCAAACACATTTAACTGCTTTTCCTAGCCTCACACCTCCATACATATCCCAACCACCTGTCTAGTCTTATCAAACTAAGAATGGCTAAAGCTGATTGACAAGGATAACAATGCAAATGTTATGCAAACCTTACACCTTTATAAACATTAGGAATGACTGTGCAAATGTGTAACTTGTATTAACTACTAAATCCTTAGGTTAATCAACTGCACTTGAGTTGAAGAATGCCTAAGTCTTTAAATTTGCACAGCCTGGAGGCTGTTAAACTACACAATTTTCAGTGAATTGAAGAATCTACCTACAAAAATGTTTCTGCCCTCATAAAACTAGTCTATCCAGAAAGAAGGCTAGGTTTAAAGGCAGTAGCAAGATTTTAATTCCAACCTGGAGTACATGATGATAAGTGAATTTGGAAGTACAAAGAGAAAAAAAAAAGGTCATAGAGGCTATTTATGTATTTTTACCTTGTTAGTCCTAGAATGTGCTAGCCTACTAAAATACATTTACGCAAAAGAAAACAATTAGAGAACCAAAGCAATAAAATTATAAGTGGCATAGGAAAATGACTATTATTTTTGCACTACGTTGAAAGATAAGGAAAGTAGAGTGATCAAGGTACATTACTGAGAGATGCGGTATATACTGCTGGCTTCAATGAGGGAAGAGGCAGGCCTCCTGCATTCTCCAGTACCTCCTATGTTTTGTCATGGTAAAAAAATGTCTCTTTAGTAATATGTCAAGATAGAGTTTTAATAAAGAGATAGCTTCAAGTATCCCTCCACAGAAATCTCAGGACTTCCCAAATATAAAAATGCACAATTTCTAGAGTTTAAAAAAGATAGATGATTTTTAATAAGCACAAAATAATAGAAAGAAACAACAATTTTCCAAAAAATCAATAACCATGGTATATTTGGGGGAATCACATGTAAATAGAAAAATAGGTAAAAATTGCAAAAGATGGGAAAGGAAATCTACACCTAAATGGTAAAGAAAATTATAATATGTTGAACTTTATAGAGAAATAAATAAGAAGGGTGGATTAAAGAATATTTGTTCACCACGTTGAGTAAAATATCCTAAAGAAATATGAGGGTATAAAAATGAATACCTAGGTTTGAATATAATCACATGGGATCTTAGCCAAGCAGGATGTTTTTTTCACATTTTTTTTCTCATTTCTACTTGCTCTGGAAATGAAATCTAAATACAATTTAATATCCTTTTTCCCCCTAATTCTTCTCTCTTGTTAAACATTCCTCTCCCGTTCATTATTCCATCCTAGCATTTATTCTTCCTTTACCTTCATTTGCATTAGATGTGGAAGAAACTGGCCAACAATGTAGTATGTGGAGGTTTGGTAAAACAATGGGAAAATTTTCTTTCCAGGTAAATCTGTTCAGCATTCAGAGAATTAGAGAGAGATCCTGGAATCTTTTCTTTGAGTATCTTTTCTTATCAAAGTTGATCTAAAATGTCATCCTTACAGGGTCACCTAGGTGGCTAAGTGGTTGAGTATCTGCCTTTGGCTCAGAGCATCATGCTGGGATCCTGGGATCGAGTCCCTCCATCAGGCTTCCTGCAGGGAACCTACTTCTCCCTCTGCCTGTGTCTTTGCTTCTCTCTCTGTGTCCCTCATGAATAAATAAAATCTTAAAAATAATGTTATCCTTACAGTGGGAAAAATATCTTCCTATTGTCTCTATAACAAATGAACCCCCTTTATCCTCTAAAACTTTTTTCAATAGCTAGAAAGTGAGCTCTGAGTAGAGGCCCTGTTTTATCTACTGCTGCATCCTCACAATTTGAAGCAGTACAAATGACAAGCATTTGATAAATATTTGTTGAATGAAATAACACACTTTTAGGAAAATGTTGCTACATTAAGTCTACCGTGAATTTCCCAGACGCTGTGGTATGCTCACCCTCCACTGTCCCTGACCCTGTCATGCTGACAGCACCCTCAGGCCCACAAACACATATATATCATGAGAAAACAAAACTAAATGGACCAATTCTATTGATTCCATAACATATCATCAACTCTCTTTGCTGACATTTGTGTTTGAGTTTATCTTTCTGAATTTGAGTTTTGAATGGCCAATTCTCCCTCTCAAAAGTTTATTCCCTTAAAATTAGGTATATAATTGTATATATTTTATTCATTCAATAAGAGATTATTGAATCCTGGCCATGGAGCAGAAACTGTGCTTGTTCAGTAGACACAAATTTAAATAAATCACATTGCTTTTCCAATAGATGTTCTTATAGTTGATTTGATGAGAGACATTTAAAGAAATAATGCCAATTCAGTGCATGACATTCTATAATAAAGGGATGTCAAAATGTGTATTTAATGAACATTGGTTATTAAAAATGGATAGTTTTAATTATGACTCTCAACATTGCTAGTGTTTAATAAACATTTATCAGTAAAACAAATATTATTAGAGCATTTATTTTAAAATTTATGGACCAATGTATAACAATACAAATCAAATTCCAAAATGAATCGTTCATTCCAAAATATGTTAAGTGCATTTAATTTATATTCTAAGTGAAAAAATACAATTTATAAATTTGAGCAAAAATTTTCAAAACTATCAAGTTTTTGAGTTTTACATGTACATTATTTTAATTATTTCTAGTTCGTAATTCTAGAAGATATTTATTTTAATACTTTTGTCTAGAAAACAAAGATATCAAGTAAGGCGAAAAGTTTAACAAGTTAATAATGAATTTATGATGAGATCTGTGTTAATTAAAATTGATTTCTTTAGTTATCTAGATTGGTAAGAACAATCATTGTTCCTACACATTTAATAATGGAGACTACAGAGGTAAGAGATTTCCTTCTCTATGTATTGGTGACAATGACTAAATTAAACCTGCAAAGTTACAGGGGAATAATCACCAAATGTAAAGTTATAGAAAATTATGAGGAAAGAAAATTTTGACTGATAAAAACAAGCTTTGTTATTTATTTGACAAAAATCTCTAATGCTATAAGTCACTGTCTTTATGACTGAATACCAGTCATTGGGAAGATTTCTACACACTGTTAAACAAGCACTACCATTAAGTCACAGAAAATGCACAGCACCAAACTGTATTTTAAATGTGTCTGGTACCTTTCAAGGGAATAGATTACACACCACGCCCTGGGGCTAAATAAACTAAATACCAGAGGCTTTCAATAGATCCTCAGATACTTTGACATGTGGCTATTACATCATCTGCCTTGAAGGTGGAAGTGGAGAGGCTTAGGAAGAGCTTTGAATCATGTAATTATAGGAGTCATGTGCCACTTTGCAGGTCAGCAAAGCAATCTGAAGTGTCTCCTGCTGTCCTGTAGATCAGAGGTCATTTGATGTTTTCATAATTTTAGCTTTAAAAAAGTATCTGCCATTAGAATCCAGAGTTTATACTTTTCGATCCACTGACAGCCTATGGGCTAAAATATGTGAGAACATTTATCAAATTTAGCATGATCCCGGACTGACCCCTTTTAAGGAAGCTTTCTTCAAGGCATTTATAACAAAGGTCATTATCAAATTACCTATGACTCAGAGTATTATATCAATATTGAACTTCTGGAAAATTCTGATGACTTCGGGGGCAGAGGTTGTGTCCTCCATGTGCTCATTAAACAAAGCTACAGCGACCTGTATCCAGCTACCCTCTTTACCTGGCACACAACTGCACCATTTTCTCTCACCTCTCCTTCAGTGAGCTGCAACAAATGCCACCATGCTGGGGGACTAGCGAGCCAAGAATGAACTCTCTCATCCTGGAGAAATAGAAAAACAAAAAGGTTCATTGGCTTGCCTATATCCAAATATTTTTCTCTAGTGATTAAATTCTAAAATTTGCATGGGAATCTGCATCTTATCCTGCAGTCATCAGCTTCCTCTCACTCCAAACTAAACACACACACACACACACACACACACACACACACACCTGCCATTTTCCTTTTCCTGAGGGATCTTTCCCTTCCTCCCACTCCAGTTTTATTCCATTGGTTCTTCCTATAGAGAGGAAAAGTTCTCTGATTAACTAATTCAGAAAAAAAGAGATCTTAACATTGCTTAAAGCTATTCATATTTGCATTAGAAAAGAAAATTAAAAAATAATTAAACATTTTAAAATAATTAAACCATTCACAAAGGTTAGCAAAGAATATGAATTACTATCTTAGGCATTGAGTATTTACTTTAAAAATTTTTACTGCATACACATTCTGCCCAAATATGAAAGGGCACTGAGGTTATAACAGTGAGCTACAAAAACAACACCACATTCTTTGCCCCCACAAAGCTTACAGTCTAAAATAGGTTAAGAAATTTATTACAAAACTACCCACTATAAATCAGACAAGAGCTACAACAGAGTGTTTGTGGTGTTATGGGGTGAATCAGATCGAATTTTAAAGCATACCCTAAAATGTATAGACTGAGATGAAATCTGAAAAAAATAATAGGAGGTAAGTGGAAAAAAATACTTGTAAATCATGGACTAAAAAAAAAGTATTTACAGTAAATTTCACAGTAAGAGAGAGCTTTGTACATATTATCAGAGACCAATCAGGTGAGATCTCCACAGGTAGGCTGGCCATGCAGGTTAATCATCCAAAACAAGGCATTTTTGAAAATGAAAGTGAAAAGGGTTTCCACTAATAACAGCAGGCATAATTGGGTTGCATGGTAACAGTCATCCAATTCATAGGCCATCTTAAAATATTAGGCTTTATCCTAAAGGCAATGAAGAGTCCCTGAAATTTTTTTAGAAGAAAGGAAACAGGTATGAACTGACATGACACTGCCTGCATGGCAGAGAACCGGTGGAAGGGGGAACTGTTACGTAGCCATATAAGATACAACAGCAGCTTGGGGGTATTATAGGTGATGAAAAGTAGTGTCTAGGGAGAAAAAAAGTAACAAGGATAACTCCTAAGTTCCTATCTTACAAGTGGATAGATAGAAATGACAGTTATTCAATAGGAAACAGAAAAATAACTTCAGGCTGGAGTCATGGGTGGGAAGAGGATGCCTAGTTCTGCTTACGGTCCTACAGAGTTTAGAATGTGTTTGAGAGAAGAAATCATGTAAAATGAGTTAAAAATAAAAACTGTTTCACAGATGAGAAATCAGAATTGGAGATATAAATCTTGAGTCATTTGCATATCAATGGTAATTGAGCTTGCACATGGATATCGCCTAGCAAAAGTTTAAAGTGAGCAAGATAGGAGAGGAAAGAGGAAGGCTGAAGGTACTCTGGCTTGAGAATGGATGGTGATAGGTCAATGAAACTGCAAAGGAGGCTATCAACCAGTTGCCTGAGTGGTATAGGAAAAGTAGGAGAGGACGATGCTATGGAAGCAGAGGGAAGAAAGTAGTTGAGTGAGGAAGCAACAGTAATGACAAATGGCATAGGTCAAATAAGGTGAGAACTGAAAAATGTTATCGCATTTATCAAGATGGAGGTTAAGGGCATGGATTTGGTAGCAGATAATCCCAGTTAGAATCTCACCCTCTTCACTTACTACTTGGCCCTAAAGTAAGCCACACAAATTCTCTTTGCCTCAATTTTTTCGTCTATAAGATGGAAATAATGGTAATCTCACTCAAAGGGCTGTTTTGAGCAGTGCTTATCAAAGTGTGCTTTGTGGACATCAGGGAATTCTAGAGACCCTTTCAGGAGATTTGTGAGATGAAAACCATTTTTATATTAATGTTAAAACATTATTTGTCTTTTTCACTGTGTTGACAAGGTAGTAGCACTAAAATGCATTATGATTCTATTCTTCTCCACAACCCACTTGCAGTAAAAGAAAAAAAAAAAAAAACAATTCCCTTTTTCCTTTAAGAATGTTATTGACAAACCAGTAAAAAATTATTAATTTTATTTCATTATTTTTTTATTATATAACAAAATGTGTAAATACTGCCAAGATCTCCATGTATCCATGAACCAACATTTTTCAAATGACTAATGCATGATGTTTCAAAATTCTACACGGGTAAAAATATCCGTTCAATGTGAAAAATACTCCTGTGGATTCAAATGTAACAGACTATAAAAAACTTATTGACATGATTTTGGACTCAACATTGAAATAACCTTTAGGTTATTAAAATAGGTCTACGTTTTCCAACTAGATATTTAAATGAGGCTAGAATTTCTTCATATGCTTCCTATAAAATATCACATCACAACAGACTGAATGCAAAAGAAGATATGAGACTCTAGCTGTCTTGTATTAAACTAGGCATTAAAAAGATCAGAAAAATATTAATCAGTGCTAGTTTTTCAAACATTCTTATTGTTATGAAGAATAAAAATATTTTTATGTTAGCTTGTATTGGCTTTATCACTGTTGTTAAATTAGTAACTATTGATGTGTTCTCAATTTTATTTTCAAATATGAAAAACATCAATAGAGAAAGTCTACATAAACAAAAAACCACTTTGAGATCTTTAGTAATTTTAAGAATATAAAGAGTCTCTGACTAAAAAATTTTAGAATCCCAGGTTGAGGATAAAATAAGGTACTTCTTGTAAAGTAGGATTTAATTCTTGTAAAGTAGTTAAAACAATGTCCCAAAATTCTGAGGATTATTGAGCAGAAATAGACAAATAAATGATTGAAAAGTAGATGACAGAGGGATAAAAAATGGATGATCAGCAGGTAGACAGATGGGGACATGGATACACAATTATTGATTAAACTGAAGTGAACTTTGAGGATGGAATATGGATTGAAATATAGAGAAGAAAGAGGGAGAAATTTTGAAAAAAGAAACATCCTCCATAGGCAAGCAACTTTCTGTCTTCTCTTAGAGCTTGATTTTGTATAAAAATACTGATCTGTTACTCTACTTACTACCTGATGCCTTTTATAAGGAGAACAGGAGAAAAAAAAAATCAATGAAAGAAAAAACAAAGGCTGGATAGAGCAATGTGATAGAGACAGAAACTTCAATGACAATTCTGTAAGATCAGCTAGTGCTTCAGAGAAAGAAAAACACAGTAAGAAACAGAATACACTTTATTTTAAAATAAAGTCTCTTAATCTGATTTTCTCTGAGAGAAATCTGCTTCTTTTCTTTATCCTAACAGAGTCTTTGAATATTTCTGCTGTTTATAGCTAAAAAGAAAGTCACATAGACAAAAAGCCTCTTTCTCATATCTATGAGTCAAAAGTTGATCTGAAAATCCATCAGTAGATCCTAAAGAAATGTGAAAACTTGTGAAAAGAAGATGGCTCACAGTACATGATAAATGCATTTGTAGGGGCAGTAGGTTATATATAAATTATGGATTTGGCAGCCTGGAACTGTAACATCACCAGGTCTTCAAAGGAGTAGGGGTGAGGAAATGGAAAAGGACAGTAGTCCTCGATTTTTTGTGAGAAAGGAAGTCATTAGTCCTTTGAAAATCTGGTCAAAGGTAGGCACTCATCTCAGAAAAACGTGCATGGACACCATTTTGTAACATACAATTTCAAAAGCCTATATACTCTACCTACACACCATCCATGGACTTTCCACAAGATGACAGAACTCAAGTTAGGAAACGTTAGAGTCAGGAAAAATAATTTAGGAGCAAAGATGGCACTTCCTAGCACAATTCTCCATTAAGTTGCTCTAGACTTTTAATAGACAATCAGCAGTCTTTTGAGTGTCTAGCATATAGATGAGGCTTAATAAAGGGATAAAACTGTAATCATGGAAAAAAGCACTTGTTTGGCCCAGCTTTCTCACTTCACAAAAGTGAAAATTAAGATCTAGAGATTCAAAGTCTTACTCAAGGGTTACAAAATCAACCAGAGAACTAGCTCACCCTTCTCCACTCTAATTGTTTTTCCCAAAGTCTCCTGAAACCAGAGTTGCATTTGGTCAACCTGTACAGAAAACTAGTGTCCCTACACTGTTGGATTCCACATTTAGGACCATATATTACCAAAACTGGAAGACTATGTAGTAAGGGAAGGGAGATGTTTTATTTCAGGAAACCAAGAACACAAAGGTAGAATAAAAGACAGTGAGATACAATTAAACAGCATCAACTACAACCACAAGTTGTAGAAAACATTTTAGTGATGCACCATATACAGTGATGCTGCATAATTTGTTGGATCAGTTATGCACAAAGGCCATCGTTTGATTATAAAGTGCCTTTGTATCATCCCTAGCCACAGAAAGAAAAAGATACATCCAAAGAGATTACGGAAGAGAGTTGACCTAAGGGACTATTTACAGATGTGTGGGAGGTTTTAAGGTAAATCAAAGAAGGAAAGGTTCAGATCACCAGGCCGTGGGACATGGAGAGGTACTGTGCCCTTTAGGACTGAAGGAGCAGCCACTATAAAAAATGGAGTAGGGTGACAGCCATGGGACAAATGTCCCTACCTGAATCTCCTTTCATCTTCCATTCTTTTGCCAGTGCTTTACTTGGCCAAACCAGAGGCCAGAGGGCATGTGTGCCTACTGATGCAGTTCAAAATGACAACTTCTTTTTATATATATATATACAAATTTATTTTGTATTGGTGTTCAATTTGCCAACATATAGAATAACACCCAGGGCTCATCCCATCAAGTGTCCCCCTCAGTGCCCGCCACCCAGTCACACCCACCCCCCCGCCCACCTCCCCTTCCACCACCCCTAGTTCATTTCCCAGAGTTAGGAGTCTTTCATGTTCTGTCTCCCTTTCTAATATTTCCCACTTATTTTTTCTCCTTTCCCCTTTATTCCCTTTCACTATTTTTTTATATTCCCCAAATGAATGAGACCATATAATGTTTGTCCTTCTCCGATTGACTTATTTTACTCAGCATAATACCTTCCAGTTCCATCCATGTTGAAGCAAATGGTGGGTATTTATTGTTTCTAATGGCTGAGGAATATTCCATTGTATACATAGACCACATCTTCTTTATCCATTCATCTTTCAATGGACACCGAGGTTCCTTCTTAAGACATAGGACAGGGTGGAAAATGACGGGTATGGCGGGATAAATGGAGACTATCTGGAAAATCTCTGGAACACGCCGTTGGCTCCTCACAAGCTGTAGGAAACTCAGAGCCATTCCTGGAGCACCCACCAAGTTCTGTACACACGATCACTTATTTCTAGGTCTCATACCTCTAAGGGAAACCACTAACAGAGGAAGCATTTGGCTAAAATATCCAATATGCACTAACGCAGCATTGGAAATCACCTTTAACTAATAGGCTATGGAAGGGATACAAGGATCTGATGCTATGTTTCCCAATCCAACTTCAGCAGGCAATCCTAGGAGATCAAAAAGTGCTTCCTAAAGAGCTGCTGCCTGAAGGAACAATGACCCACAGTGTAGTGTCCTGAAAGGTGCTCTAGATGATGGAACTGATGAATAAAGTAACCGACTGAGGAGGAAAGGGAGAAGCTAAGCCCCAAATTATTGCTCTCTACTTCTCAAAAAGGGCCACTTAGTTATTGATCAGTAGCTCCTCGGAGCAGCTTTCACTAAGGGTGCTGGGAGTTCAAGACTATTAAGGGAAAGCCTATAAAGCAGCCAGCATAACTCGAACACTCAGCTCTGACAGTGAGCAAAAACTTTGCCCTAAAAGTATCAGTAACCTACCACAGCCTATAATGCCTGAGATAAGAAAAGCAAAACAAGCAGCCGTTTTAATCCGTGCTGAGAACAAACAAGGCCATAAGCCCATAGGACATTGAGCATAACCCTACCCCTCCTACATCTCTAGCCCGTTCTTGGGGAACACAATAAATCACAATAGGAATGTAACCCTTACTGTTTGAGTATCTCAGGTGAGAGGACAAAAGCTGTCTAAAAGTCTCCTTGGACAAAGGGGCAAAATATTAGCCTGTTAGTGATTTGGAAACCCAAATGGACACCGGAGTCAACCTTCAGATTTCCAGTGGTTAAGAGGTGCATGAAAGAGGTTTATGTTTCATTTCACTTTGTAGTCCTGACCTTAGTCAAAATAGGTTTTGATATTCAAACTGAAGCATAATCCCTCATTGCTATTCTTACTTTCAACCTGAATAACCTCGGCAAATTGTGCAGACAGGTGCTTAATGAAGCCTATATTTATAAAACAATATTTTTCTTCACAGGACTATGGACCCTAATACATCTTTTCTAACTGGAATCAAGTTTCCTGATCAGAGCTCCTCTGGCCTTCTTCAAGCCATATGTTCAGAGTATGTGGAATCAATCCACTGTGCCAGCTGCATTCTCATTATGTAAAATGCACTACAGTTTGGATAGAACAGTTGACACAGATTATTCCAGTTTGGCAGAGATATGACAACAAATGTGTATGTGTAAACACGTGAGGTGAAATTGAACACGGGAAGGCCAGCCTAGGGTGGGGTTATCCAAATGAGTGATTTGCAGAACAAAGACTATATCTCTCATTGCAAAAACAAAATTACTTCCAAAAAAAAAAATGTAGTGGGAAGTGTTTTTACCTAATTTGACCATCAGTGGAAAGCATGGTGATCTTAGAGGGTTATGTAAATGTCTATCTAGCACAACAGAATCTTGCCTAGCTATGTTTAAGACGGCAAAAATCAAGGAAAAACATTCTCACATTATTCTGAGACAGAAACCACTTTTTAAAAAGCCAGTGGGTTAATTTTAAAAGATCTTTTAAGTAGATCTTATTAATGTTTAAAATTACTCTCTTCACCTCCCTTAAAAACTATCAGGCATCCCTTCCCCATTGTCATCAAGTGTGGCAGGTGGCTCCTTCCTTGCCTTGTTGAATCCAGGCATGAATGTGTGATTTGTTTAGGCTGATGAAGTGCCACTTGAGAGAAAAAGTTTTAAGAGCCAGCATGTGAGTTGCCAGGTTTCTTTTGTCCTTCTGGAACCACCAGCAGTAACGTTCTAGATAGAGGCTGACCCATCAACCTGAGTCCTGCAAACGAGTAGGACAGAGCAGAACAGCAACTGACCAGGGATCGATGGAAGGAAGAAATAAGTTTTGTTGTAAACCACTTCAATTTTTCAGGCTGTTACCTCAGTAAAATCTAACCTATCTTGTTTAATGTAATAATGTATTGAAAAAGTCATTTAAAAAAAAAAAAAAAAAACCACTTTTAAATCCCTCCCGTCCCCTTGCTGATGAGATTTTAAATAGCTTGTGTTCTTTTTTGTGTTTCCAAACTGGGGGATGAATCCAATCAAAAATTCTAACAGAAATTACATCCTCACTCTAAAAACATTTAAAATAATTCATCCAGGGAAAATTACATTAAATTAGCTACGGTTTTTGTTGTTTACGCTCCTTATACTTGCAAGCAATTTCTTACGAAGCAGATACAAAATGTTTACAAAATAGCTAAGGGTAAGAATAAGATGCCAGTCATCCTTAGTGTCACTTAGCACCAGAAGCCCAAGGATTATATAAAGGTCAGAGTCAAATAAATGCTAAGGAGCCAACAGATTTAAATTCAGCTTTAAATTCTGGTCAGTGATTAGACTCCGGTTTTGAGAAGAACTGAGCTATCTAACATCAGGATTATTTACTCTACTATAGAAGAACTAAAATATCCAAAGCAAATTCAGAGAGAATAAAAGCAAGTTTATAATCAAGAAGAAGCTAATATGATTACATATATTATTCAAGGGCTCCTCTCAGACATAATCAAAGTTAAATAAAACCTCGTAGAAAGTATAAAGAATATGTATGCTGGAGTCAAATACAAATGGGCCTAAAGTCCACCTTGACCTCTTACAAACCACATGACCTCAAACAAGTTGTTCCATCTCTCTGTTTCCTCTTCAATGAAATGGGACTAAAACTCAGAGGTTTGGCATAAATATTAAATCATGCGTGAAATGCAGCTAGAAAAAATGAAAATAATAATATATGAGTGCAGTTTGGATCAACTTTTATTTATGTATCTAAATATATATTTTATTAATAAAATAATATTTACTGACTATGTTTATACAATATAACATTCATTTGGTACTCCTTTTGTTCCAGGCTCTGTGCTAGAAAATCGGGATATGTAAGTGAACAAAACAGAGACAAAACTACCTGTCCGTGGCAACATGCATTATTGCTTTTCCCTGGGGGAAAGAGAGACCTAATAAGAAAAAAAAGATACACTGCGTGAGTTGCTACAAAATCCCATGAGGAAAAAACAACAACAACAAAACAAGGGTGGAGAATAAAGAGTGGGCTGTGGTACATGTTGCAAATTTAAATAGGATGGTTATGTAGGCCTCACTGAGGAGATGACCTTTAAACAACAACTGGAGAAGATAACAGGTAAATGTAGTAATAAAATACATTCTAGAAATACATTCTAGGGTGCGATGCAGTACATTATTTAGCATTTGTAGAAGGCTAAATATTTATTCACAGATGGGATGAAGAACATGTATTCACCTAGCCTCAAAATTTTTCTTTCAGAGGGGTAAGCTGCAAAAATACTGAGCAGCAGTCTGTAGTCTTACTTCATTGCAGCCTAGAGAGAGGAAATGATATGCTCAGTTAATCTTTAATATATAATTTCCTTACTGCAGGGAGACAGCAGAATGGGGTAAATAGTTCCCGAGAAGTACACTCTGGAGCATAATGCCCTTTTAGGAGGATGCATGGTGTCAGTTTATTTGAGGTAATATATGAAGAAGCAATTGTGCAACTATGTAGGGGAGACTCTTCTATGCCCAACATTCTGAGAATCTAAAAATCCAGAAAACAATGCACATCTGAGAGAAAAAGCGGAAGTGAACATGACAGCTGAACTTCATCATTAGGCAACTTTCCTTCATCCTTTTGTAGTCATGTTAAACCACAGTGGGTCCCAGACTGAATTTTAAATTTACTATATACCAGGAGCTGATCTAGACCCAAGGGAAAGGGAAAAACAACAACAACAAAATAACAACAAAAATGGCTAAACGTTTCCCAGGGCAGGTTCCCTAGCCCTCCGTGACCCACCGTAAACCTCACACGTCTCTCAGTGCTGAAATAGCCTACTACTTTGTTCCAGCCATTCCATCCCTCTTACCACTTGAAAAAATAAAATGGCTGAAGGATTTGGTGACCCCTTGGTAAGAGAGAAATTCACAGGCTGTATATTTGCATTCTTTCATCCTGAATATCTGGCTCAACATAACCAGCGAAAGTCAGTGAAGGTGGTACTTCACAGGCTGAAAGGAACAGGCACTGTAACACTCAAAATTGATTTGCCCCCGGGGGATCTAACTCTTCTGCAATGCTCATTAAAACTTAACTTAAAATTTTAAAGGGTTTATAAAACCCTTTTAAAAACATTTTCCAGTGTGACCTCACTCCAACCGACTGTCCTGCTTAGTTAAGCTTACTGTGGAAGGAATGGAATATTTTTGCTGGGTTGCAAATGATTGTGTAGACAAAGGGAATAGTTAAAATGCTTTTACTTGTGATAAAATCGATTGAACAAGCATAGAGGTTCCAAATCTCCCTAATTAAGCTCTGAAATGGCTTCTGCATTCTTTTTTGAAACCAAGGGGAATTCCCTTGAAATGAACAAATATTTTATATGGTTAAGTATTCATTAAAATGAGCAATAGGGAATGAGCACAGTATCCAATATCAAGAGGAAAACTGTGAAATGGAAAAGGATAGATAAATAAATTAATAATCTTGGATTCTGGCAGCCTGACCAAATTGTCACCTGTTGCTCTTGTTTTTCTAATTATTCTTCCTGCAATTTACTCAGCTGTGCCTATAATTCTTGAGCACGTACAAAGTTAATACAAGAGTTAAAGTTATTAAGGTCAGGCTGTTTATTTTACTCACAATGACCTGGATAAAAGATAATATGCACTTCTTTTTTATAAAAAAAATTTAAAAAAAAGAGAGAACTTTCTAAGAACAGAAAAATAAATATTCATGTAATTGATTTGTACATTATATAAGTACTATCTAGTATCTTGTCTTTTTTTTCTGGTTCAAAAGTAGTGAATTTAGTATTTCAATTCAAATGGTGGGAATTTACTGATACTAAGTCATAGTTTTAAAAAGAATGCTTAATGTAAATTAAAACACAGCTTTTCTAAATGTAAGTTTTACAGGGAATTTGCTCTAAATGGGAATTTACATGTTATTCTTCACCTAACTTTCATTCAAACATAAAATTATTTTACAATGTACAATTTAGATATAGGAAGGGAAGCCTGGGAAGATAGCAGAGTAGGAGTTTCCTAAGCTCACCACATCCCACAGATACTATCACCCAGATAACTGTTATATTAGTACAACTAAAGCAGAAAACTTCCTGAAGACATGTCACAGTTAATTTTAGACAGGAGGCCACATCTAAATGGGTATGAGGGGTGGAGACGTGGTCAGAAACCAAACTCCCAGGGAGACTAACCACAAATGGGAGGAACACCACAAGCATGGAAAAGGGAGAGGAACAGACCCCACACCAGGCACCCCAGACATGGGGGACCTGCACTGGGAGACAAGACCCTCTAACATTTGGCTCTGAAAACTAGTGAGGCTTAACTTTCCCAGTTTTTATAACCAATGAAGCTTAGCTTGGGTACTTTAAAAACAGCTGACTTAGCTCTGGGAAAGCCAGAGGGCAATAGGAAACTGAGTCCCCACCCTTACAGAGACGGCATAACAAACAACCCCACATAGGAGAAACAGTTGGAAAAATGCCTGCAGTATACAGAAAAATTTATTTACTAATCTCAGAATATGCACTGGAGGAGCAGGGATTTTTAGGAGACCCCCTCCAAGAAAAAAAGAGCCAGCAGGTGTCATTTCTCTCCCTCCACCCTCAGCCTAGGTAGTATGAAATCTTTGGAAACCAGAACAAAAGCTCTCCATTTAGCTTGCTAATACCCACACTCTGACTGTGCATTCTCCTGTTGACTTACCCCATCTAACTTGTCCCACTCAGCAGGAGTCCCTCCAAAGTGGCTCCCCTAACACCCCAAAAGTGACCAGCACCACTCCAAAGTGACCCACATCCTGAAGAGAGGGGCAGACTATCGAACTTCCACTGCAGTTGGAGCAGTGGGCTGGGAGCAGACATCTGATCTGACTGCTAGCCCCACTAACCATCAGAAACCTCACAGGGTGCAGCACAAAGGGAGAGCCCTGTAATTTGGGGTAACTGCAACTCCAAAATATAGACTGGGAGCAGATATCTGGTCTGACTGCACACCACAGCCACCAACAAAAGCCTCTCAGAGGGCAATGCAGGGAAAATACCCTACAGTTCCGTGCAACCACAATTCTAGCAAATGGGATGAGGGAGGCATCTGGATGGACCCAACTATAAGCCGAAGGGAGCCATAGGCTGGCAACTTAACAGCACAGGGATCAAAATCTGCCCACAAGAAGTAAAGTGGCTATTAGAGCTGACTGGACTGAAGGCAAATGAGGCTCAACACAACAATGGGACACATTAAACACATATAGGAGACATCCTTGAAGTGCCTGGTTCTGGTGAACAAGAGGCAATGTACTATAGGCACTAAGAACCTCCTCTTCATAAGACCACTACTTTAAAGATCAGAAGATAGAGCTGACTTTCCTAATACATAGAAAAAAAAAAACATAGACAAACAAGGAGACAGAAAAAATATGTCCCAATTGAAAGAATAAAACAAAATCACAGCAAAAGTGCTAATGAAATGGAGATAATCAATATACCTGATAGAGAGTTCAAAGTAATGATTATAAAGATACTTAGAGTGAAGGATCTCAGTGAGGCCTTCAAAACGAAATAGAAAATATATAAAAGAGGCAATCAAGCCGAATAACTGAAATTAAAAATACACTAGAGGGAAACAAGCATAGAGAATAGGAAGCAGAAGAACAGATCAGCAAGCTGGGAGACAGAGAAATAGAAAGCAACCAAGCTGTGCAGCAAACAGAAAGAAGAGTAATACAAAATGAAAATAGGTTAAGGAAACTTGAAGACATTATCAAGTGTTAATACATTCATGATACAGTGATCACAGAAGGAAAAAAGAATGAAAAGGGGCAGAAAACTTATTTGAAGAAATAATAGCTGAAAACATCCCTAGTTTTGGAAAGGAAACAGACATCCAGATCCAGGAGGCACAGACAGCCCTCCAACAAAATCAACCTAAAGAGACTCACACCAAGATAAATAGTAATCAAAATGGCAAAAAAAATAGTGATAAACAGAGAATTTTAAAAGCAGCAAGAGAAAAGATAAGAGTTACATACGAGGGAACCCTCATATAGCTATCAGCTGATTCTTCAGCAGAAACTTTGCAGGCTGGAAGAGAGTGGCATGATATATTCAAAGTTCTGAAAGAAGTGCAACCAAGAATACTCTACCCAGCAAGACTATCATTCAAAATAGAAGCAGAGATAAAGAGTTAGAGGAGATCATAAAATCATGATCAAAAGTTAGAAGGAGATCATCACCATTGAACCACCCTTACAAGAAACATTAAAAGGACTACTCTGAGTGGAAGGAAAAGGACATAATGAGTAGTAAAAAATTTAGAAAAGGAAACATTTTCACAGGTATTATACAAATACAATAAAGCAGTAGATAAGTCACTTATAAAACCGGTAGGGAGGTTAAAGCACGAAAGCAGTATAAAAAAAAAACAATAGAAGGATTCACAAAATAAAGGATCTAAAGTATGATATCATATATACATAAAATGTATGTGCTCTTAGAGTGGGATCAAACTTAAGCAAACAACTTAATGTAGACTGCTATAAGCATAGGATGTTATATGTAAACCTAATGATAACCACAAATCAAAAACCCGTAACCAATATGCAAAAAATAAAGAGAAAGGAAGTCAAGCATACCACAAAAAAAAAAAAAGAAAAAGAAAAAAAGAAAAAAAGCCATTAAACTACAAAGGAAAAGAAAAAGAGAAGAAAGGAACAGAGGAGAACTATAGAAACAATCGTAAGAAAAGTAGTACGGGGCAGCTGAGTGGCTCAGTGGTTGAGCATCTGCCTTTCGTCCAGAGCGTGATCCCAGGGTCCTGGGATCAAGTCCCACATTGGGCTTCCCGCAGTGAGCCTGCCTCTCCCTCTGCCTATGTCTCTGCCTCTCTCTGTATGTCTCTTAAGAATAAATAAATAAAATATTTTTTTAAAAGACAAGTAACATAATAGCAATACATGCACACTTATCAGTAATTACTTGGACTGTAAGTGGACCAAATGCTCCAACCAAAAGATGTAGGGTGACTAATGGATAAAAAAGCAAGAATCATCTATATGTTGTCTACAAGACTTACTTCAGACCTAAAGATACATGCAGATTGAAAGGAAGGAGTAGGAAAAACATTCATCATGCAGATGAAAGTGAAAAGAAAGCTGGGGTAACAATACTTATATTGGTCAAAATTGACTTTAAAACAAAGACTGTAACAAAAGACAAAGAAGGACACTACATAATGATAAAAGAAGCAATCCAACAAGAAGATATCATGACTGTAAATATTTATGTACCCAACATAGGAGAACCCAAATATAGCAATTACTAACAAACATAAAAGAAGAAATTGATAGTTATATAATAATTTGAGGGGACTTTAACACCTCACTTATAACAATGGATAGATAATCCAGACAGAAAGCCAGCAAGGTAAGAGTGGCTATGAATGACACATTGAACCAGATGGATTTAACAGAAACATTCAGAACATTCCATCCAAAAAACAGTGGAATACACATTCTTTTCAAGTGCACATGGAATATACTCCTGAATAGATTACATAAAAGTCCACAAACCAAGTCTATTACATAATAGCCCACAAAACAAATAGTCTTTATAGTCTATA
The DNA here is from genome assembly GCF_003254725.2 of Canis lupus dingo. Classification (NCBI taxonomy): domain Eukaryota; kingdom Metazoa; phylum Chordata; class Mammalia; order Carnivora; family Canidae; genus Canis; species Canis lupus. Next base: position 7,242,292 of record NC_064245.1, read on the forward strand.
CTACAAAACTAGTCATCAAAAACAATATGTAACTGCACAAAAATAGACACATAGATCAAGGGGATACAATAAAACCCCAGAAAAAAATCCATGCTTTTAAGGTCAATTAATCTACAACAAAGGAGGCAATTCAAGAAAAAATCTGAAAAGCACATAAATACGTGGAGCTGAAATAACATGCTACTAATCAATGTATGAGTCAACCAAGATCATGGAAGAAATTTAAAGAAATACAAACGACAATGAAAACAAGACAGTCCAAAATCTTTGGGATGGAACAAGATCTCTTCTGAGAAGGAAGATTATAGCAATATAAGCCTACCTCAAGAAGTGAGAAAAATCTCAAATCAATAATTTATCTTATACATAGGGAAGCTAGAAAAAGAAGAGAAAACAAAGTCCCAAACCAGGAGAAGAAAGAAAATAATAAAGATTAGAGCATAAATAAATGAAATAGAGACTAAAAAGCAATAGAACAGATCAATGAAACCAGGATCTGGTTCTTTGAAATGATAACCAAAATTGATAAACCTTTAGACAGATTCATAAAGAAAGAGAGACAGAGACAGAAAGAAAAATAGAGAAATCAGAAATTAAGGAGAAGAAATAACAACCAACACTACATAAATATGAAGAATTCTAAGAGAATATTATGAAAAATTGGACAACCTAGAAGATATTTATAAGTTCCTAGGAACATTTAACCTTCAAAAACTGAATCAAGAAGAAACAGAATATTTTAATAGACCAATTACTATCAATGATATCAAATCAGTAACCAAAAATTGCTCAACAAACAAAAGTTCAGGAAAAGATGGCTTCACAGGTGAATGTTACCAAACATTTGAAGAAGAATGAATAATTATTTTTCTCACACTATTCTAAAAAGTAGAAGAAAAAAGAAATATTCCAAATCTGTTCTATGAGCCCAGCATCATCCTGATAAAGACATAACACAATAACAAGAAACCACTACAAGACAATTTCTCTAATGCATATAGATGCAAAAATTCTCAATAAAATATTAGCAAACCAAATGCAACAATACATTTAAAAATCATTAAATCATTCACCACAATCAAGTGGGATTTATTCTTGGGATGCAAGAGTAGTTCAATATTCCCAAATCAATCAATGTGATACATCATCTTAACAAGAGAAAGGATAAAAACCATATAATGATCCCAACAGATGCAGATAAAGCACTTGACAAAGTAAAATATCCATTCATGATGAAAACTCTCAACAAAGTAGGTTTAGAGGGAACATACCTCAACATAATTGCCATATATGAAAAACCCACAGCTAACATCATACTCAATGGTGAAAAACTGACAGCTTTTCTCCTAAGATCAGAAATAAGACAAAGATACCAACTCTCATCACTTTTATTCAACATAGTATTAGAAGTCCTAGCCATAGCAATCAGACAACAAAAAGAAATAACAAGTATCCAAATTAGTAAGAAAGAGGTAAACTTTCACTATTTGCAGATGACATGATACTTTATGTAGAAAACCCAAAAGACTCTACCAAAAATTGCTAGGACTCATAAATTAATTCAGTAAAGTCATAGGTACAAAATTAATACACAGAAATATGTTTCATTTCTATATGCTAATAGGTAGCAGAAAGAGAAAATTAAGAAAACAATTCCAGAGGTGCTTGGGTGGCTCAGTCAGTTAACCCTCTGCTTTTGGTTCAGGTCATGATCCCAAAGTCCTGGGATCAAGCCCCACATTGGGCTCCCTGCTCAGCGGGAAGCCTGCTTCTCCCTCTCCTTCTGCCTGCTGCCCCACCTGCTTGTGCTATCTCTCTGTCTAGCAAATAAAATCTTTAAGGAAAGAAAAGGATTCCATTTAAGATTGCACCAAAAAGAACAAAATATCCAGGAATAACTTAACCAAGGAGGTTAAAGACCTGTACTCTGAAAACTATAAAATACTGAAAGAGGGATCCCTGGGTAGCGCAGCAGTTTGGCACCTGCCTTTGGCCCAGGGCGTGATCCTGGAGACCCGGGATCGAATCCCACGTCGGGCTCCCAGTGCATGGAGCCTGCTTCTCCCTCTGCCTATGTCTCTGCCTCTCTCTCTCTCTCTCTGTGTGTGTGACTATCATAAATAAATTAATTAATTAAAAAAAAACACTGAAAGAAATCGAAGGTGACACAAATAGAAAGATGTACTATTTTCATGGATTGAGAGAGCTAATATTGTTAAATACCCATAGTGCCCACAGAAAACTACAAATTCAATGTGATTCTTATCAAAATGCCAACAGCATTTTTCACAGAACTAGAACAAATAATTCTAAAATCTGTATGGACCACAAAAGTCCCTGAATAGCCAAGGCAAACTGGAGAAAGAAGAACAAAGCTGGAGGTATCACAAGCCCACATTTCAAGATACACTACAAAGTTATAGTCATCAAAACAATATGGTAATTGCACAAAAATAGACACATAGATCAATGGAATATAGCAGAGAATCCAGAAACAAACCTGTGCTTTTATGGTCAATTAATCAGCAACAAAGGAGGCCATAAGATACATGAGTAAAAGACAGTCTCTCTAACAAATGGTGGTGGGAAAACTAGACAGCTACATTCAAAATAATGAAATTGGATCACTTACTTATACCATGCACAAAAACAAACTCAAATGAATTAAAGAACTAAATGTGAGGCCTGAAACCATAAAAATCCTAGCAGGAGACATTGGTAGTGATTACCAGACATCAGCCATACTAATATTTTTCTAGATATGCCTCCTCTGGGAAGGGAAACAAAAGCAAAATTAAACTATTAGAACTATACTTAAATAAAAAGTTTTACACAGTGAAGGAAACCTTCAACAAAACAAAAAGGTAGCATACTGAATAAGAGGAGATATTTGCAAATAGCATATCTAATAAGGGGTCAATATCCAAAATATAGTACTTAATATAACTCAACACCAGAAAAACTCCATAAATTATCCAATTCAAAAATGGGTAGAGGACATGAATGAACATTTTTCTAAATAAGACATGCAGATGCCCAACAGACACATCAAAAGATGCTCAACACCAATGAGATATTACCTCACACCTGTCAAAATAGCTAAAATCATAAAGACAATAAATAACATGTATTGGAGAGCACGTGGATAAAAAGGAACTCTCTCAAACTGTTGATGGGAATCCAAACTCATGCAACTACTGTGGGAAACAGAAAAGAAGTTCCTCAAAAAATCAAAAATAGGATTATCACATGATGCAGTAATCCATTACAGGGCATCTACCCCCCAAAAAATGAAAACACTAATTAAAAAAAAGATATATGCACTTCTCTGTTTATTGAAGCACTATTTACAACAGCCAACATACGGAACATACCCAAGTATCCATCGATAGATGAATCAATAAAGAAGAGTAGTATATACATAAAAATGAAATTTTCCTTAGCCATAAAAAAGAATGAAATCTTGCCACTTTCAACAACATGGATAGATGTAGAGAGCATAATGCTAAGTGAAATAAGTCAGAGAAAGACAAATTCCATATAATTTCACCCGTATGTACAATCCAAGAAAGAAAATAAACAGAGAAAAGAGACAAAAAACAAATGCTTAAATATAGAGAACAAACTGGTGGTTGCCAGAGGGGAACAGAGGGGAGGAGATAAGTGAAATAGGTGAAGGGGATTAAGAGTACACTTCTTGTGGTCAGCACTGAATAACATATAGAATTGTTAAATCATTATGCTGTATGTTGATTATACTTAAATAACAATACAAGTAAAGAAGATAATAATAAAAAGCCCTTTCAAAAAATGAGGTAAACATAAAATTTAATATAGATAGCCATTAAATTTTGAAAGATAATTACACACTGATTCTCAATAGAATATCAATTGAAGTATCCTGTAAACTGCATTTCCTCATCAAACACAATACGCACACACACTACTACACATATTCACACCTACATACTTTGTATAGGTGCGACCACTAAAGCAGTAAATCTTGGCACAGGAGTATTGCACAAAGAGCAAGCCAGTTCAAATATCACTGCCTGCTGGATGTAGGATGGAGAGGACTACGTCAACATGAGCATGATTTGTTCAATCCAGATGCTTATGCTCATCTTATCTTTGGGAATGTATAGTGATGAGAGGCAAAAAGGTCGTATATGTAGCAATGCCCTCTTGATTGAGGTAGCACCTGGAAGGTTTTCCCATTCCTATCGGATGGCAAATAAATATTTCCGTGGACTAAAACTTATGCTAAAATGGAAAGATGTAACATTCTGCTGTCTCTGCAATAAGGAAGCTAAGCACACAAGTTCATACAGAATAAAGATCATGTTTAAGAAGCATTCTTTACTCTGACTGAAAATAGAGGCATCTTGTTTATATTGAATCAAGTTTTCCAGGACCAAAACCACTTAAAAAACAAACTAAGCAATCCCTTTGGGGTGAAACGTTCTTATTTGATATACACTATGTTCCTAGCACTCATTTTTTTCTGCCTTTTCATAATTTTCTATATTCTATTTCACCAAGTTTGTTCCCAGTAGTGTTGGTAAATACCTAACAGCAGTTATTAACTAAATACCAATAATTTAAGTCAGGAGGTTGAAGGAAGGTTTTTCTTTTGAGGACTGAAACAAATTTTGAATGCTGAGTCCTACAAAGAATACTCATTCTCTCTCTCTCTCTCTCTCTCTCTCTCTCTCATTCTCTCTCTCTCTCTCTTTTTTTTTTTTTTAGAACACATCCAATTTTTAAAAACTCTATCATAACACCTGTTGGAAGCAAAACTGCACCTTGTCCCAGCTCTCTCAAGCAGATTACATAAAAGATGCAAACTTATGTCAAACAGGCATAAGGCTTGGATGGTAGGAACTGTTTGAACTGCGGCAAAAGTATATTCTTTTTCTTTCTTCTGTTATATATTTTAAAAACACACAGATGTCACTTGAAGAAGAGAAGTCCATGGCTCCATTTCTCATAAAGTAAGCAAAAAGACTTGTATAAAACTGGCTTCAAAAGCGTGATAATTCTTTCTCTAGCTTTTGTCCCTAAAGAGGTACATAGAATAAGGAGTGATTTAATTCAATGTATTTTAACTTCTTGACAAATATAAAACATTTGAATGTGAGCAGTATTTGTTTAATGCAGGCATATGGTTCCCAAAATGTACTAAATCAGAAGACAAATGAGTCTAGAAACCAGCAAGAATCAGAGATATTTGACCAACATATATCCCTGTAACAATATAAATGCACTTTTAGTGTTGCCTTATGTCCCATGAGCTAGGACACTAATTTTACATGCAGGATATGTGGCAGAGATTGTTTCTGCAGGGTGACTAACGTAGCAGTAAGAGGAACTATACTTCTACTGTTACTACTTCCAGAGAAAACTAGTATATGAAAATTTAAAATTTTAATATATTTTTCCAGTTTTTAGTATTTATGGTCTGAGTACTGGGTTAAAATGCCAATGGATGAAAAAATGAATGACTTTCAAAAACAGGAAGGGTGGTTTCAAACAAGGAGAGCAGGGCAGTGGGGGCAGGGCTACGATTATTCACAATTACTTATTATCTACAAAAAAGAAACTATTGATAAGGTAATCATCTTTAGATAGAAGTAGAAAATGTCTATATCCAATTTTGGTTTCCATTTCTTTCTCATCATATAGTTGGACAAACCTAAAAGCAAATATGTCTAACAAATATTACTAAAATGCCTTTGGACCCTCTATTTCATTCTACTCTTACTCATTTATGTATATATGTGTAAGTATATATATTTATAAATATATATTATATATTTACTTATATTTACATTTATATAATATGTATTTATAAATATTTTTATGTATATGTATTTATATGAATCTATAATTTATATTTATAAAATTTATAACAGGAAAAAATATATATGTCATGGATAAAGTTCTAAATTCCTTTTAAAAAGATGAATGATACTCTATTAGCGATTATCCTTTCTTCCTGTTTTTCGCAACGATACTCAAATAAGATCTAAATATAATTCATAGCGGAGAAATGTTAAAGACACAACACAATTAGAGTTACACAGTTTATCAGAGAAATGTAAATCCTGAACAAGTAATTCACTTTCTACCATGTTTTGTGTGATTCATCCACACTACAGAAAACATCTGCCACCACATGTATATGACAGAGGACATGAAAAATAATAAACAAAAAGTCCCGACATAAAAGAGTTGAAGCACATCGAGACAATGGCTGGTTCAACACGAGGCCCCATATAGTTGGGGGCTAATGCACACGTCAAAATCAAGTATGTGTATGCAATTCTCGGTCTAGTGGCTACAGTCAAACTAAAGCAATGACACTCTAATAGATTACCTTGGAGGGGGTGCCCGGCAGTCACAGAACGGCTTGCCATCTCCTGCATTTCAAAGAAAAGTTATAGACAAAAACCAGAAAATAGTGTTGATGAATTAAAATTTGGCCACCTCTGCCTTTATTTTTGTCACTTAAAAATGAAGGGATTGTGGAAGAAAATGTGAAGGAATGAATAGTTTGAAATTAGACCTGGAAATATTGTAATAGCATCATATGGTGACAGATGGTAGCTACACTTGTAGTGAACGTAATATAATATGTAAACTTGTCGAATCACTATGTTCTACACCTGAAACTAATGTAACATATGTGTCAACTATATGTCAATTAAAAAGAAAACAATCAGACCTGAAAAAAAGAAAACAAGGGCACTTGATTCTCAAGCTTGATTTTCTTTATGCTTAGAAAATACATGTCACATTATTAAATACATGCTCCTCTGGTAACATTTGTGAATATTCTTTCTGCCCAATTCAGAGCTATCGTTAACAGACACAATCCCCTCTGGGTGCCAAGGCAGTCTGCTTACTTGATATTCTTCAATTAAGCATCTTAATTGGACCTACAAGGGCACTGGAATTTAGAATATGAAAGCAATAAACCATTTGGGAATAAAAATCTCAAAATAACATTTTACTTAATTATTATCCATATTTCATGCTGTAAGTTACATTCAGGATACTCCTGCATCCGTCTGCATGGTTTACTAAAACACACTTTAGAGGTGCCTAAAAGGCTCTGTATCCTTTAAAGTGTCAGTTCAGGCCTTTCCATTTCCCCAGATAATTGATGCCAGTCCAATGTCCTTAAAAAGTGCACAGGAAACAATTCCTATTTTACAGGAGGTCACGGGTGAATCTAAATGTCATAAGCTGATTTCCCCATTGATCAATTAAGGTGTTGTACTTGACCCATTTAAAAATATATATATGCATAATGTTAGCTTTCCAATATAATTTACATAATAAATACATTGCAATACTTTGAATTCTATCTACTTTTAGTATTTTGCATAGATGACATTGCTGAACAGACTGTCTCTGAGCAAATATTTACTTGAAATTTTTGTCAGTCTAATGTACTTTCCTTTTTGAGAAACTCCTGTCCATATACTTATGTATCAATGCATTATTGCTCAAATATATTTTTTACAATTCATTATATTCTACTTTTTCTCCAAAATTAATAAAATATGAATGTTTAATGTATTAATTTCGGGTTTATATTTTCTAATCTTTTTTTTTAAGTCATCATGCTTTATTTAAAGCCCTTTCAATTTTAAGCATTTCTTGTTTTATCCTTGATATTCATAAAAAGGCAACATAAATGTAGGGGAGGAAAAAGTTTTCCTCAACCTCTTAGGGCTCCTTGCTGGTCTGAAAATTGAACTGACAAGACAAACTGACAGAGGAAAAGCACACAGATATGTTTAATATAATTTTTATGTGACACAGAGCCTTCATAAGGAAATGAAGACCCCATGAAATGAATGAGAGTATTTTTACGCTGGGTTTGATGAAGGGTGGACAGTCATGGAGAAATATAATAGATCCAGGAATATGAAGTAAGTATAGTAAACTGGTGGAGACTTAGCAAGTAAAGTTTATTAGGACTGTCCTTCAGCATCCTTTCCTCCTGGAGTAGGGAGGGCATTTCTCAGATGATGGTTTTTCCAACCTATTTCAGGGAAAAGGTGGGAGAAAGGTCCCACAGTGACCTTCCTGCTTCTGCTCGTTTTCTCAAACTTCTTCAGTTTAAAATAATCAGTGGGCCAAGTTGCCATATTTTGGGGGAGCATATCCTGAACCCCATCACAAATCACAACTCAGATTGTAATGGCATAAGATTCATTTCATAAAGGACTCTAAAGTCAACTAGAATTTTTGAACTAGTTATGTACACGGGGGGAGGACTCGATTGACTGTAAGATTTGTCTTCTAAACCAGACTATTTTAGACTGAAAATGGGTATTAATAATAGTTACACAGCTAGAAAAGTTGTAAACTAGGAAGGAAATAATGATCACTCTGTAATAAGCAAATGGTTGATTGTGAAGCAAAGTGTTTGGAATGCGCAGCAGCATTTCAAGTGGAACCTGCTTTTCAAGGGGAACTTGAAAAGTTAAGAAAAACTAGAAAGTGACAAATCATTGTTTTTTTTCCAGCTTTTAGTGTTCATGACAGGGACATAAAATCAGAACTTTGTGTAAAATGATACAGGCAGTGATAGCATGTCTCATCACTCTGCTCATAATACAGTCTCATTTAGAAACTACTGTAAGGTAAGAAAGAAATCTTCATCCAATCATTTCATTCTTTCATCTTGTATAATTTTACAGGGAACACTGAGGGATAAATCAAAACATCATAAACATTTTAATCACGTAATGTAACCACTAACTGTTCATTCACAGATACGTATAGATAAGAGAAGATTACTTTGTTGGGAATCATAATTATCATAATACAAATTAACAAATAATTATTTTTAACTTTAAACCATCTTTTTCTTGAGAGAAAGAAAAATGAGTCACAAGTAGTAGAAAAGTATCTTTGTGTCCAAAGAGAATAACAAAAGCTCGTAATAACTGAACTTTTTTTTTTAAGATTTTACTTATTTATTCATGAGAGACATGAGACACAGAGAGAAGGCAGAGACACAGGCAGAGGGAGAAGCAGGCTCTATGCAGGGAGCCCGATGCGGGACTCAATCCCAGGACCCCAGGGTCACAACCTGAGCCAAAGGCAGATGCTCAACCACTGAGCCACCCAGGAGTCCCTGACCTTACCTTTCTAAGGTAAATAAACCACATACAACAATACTCAGAACATTGTAAATAAAATATTTGCTTTAAAAATCAAGCTAAAAAAGTAATCTATACACCAAATACAATCAGCCAACATTGAATTTCCTAGAAATCAGGTACTTTGGGCCAAAGACTTCTGTTTTCATTTATCCACGAACATGTAAAAAATAAGTGGAATATTTAAATTAAAATATTATAGATATTTAGGTATCTTTAGCATTTTCCGGGTAAAGGACTTCACCAACATTTTGCCATGTTATTGAAAAAAAAAAACAAAACAGCATATCACATACTAATGCACAAAACCTGTTGAAACAACTGGCCACTCGCCCGACCATTATTGGCAGCAGCAAGGCCGGGCAAATACAAAAATGGAACAGGCATTTTATCAGACACATTCTTTAGTCACAATCTGATTCCTCTTCACCTGCTGACTATTGAATGAAAATGTAAACTTGACATTTCTGTTACAGAGAACAGAGATAAACAGAGGGACCAGGAGTTGCTCACCTCTCAAGTTGTCTGTTCCGTTACAAGGGCTGGTAATTTATGGTGGAGAACTGAAACTTTGGTAAAATGAGCTTTTGGAGTATTCAGTTTAATTATACTCAAATATAATAATGTAACCTTAATCTAGCAGATGAAGTAGTTCTCATAAGCATAGTACACTGCAGATGTTATATATATTTATGGCTCTGCCCCATAAATTCATAAGGATTTCCTTCTGGGTATTAAAAGCCAAAATATGATTTTTGACAGAATATATATTTTGGAATTCTTACTTTGATAGTTAATTTTAAGAGCAGTTATTTCTGCCATTCCTGAAGGAAAATACATCTAATAACCAGTAGGGCATGGTTTTCCCAGAGCATATAGTTATGCTTGCTTGAAGGAAGTCAGCCAGGCATTGCCGACAAAAGTTAGCACTTCTGTTGTGGCTCAAGTTATTCCCGTATGTGGCATTTTCTAACTTTTATGATTACACTATTTAAAAAAAAAAAAAAAACAAAAACATGAGGGATTGACTTTTTGAGGACGTCTATCTTCTAATATCTACAGAAAAAAAATCAACAGGGCACATATAGTGCCTTTTCTTTAACAAAGGCAAATCGATTTTTCTTAAGAAAAATATGATTTTTCTTTGCAACAAGTTCCATGTTCTAAGCCCCAATGAAATACGCAATGAAAACGCAGGTAGCGTATTCTACTATCATGAAAACCTAAGAGTAGTTTGAGAGGGAAAACACAGAGGTACCGCAGTGTTCTATATTTCCTAAATATATTCCCGGCTGTCTACTGAAGTGGGTACTTCAGGGTACATCCTGACTATAATTTAATCACTTTTGGTAAATGAGTACCACTTAGAGTAAATCTGATCATATTCTATTCTGAAGGATTTCGGCAATCTTTTTATTTGCTGTCAGCTCCTTTTGAAAATAAATTTTCCCACTATCGTCCCTTAAAGTCACAATGATGCTTGCAGGGTTCTTCATGAATGAAAACATAAGCTCATTCAAATAGGAGAATGACAGCTCATAACATAAAACCATAAGCATTGGGAAACTTTTAGCTCACTCTTAGGTAGTAATTAATTTCATATGTGGTTATAAATTATACAGTTTTACAAATGACTGAAGAGATTGTCATTAATTATCCACTTGCTGTTGTTTTTTTTCTTACTTTTAATTTTTTAAACATTTCAAATACACAAAAGAAACCAAAAAGAATAAATATGCACATCCCTATCACATAATGTCAACTGTTTTCAATCTATGGCCAATCTCATCATATCTTCTTTGCTTTTACTTCTATATATTTGAAATGATTACATCTATGAATACAACATAAATACTTGAAATGTTCATTTCAAATATATATATATAAAATAAAGATTTCTTTTTTAAATTTAGCCATATTATAATTACATTTCAAAAAGTTTATGATTTGTTAATGTCATCAAATCTCCAGATCAAATTTTTTTGTCTCATTAATGTCTTTATGATTTGTTTTTCCTTGATAAAGATCCAAATAAAAATCCTTAGATAGCTACTGGTTGACATATGTTTAAGTCTCTATCTTTTTAAAGTATATTAATACTAATTGTTACCGGTGGCTTAAATTTATTAAATCTCCTACTATTTTAAAAGCCACTTCATTGAGGTATGATTGACATACAAAAAGCTGTAAGTATTTAAAGTATATAACTTTATGAGCTTGGAGTTAAGTAGACATCTATGAAACCACCGCCACAACTGAGGCTGCGAACATATCTAACACCTCCAGAAGTTTCCTCCTGCCCCATTTATTTATTTTGTTTTTTGTGATAAGAATATTTAACATAAGATCTACTCTCTTAGAAGATTTCAAGTACATAACACAGCGCTGTTAATTTCAGGCTCTATGCCATACAGGTATCTACCACTTACTCATCTTGTATAACTGGAACTTTGTATCCTTTGATTAATACCATCTTGTTTCTCCTCCTCCCCAGCTCTGGAAACCACCAATCTCCTCTCTACTTCTATGAGTTTAACTATGTTAGATTCCTCATATATGTAGTATTGTATTGTATCGTATCTGTGCTTCTGTGCCTGGCTTGTTTCACTCAGCATACTGTTTGTCCTCCACGTTCACCTATGTTGTCACAAATGGAAAACTGTCTTGCCGTCTTTAATAGAGCTGAATCATATTCAATTGTATGTATATATTACATTTTCTCTATCCACTCAGCTGGTGATGAACATTAGGTAGATTCTACCTCTTGGCTATTGTGAACAATGCTGCACTGAACATGGGAGCCCAGGTTCTTGTGTCTTTTCATCTACAGATTTCCACTCCTTTAACATGCATACACTCTCTTCCTTGCAATTTTATTTGTTGAAGATAGTAGATTCCTGGGGGGGCACCTCTGGGTGGCTCAGTAGTTGAGCATCTGCCTTCGGCTCAGGTCATGACCCCTGGGATCCTGGGATCAAGTCCCGCAGGGGGCTCCCCGCAGGGCTTCTCCCTCTGCCTGTATCTCTGCCTCTCACTCTGTGTCTCTCATAAATAAATAAATAAAATTTTTAAAAAAAGAAAGAAAGAAAGAAAGAGAGAGAGAGAAAGAAAGAAAGAAAGAAAGAAAGAAAGAAAGAAAGAAAGAAAGAAAGAAAGAAAGATTGATTCCTGGTATTACCTGATCTCCCATAGTCTGGATTTCACTGACAGCATCACCATGGGTTCCTTAACATTTTCCTCCATCATATTTCCTGTAATTGGAAATTGCATCTAAAAGCTTAATCAAATTCAGATTTAATACTCCATAAATGCTGTTGTGAAGTATTGTTTAACTGGAGAACTATTCACATTTTGACCATCGTAGAGCTGTGGTTAAAAGCATAGGCTCTGGAGACAGACTACATGGAAACTAATTCTGGTTTTGCCTCATCGTAGTGCTGAAACCTTAGGCAAATGAACTAAGCAGTATCTCATTTCCTTCACCTATGAAATGGGAATAATAAACACACCTAACAAATGAAATTTCTATCAAGACTACATAAATAAACACAGTACTTCAAATAACACTTGGCACGTAGTAAGTATTCAATATACTTTAGCTATTATTACTGAAGAGCTGAAATTAATTATGAAGAGGAAGATGCAGAAAACACAACAATTATTATCCATACTGCAGCCAAATCGACAAGTCTAGTAGAGACAGATTTTCAATATCTAATATAAAAGTTGAAATGTGAGTGGACTAAGAGGTCCAAATAAATCAGTGAACTGGTAATGAGAGATGCAGCCTTTTGCTGGTTAAGGTCAATGATTAAAACACCTCACAGGTTACTAGTGATTGAAAGAAATGGCTGCTTTCCAGTTCTGGTAAATGTATTACGTCCTTCCATATGTACCATTGGCTCCCCCTCAGAAAACAACCACGAACATGATCAAGTCACATTTTATTCTTTAAGATAGTTTGATAGCATCAAACTAAACAAAAACAATTATCTTCGCAAGGCAGATGAAATGGGTTCATCTCTTGCTACCCAGAGCAATAGTTTGTGAATAGTTTTCACTCTTTCAGAAGTTGGGCATAAATGTTTAGCACATTCCATCAGTAGTTTATAGAATTTTGAAGGGAGCAAAATCACTTAATATACTTTTTTTTTAAATCACAATCTTGAGAATGGCTATTAACTAAGGATTTAGCAAACATTAAGTTATAAAGTCCGTAAGATTGGAAAATGGGGAAGATTTGAAGTCAGATGAGCAATGGAAAATTTAGGCTGGGTATTTAAGGAAACTGCCTATTAGCAAGAACTATTAGATAATGGAATGGTACTTTTCTTAAGCTCCATAAATTTCAAAAGTAAATTGGAAAACATATTGGAAGAAAATGTTCCACCCCACCAGGGGAATAAATGAAATGGTCTTTTCATCTCCTGTTTCTATAAGCTGGTCTGCAAATTAGATGTATAAAATTTACCTACCCAAACTATGAACACGATAAGTCCAATATTAGGTTTAGTCCAAGTTTCACTGGGAAAAGTTCCATTTCCAGATCCTCAGCCAAAAGCTGAATAATACCAATATGGAAATTTGGAGCAAAATCAATTGTTAAAGTCAGATTATGAGATTTTAACTGCCATTCTAAAACTACTTATACAGCCTTTCTATGTTATTTCCACTTGCCAGATCAACACCCAAGAGTCATTTTGACATTTAAAAAAAAAAAAATCCCAATTACACATCCAACTGCTGATTTACAAAGCAAAAGGCAACCTGTGATTTTGGCTTTAAAACCCAGTTTGCCTTAGGGATAGATGGATGAAAGAAATTCTAGCCTACTGTTTAAGGGCTAATATTCCCACATTTTCATATCCCATTTAGGGCAGGCAGATTTTAGCACTTCAGCTTAAGCAGTATCACTTTATATAAGGTGCCTGAGTGCAGTAGGCAGCACGCAGGAATGGGATAATAAGTGGTAGAGAAGCAGAGGCTGCTGCAGCAGGTAGACTCCTTTACCTATTGCCAAAGGAAAATGGCTGTGAAAGCAAACACATTTTTTTTTTCCATGAGCGAGGGATGAGAATTTAATAGTAAAACAGTAAATTGAGTTTCTGTCCTTTTACCTCTTACTAGAATTTCTTTGTTGTCCTTTGCATGGGGAAGGTTAACAGCTCAACCTAATTCTTCACTCCAAGGAACTTTACAGGCTGTCATTTGGTTAAGGTCTAATGGGCCTTCTGGGATTTGATAGCTGAACACTGTGCTCACCGGAGCAAGCTGCTCCACAGAGGGCCTGGAAAAGAATGTTTGAGTTGGAGAGAAGGTGCTGCTGCTCCAACTGCTTTTCCACCTGCAAAAACAGAACCTTTGGGGACAGTAGCACCGCAGTTAACAGGGGATCTCAGGAATGAGAAAGGTGTTAAAGTAGCCAGTTCTTCTGTTTTGCCAAGGATTTTCCGGTCTTGCTGTTTTTGGCAAAATTTTGAAATATCCCACTTCTCTCACCCTGAGCTTTCCCCTTCCCATTTCTCAGGGATGGTTTTGAGGACTGAGATGACTGGCCCAAACAGAAAGACAGAATTTTAAGAGGATGTGGGAGTCACACTCCTGGGCTCCCCACATGCCTCTCAGCAGCACTTGGCTGCTGTGGAGAGTTGGGGATTCTTGTGAGGGGGAGGGTGGCCAACAGCAATAAAAGGATCAAGTTGCCAACCACCTCAACCTCCATATTGGAGAGGGAGACTCCTAAAAACCCCTGTTGATTAAATCAGATGGAAAATTTCAAAACGTTAACAATTAAAAACGCCAGTAACTCAGAGGACTTCCAAAAGTCAAGTTCACATTCAACCATGTTGAACTGGGGAAAACGTTCTCAATGACGGCAACTTACAAACTATTTCTTTTCTAAAATTTCAAATGAAGACCTTGAATCATCAATACCAGCCAGTCGTGATATAGAGGTGGTCTTTGGTCTCAAGCCTAATGTTTCTAAATGTTATTTTGATGACAAAACACAGAGCTTAACTTTTTTCTTGTATTTTTTAAAGTTTTATTGTACTAAAAAATATATAGGATAATATATGTCACTTTAGCCATTTTTAAGTGCCCAAAGCCCTGGCATTAATTACATTCATAACGTTGTGCAACCAACACAACTCTATTTCCAAAACATTTTCACCACACCAAACAGAAACTTGGTAAAGTGAATTTTTTTTTTTTTCAAGATTGGTTCTTGCTAGCATGGCTGCCATAAGTTATCGTCAATGCAACCTCAGAATAATATGATTGGTAGTCATATATGTATTTTCTAAAAGGAAGTGAATTAGCTTAAAATAATTATTGGAAAAGTGTAAAATCATTGCCAACTCACCACTAAACTTGCAAAACTATGTAAGGTAGTGTTGATAAATTCATCTAACTGATCACACGTTTTTGTATAATATAAAATTTGAATAATTAAGATAATAATAATTAAGATAATAATTAAGATTGATGACCTCAAAATCATACTAATTATTGAAAAAATAAACAAGGGCAGAAAGCTTTGTCAAAGGCTATAAAAATGTAGAAAAAGAAAGATGAAGTCACAAGGCTAGAAGAATCAAGGCATTTTTAAAATCTAGAACTATAAAGCATTATTTTAGAAAAATATTTCCAAATAAATAGATTTCAAAAAAATTCAGATGTCCTTTGAGGTGATTTTGGGTAAGGATCCAAGATACAAGTTTTGGAGGTTCATACATAATGTTATCTCCACCACTGATCAAAATTGCCCTGTCTTTCAAAAGGCAAAAGTAAAATATGAAATATAGATTTACCAGTTTTAGGCACAGCTTCTCATTTCAGTCAATTCTTGCTCATTGATTAGTAAATCCAATCAATGGCAATGACAATTTGAGAAGTAAATCCCTCCATCAAATCTTAAATCGTGCACATTTCACTTTTGAAGTTCACCCTTTCCGTTTATCACCAGGAATTTCAATGCTATGTAAGGTAAGGGCATCATTTATTTTAATCCTGTTGAAATGAATGGATGAACTTAAATAACAATGCAGGCCTTTTCCATAGAGTGCTGTAATTCACTTTGAAGTGATAGCACTTTCAGGATTAAGATGTGTACATTTTGGTTCTTTGACTAGTTGTCCTTTCTTTGTGTACTATGTTAACAAGAATTTAAAGCAAGACTAAGTCACATCTGCCTTCTAATGCAAGTCTTAGAGTCTTAAATAAAATTCTACTAGAGTAGCCAACCAAGATGAATAATTATTCTGAAGACAATCAAACTATCATTTAGTAACTACAGACTATGGTTTTCTACTTAATCACTTGTTAGAGCAGTTACCAATGGAATCAGTCTTGTAAATATTTCCATTTATTTCCACATTGCCACTATTAAAATGAAAGAGGTTTGAGATACTATTGCAGAAGAAATTCATAACTATTTAATTCTTAGCTCATGTTAACTTTATGCTTACTACATTCTGCAACGAATTCATCCAATACTTCAAAAAAATTATGAGACATTCAAAATAGATTATCAAGGAGATATGCGTAATAGGAAATACGCAAGTTATTTATTTAGAATATCTGATAACAAAGTAATATAGCTTTCTGAAAAGATGGTTGTTCTAGAAATAGTTATACACAAAAATAGTATATACAATAGATATTAATATGTTGTTTATTGTAGATAAAATTGAAATGCTCACAGTTTCCATTATAGAAATTGTTGAAAAGAAAATGTCAAAATAAGGAAATCTTCTCACATAGTAGCACTTAAGGATTCTTAATATTTCAGAGTATTTCTTACCATATTTTCCTTTTATCCTGTTATTCATCCTCCTAATTCAAAAATAATACATACCAAAATATGAAAACATGGATAAATCAAATGACACAAGGTAAAATAATAATAATAATGGAATGTTTTTAAAACCCACATATTTCAACCACCTAAAGATAATCATAAATAAATTGGTATATGGTCTTTGAGTCCATTTTTTGTGTCTAGTTTTATATCCTTTTCTCCAAAGATTTTTTAACAGCAATAGTTTTGGTTTCCACAAATGAAAAAATAACTAAAGTGCTTCATGCAGAACAACTGGCAGAGGGAGAAAAAGAAAAAAAAGCAATAAATTGTAACTTTAACCAAAAGAAAGAAATTTACAGATAATTTTGTTCACATACTATCAATATACTTTGAATCCTATATATCTCCATAATCTATAAACAGATGCTAATTTTTTAATATGTCTCAATATCTCAAAGCATATCCAGGGGTTTACTTATGGAAGAAAAATCAGAAATATTCTCCGAGGCTGTCAAGCCAAGTCGTGATAAAGGGTCATTCTCATTCTTAGCTACCAAGGCCCTCTGGTGTCCCAGTGCCTTTTCTGACAAACCATTTCCTACCTCATCATTTCTACCCCTCTCTTAGCAAGTCAGCTCCCTTCTTGCCCTTCATTTCCACCTTGTTGATTCCACACAAGCTACTCCTCATTCCTGCAATACCGCCTTTTTGTTGCCATTGTCATTGTTTTGCTGTTATCCTGTGTGTTAAAATAATCCAGTGTCTAGTCTTTCTAGAGGCTTGGACGAAGCTCTTCTTAAGCAGTATGTCCTTTTCTACAGCTCTGGGATTATATTCCCTAATAAATATCCCAGGCAAGGACTCAGGGAAACAAGAAAGTGACTTAGTCATCAGAATAGGCCAGGCAATGACAACAAACAAGAGAAAAGGTACAAGGTTCCTAGAACCTGACTACAAGATCAGAAAAGGATCCAAACACCGCTGACCTTTGCAGATAGACTGAGTTACTGCTTTCAAGCTTTGGCTGGAAATAGGACCGATTTCTAATCAGGCCTGGTGTTTATCTGAAAGATGGCTAGCAACCCCAGCAATAAAAATGGAATATGTTGGCATATGAAACCAGGCAAGGCATTACTCTGACTTAAGTCAGTGGAATAATGTGATAATTAGGGATGGATCCAGATTTTGGGAAACCTGAAGTTTGTATAACTTGTAGTGCTCTCTATGGAAAAGAGTATAAAATTACACATGCAAAAGCAGGTATGAAAGTGATCACGGCTTTTAGAATAAGAAACGAATGCCAATTTTTAGATCTCTTTAGAAAATTCACAAATGTGATTACATATACATGCTTCCTGATAGCAACCTGTCTCCATTCTCCACTAGAACATTCCTCAACTCACAGGGGCCTGTTCAGTGAGGGGCACTGAAGCTGAAACTTTGTTAGCTTCACAGCAAATCCGCTTCTGGTTTTAATTGTAAAACTTGAGGCAATAGGAGCCAGATGGTGAGATCACTTTAGCAGGCAAGCGGTCCTTCCTAATTTCCTAGAAGGGGCACCAAACAGAATTCTGAGTGCTATAAAGGTATAAACAAAGTACTGTACTATGGAAATACAGTGGTTTAGTAGAGGAGGGAGCCTAAATGAAGTCTAAGGGACAGGTGTGAGGGGTTAAAGAAGCTTGCTTCCCAGAGCTGGGCCCTGAACAGTGCCTTGGATTTCAACAGAGAGGAAGAGAGCCTTCAAGATGGGAAAAACAAGTGTGAGAGAGAACAGGGCAGCACAGGGAAAAGCAAGAATTTCAGGTGGAGTTTGACTTATACTGGGGTTTGGAGTGAGAAAAATGAGTGTAGCCATAGATTACTTCAGAATTTCGGAGGATCTGGGGTCCTGGGTTCAGATGGCAAGCAGAACAACACAGGATAAGAACAAGGTTTATTTTGTTGTACTTGTTTGTTGTAAAGAAGACGAGAAATCTTTAATGATATGCTTAGGTCACCAAGCTAATTAGTAAACTGAATAATCAGAAAATTGTCAGAGAGTTTTATTATGATAACACCTTAGATCACAGGAAAGAACATTTTGTACATGTGGGAGTGGAGATGGGAGTAGATGGGCTACGAAAAGTCCTCCAAGCTCACAGTGCAGGTAAACTGAAGACCCTGGCCAACGCAGAATCAACGGTGTTAACAGAGAAGCTCTACCCAGAGGACTAAAGAAGGCGAGCCCTACAGTTAGACTCTGTGAGTTTGAATCTTGGCTCCAGTGTGATTTTAGGCATGTTGCTCAGCTATGGGCCTCAGTTTTGTCCTCGATAAAATGGACTTGGTAATATCTGCCCCTGTTGTGCTGAAGATCCACAAATGGTAGGTTATGAAAGCCTGAGGCTGCGCCTGAGGTTAATGGCTTGGTCAATGTGGGCTATAACGGTAGGCAGAGTTCTCATTATTCCTGTTTCTTGTTCTACTATCACTTTGAATACTGAGACAATCTCCTTTCTTCAAGATTGAATCCCCTAAGTCCATTCTTATTCTTCTCAGTTCAGTCTCTAAACCACAGCCAGTGGACTTCCTGCAATTCCAATCTGCCCCAAACTCGGGACAAAGCCCAAATTTCTTATGTGGCCTGGTCTCTATCATTGCAGTTAATTTTCTGTCTCTACACCTTACACTTTAAGATCCAGTCCTCTTGAATTTTTCAGGCCATTTGATTTCTGGCCTCTAGGATTCAGTAGAATAGCTTGGTCTGTAGTTCTCCTACCTGGCTAATTCCCCCCCAGCTTTTATGTCTGGCATAGGTAGACTCTTCCACTGGGATGCCTTACTGAGTGTCTAAGCTGGATTTAGCAGCTCTTCCTAGGAGTTCCCAGGGAACTCTCGTCTTACCCAGATTCATAGCCCCTAACTCAAAATATTGAAATTTCCTGCTTATAGATCTAGGTTCTCTACAGTAATTTTCTTGGAGGTAGGGACACGTTGTTCATTTCTAGCAGGTAGCACAGCAGTTAGCACAATAAATGCTCACTGTATAAATAATTAAGAGTAAGAGTGGTGGTTATCTCTGGGGAGGAGATGAATATGGACAGGAAAGGGGCAGGAAGAAACCTTCTTGCATGACAGGAATCTGAATCTTGACCTGAAGAATGGTGACATGAGTATGTAATATGTATAAACATTTGCTAAGCTGAATTAAAAATTCTTGTATGTTCTTCGCCTGAATGAAAATTATTTTACTCCTCACTTTTCAAAACTGAGAAAAATCCAAATAAAAAATACTCCAAAACAAAACTCATCTATGTTATTAGACACTAGGATAGTGCTTATCCTTGTGATGAGCTGGGACTGGAAGGAAACAAGAGTAGGCATCTGGGAAGTTGGAAATTTTCTTTTACTTAACTTAAGTCCTAGTTACCTGGGTATTCTGAGTTTGTGAAAATCCATCGAGCTGCGCACTTATGACATATGCACATTTATCTAGATATATTATAGTAGACAAGTTAAAAGAATGAGAATGAGAATAAGAATGAGAATAAGTGAATAACATACACACACACACACACGCACACACACACACATATATATGATGACATAAGACGTCCCTGTATTTGTGACAAGATAAGTCAGTTTCTTTGAATTATGCTCCCTAGACCCACATCAGAATTAGCTAAAATGAAATTACAAACAAATCTTCCTTTCTCTGTTATATGGCCCATTTGTGTAGATGAATGTATATAAGGACAGTGTGGGGGGCACCTGGGTGGCTCAGTGGTTGAGCATCTGCCTTTGGCTCAGGTCATGATCCCAGGATCCTGGAATCGAGTCCCCCATCTGCCTATGTCTCTGCCTCTCTCTGTGTTTCTCATGAATAAGTAAATAACATCTTTAAAATAAGAAAAGGACAGTCTGGTATTATGTACACATGGAAGCAAAACATTTATTAGTAAGTTTTGCACATTGATGAATTGTAAATCTTTTCTGCAATGCAAATCTTGTAGAGGCTACTTTTAAAACGTGGGTTTTAAAAACAATTAGCTAGAATTGCTTCTGGTGTAAAGTGTTTTTTCGATTATTTTCTTAAAGATCTTCTTAAAGTCACAAAAATCTTTACATATTCCTCTTGCCTCAGATGAACTATTGTTTAAAACAAGATTTATTTATTTATTTTTTTAATATTTTTTAATTTTTATTTGTTTATGATAGTTACAGAGAGAGAGAGAGGCAGAGACACAGGCAGAGGGAGAAGCAGGCTCCATGCACCGGGAGCCCGATGTGGGATTCGATCCCGGGTCTCCAGAATCGCGCCCTGGGCCAAAGGCAGGCGCCAAACCGCTGCGCCACCCAGGGATCCCTAAAACAAGATTTAAATAGAAATGTAATTTAGTTGCTTTACTAAAGATGTTCTTAAAACATTCCTAGGACTTAAAAAAAAAAAAAAAAAAGAAGTTTCACAGACTTTGCCCAATTTCCCTGTAGAGCATTTATGTATGATTTGGACTCCATTTGGTATACCTATGCTAACAGCGGGAATTCTTAATACAGGTGTACATTTAGCAGCCACATTGTGAACAGCATGAATAGAGGAATGAACATGACCTCGAATCAAAATATCAGCACAATGCCCCTAGCACCCACAGGCAAGGAGGGAGCCTTTGGCTCTACCTTCCATGAATGGAATTCAGCAAGATTTCAGTTAATTAATTGCAGTCAAGTTTGTGCTAAAGAGCAAGCCCATGGGATAAAAAGGTACCAGACCATAAGGAGAAGGGAAAATTTGGGATTCAATCCACCCGACACTACTTACTGCACATCATTTTAACGAGCAGCCTAAGCTGCAGTGCTTTTAAATAAAATAGTATTTATCATAAACATGTTTATATTATTGTAGACTTCAACATGCCTAGACTATATTTTATTTAATTAAAAACATTATTATTTTCTTCAAAAGTTTTGTTCCCATGTATGATTTATTTTTCCAAACACAGATTTCAACAACTTAGAAAATACTATGTTTGGAGGAAGATTCAAGGGCAGCTTTCCTCTTTCCCAGAAGGCAAAGTCTAGAAATACATCAGTCACTGGTGTCAATCTGTGACAGTTCACATTGCCAAAGGTGTTTGGTAAACTTTAATCACTGTCACAACTGTAAAGGTTACTGAGCAGCTTCAATGCAAATCAATGACAACAGTGTTACACAAATGTGAAAGTGTGTGTGTGTGTGTGTGTGTGTGTGTATGCCCTTGATAGTTAAATCTTCTGCAGTAGGTAAGTTCAGCAACATGCAGCAAAAACAATAACACCACAAACAAAAAAGTACAAACAAGGTCAACATTTATTTTCATTGAGTACTAGATTTAGGCAGCCCAGAGCTGTTTTGCAGCTTCCTGCTACTTTACCATCCTCACTCTGCTGCCTCATTTCACAAGACGGCTGCTTATGCTCTGGTCATCATGTCTACATCCCAGGAATAACGAAATAGAATCAGAAGGGAAGCCTCATTTCTTTTGAGGATACTTCCTGAAAGTTGCAGATAACACTGAGTTTCCATTGGTCAAAATTTACTCAGAAGGTCACAACCATTTCAAAGGAAATATAGCTTGTGTGCTGGACAGCAAGGTAGTCAGCTAAAATTTGGGGTTCTTATTAATACAAAGGGCAGAAGAATTGATATTTGGAATGGACAGAATTTTTCTCTCACTTTAAAATAGTTAAAAACAGATTACTAGCCTTCTGGGGATGGTGGAGGAACTACTAGATGATTAGGTCTAATTAAAATGAACACAGTCTATTATTTACCTTAATGTAAACAAAAGCTAATTAAACTTTCATTTTTAAACTGAATATTTCACTGACGTTCATAAATACAAGTGAAAAAAAAGAAACATTTCCATATATCAGAGAATGCCCAAACTTAAAAAAAAACAACAACAACAAAAAAAAAAACAAACAAAAAAAAACTGTATAATTCTATTCTATTGGTTGGGGAAAGAGAAGAAGAGGGGGCTGATTAATTTCTCTTAAAAGGGAAAAGTTAACTTAGAAATAATTTCATCCCACTCCTAAATCAGAATTAATGCTCTCAGTTGGGAGTTATGCTGTCACATTTGAGAACCCCTGATTTGAACATACTATTTCTGGAAATGATTTCTTTTAGTAATTACTAACAGTTTATGAAAAGATCTGCAATTTTATTTTTCCAAGTGTTCAAGTAATCTTAACTCATCAAAATGCTAAAATCTTTTATAGCAAAGTTGTCTAAGACTTACTCATGTAAATGGCCTGCCTATTCCCTGGCAGCTGGAACCTCTTAGAGCAGATCTGCAGCCTCAGCCCCACCCCAAGCGCTGGGACTCATCTGGGCTCCACGCAGGAATCCATAGCTCACGTCCAACGCGCAGCTCCACTCTGACCTGGCCACCAGGTCTTCCCAGCACAGCCTCTGCACTTTGCCTGATGCCAGGCCTTCCTCATTCCAGGCTCTCAAGGAACCACAGTAGACTAGAGAGTCCCTGTCAAAGACTGTTTGTGAACCTCACATGAATAGAACTCCATAATCTCCTCATTTAGCTCTTTATATCGTTTTTGAACACCCATTCATGTAGTGAGTACACCTACACTGAAGTTGACTGTAAGTCAGGCACATTGCCAGGCATTTAGTAAAAAAAAAAAAAAAAAAATCAAAAGCACAGTTACCTGCCGTCTTGGTGGGAAGGACAGCTCAAATTGTTAAAGCGATATTCCTTCCTTATACCCAGTTAGATGTGGTCTCCCAGGAATTTTCATCCCTTGTTCTTAAGTCTGAACTCCATAGTCACATGGAACTGATTCCCGTTCAGACTTCTGCAAATCCACACTCCAACGTGGAATATTTCGAGCAGGATTCCATTCCTGTCAACGTCCTCAAACGCCACTGCAAACCCCACATCCTACAAATAACCTTCCTTCAAAAGCATACTCACACTGTTTCCTTTTTCTTCTCCTAGCTCTTAAAAATCCTACTATGATGACCCTTAAATGAGATGGGTTTTAGTTTCTTCACTCTCTGTGGGATAAATCCCAATATGAAAATATCCTTCTTAGAATTAAGCCTTCAGAAATAAACATAGTACAAGGAAACCCCCCAGTATGTCTTACTTGTACTTTAATAGAACTTCATTATTTCCTCTAGCATGGCATGTTGGCCATAGCTTGGCATAGCACAGGCATTCTTGGCCAAAACAAAAAGAAGTGGGGGGAGAGCTGTAAGTGAGTTTAAGGACTTTCTCAGATCACTTTTGAACTGAATTGAGGGGTGATTTCAAGTTCTGGAAGCTCTGTTTTCTCATCCTGGTGCCTCCCTTTAGCTGGTGCCCTCTGTGCGGTATTCTGGCGTGATGGTTATACATGTCAGAACTGGTTCCACATGTGGTTCCCCACTTGCTCACGACATGAACTGGAGAATACTTTAAGATAAATTCGTGAAAATCAGGGTCCTTACTCCCTAAGGTTTCTGAAGGTGATACCAGCCCGTATGTATGAAGCACACTGACTGTTAAAGAGTAAGGACGGGCCATATGGGAAAGACCAAAATTAATAGTTAATTTATTAGTGGTAGTGTTTCACATATAACTTAAGAATCATTCCTCAAAAATAGATTTCAAGTAATCCTAAAGTAACCTAGGATAACCCTGTCATTCAAGTCAAGAACCCCTTCATTACCACCCCATTTTTTATCACATTTTGTGCTAGTTGCCAGTGATCTAAACTATCTTAAACCTCAAGAAGCCCAATGTTTAATGAAAAATTGGAGATTCACAGAAATAGTTATTCCATGAATGCATGAATTGTGCTTGCTAGAGGAATACTCCTACCATCCCAATACATCCCATTTCATTCTAGGGCATAATGCTCTCCCAGCACACAATGAGATTTCAAAAAATGTTGGCTGATGTTTCATACTCAAATATTTCAGGGAAATAATAATGGTAGCCTTGTTCACACAATACTTTGATCTAGAGCTTTATAAATTAAGTTCTCTCCATCTCAGAGTAGATTTACATAGACTGCTATTTCCTATTTTGGGGGATATAATGGATGAGTGAAAAGACACCACCACCATCTTCGAGAAGAAACCTCTGGAAAGTTGATGATAATGAGGTTAAATATGTATTTATATAATCTTATACAAACTTTTAAAAGTGTAGGGATAAAAAAATTATTTGAAAGGCATACTCCAAAATATTTAAAAAGCATATCTCTGGATGGTGAGATATGAGAGAATTTAAAAATATCCTTATACCTCTAAATTTTTAAAATATTCCTCAGTGATGCATATCAAATGTGCATATTAAAGCAGATACACAAGAAACTCTACTAGGAAGGATGCCTGGGTGGCTCAGTGGTTGAGTGTCTGCCTTTGGCCCAGGGTATGATCCTGGAGTCCTGGGATCAAGTCCCACATCGGGGTCCCTGCATGGAGCCTGCTTCTCCCTCTGCCTGTGTCTCTGTCTCTGTCTCTCTCCCTCTGTGTGTGTGTGTGTGTGTCTTGAATAAATAAATAAAATCTTAAAAAAATAAAAAAGGAAACTCTTAATAGGAGAAAGCAAACAGATATGTGATGGAAGTGCAGGGATATGGATGGCAGAAAATTAAGAAGCCGTATGGGCGTCCCAGGTATTAAAAGATTCTAAGTTAAATAATAAAAGCACAAGTAGGAGGGATTAGAATGATAATAAAAATATAGTTTTACCATTATTATAGTCTCCAGTTCTCTTTACATTTGGGCAGGTTGTATCTCCAATTTTACTGCTGAGAAGGTCTATTGACCAATGGAATGACTGAAGCATAATGACATTTCCTATCTGCCCAAAATTTAAGTAAAAATATAAGAATGAATCTGGTTGCACCTTTTTAAAAAATAGGTGTGTGTTCTTCTCAAACACACTAGTCTTAGTAACGTTTCACAACAGACCAAAAAAAAAAAACTCATCAATAAACCATCAATGCACAGCCTTGATTTATTAACAAAGTAATGCATTTTCTCAATGCAAGACCTTTGTTTTTAAGTATAAGAATCAGGATAAATGTTAGTGGAATAAATGAACCAAATTAATCTTTTTATATTGCTGTTGCTACCTTAAATTCTTCTCTCAGAAATAATTCAGTAGATAGGTAAATAGGCAGATAGATAGATAACGGATAGATATTGGCAAAACTGTACCACTTTAATTAAAAGCATTCTTTGATTTCCCCTGATGGATGCAATATCTCTTCCTCCAAATTCCCTAAATATCAAATCAATATCTTAATCATGTAACTTCCACATTGTCTTCTGTAGTACAGATATTTTACATAGGCGTTGTATCATACTTCCCCAACTATTACTTCTGTGAGTTTATTATTTGTGTCCCATTCATTTTAAGCCCCTTATGAGCAATTTCAAATTATTCTTAAGACTGATATTACGTAAACAGGATAAATCAAAGTGTTCCCCAAAGTTCTGAGAATATTTTGTGGACTCAATCAACATCTATTATTTGAATAAAAATCCTGTGTTTTTGAAACTGTGGAAACTGCCCAACTGAATTCCAAATCTACTTCTCACATGAGTGGCTGTCGATCTTGTATCTATTCTCAATCTTTCTTTATGAATTCTATGCTTTGTTTTCCTGTGCAGTGGGTTTCTGTCATCATCCCTCTGCGCATTCAGGATGGAGTGGGGAGCCTGCATGGAGAGAGTCTTATTCTGAACATTCACCACGCTGATAAGTTCTATAGTGAAGATTATTTCTTCTTAGATTTTGTTGAGTTTTAGTTTTCTTTTTAATAATGATATAGTCAATCCATCAAAATAATGTTACACCAAATCTGATTTCATCTATATTTTTTCTTCCTGAAGTAGAAAACTCTCAAGCTGCTTAGTGAAGTGCTAAATGCTTTATATTGACAGACTACCGCTGTTCAGCAATCTATATTTGCAGCCTGCCAAAACGAAAGCCATAGTTGGATCTTCTTTGTTGTTCACAGTATTTTAAATTACAAATGATGTTGATTTTAATCATCTTTGCTCTATTCACTTGCAAAGCTCCATGCTGCACAAATCGGCTCTCAGATTCAGTATAAAATACTTTTTATTGGGTTTAGCACTTTGCATAGCACTTTACACCTTCAAAATACTTTGTAAACATTAACTAGTCAATCCTCACCAAGGAAGAAAAAAAGAAAAATACTGTGATGTACCGAGAGGTATGTGTAAGACAGGTCTTAGGAAAAGAGTTGTCCTATAGACTAAATTTGAAGGCAAGATACTTATTTAGCTGTTTATTTTTAGCCAATTGAGTATATTTCAGGAAGCAATTGTCTGTTCTTCAGTTCTTCACTTTCCATTGTGAAAGAGCACATAATTTGTGAGCAGAATGTGAATAGAGCATGCAATTCCAATTTTAGCGATCATATGAATTACAGAAGTATTAATATTATTAACAACCGGTAGAATTTTATGCCACATGAGGAAATCTTAACCTACTGAATGCTGCGTTGTACACTATATCAAGCAAATGTTTTGTGATAAGTGAGTAAGACTCAACTAATCTCAGAGAACTGACATGTATAAGTTATGGCTTCTCCTGCCTGTCCTGTAAGTTGCAGCAACTTCACTTGGTACAGATGCAGGTAAGATTAACTTGGTCCAAATATAAATGAGTCCCCAAGTCCACATTAAATGTATGAAATTATATAGCACAGCAGGAGTCAAACTAACATATTATTTAAAGAGTGCACTATAAATTCTGTTCCTGGTTTTCTAAGTAAAATATAGCTTGTGCCTTCCTTGGCTCTGCTTTTCTTTCATTATTCCGTTAAGGGTCTCTCATTTTAACCTACGCTGTTAAAGGGAAGCACTGTATATTCCTCTTGGAGAAAGAAACACCTACACTGATCATGAAAAAACTCCATGAAGAGCCTAAGATGTTATTAATGCTACATGTTGTATTGGATATTGATTAGACTTTTTTTTTGACCATGCCATCATTCAAAGGAAAGCATTTGCTACCATAGCTTTTTATAAATTCAGAAATCTAAAACAGAAAGAAAAGGGTTGTATCAGAAAGAAACTTCAAGGCTTAGAGTGATAGATAATTTTATATCCAATTAATATGGGACCATAGCTCAGAAACTGAAAGATGTTTATGAAATACATGTTAAGAAAAGGTCTGCATGATATTTTCAACAATTAAACAATCATATGCAACATACTGTAGCTACGATTAAAATCTGTATGTTTAGGGACACCTGGGGGGCTCAGGTGGTTGAGCACCTGCCTTCGGCTCAGGACATGATCCTGGGGTCCTGGAATCAAGTCCCATATCGGGTTCCTACAGGGAGCCTGCTTCTGCCTGTGTCTCTGCCTCTCTCTCTGAGTCTCTCATGAATAAATGAATAAAATCTCCTTTAAAAAAACAAATAAATAAAAGCTATATGCTTAACAGTTTAGATTTCAATTAGGAAAAACTGCAAATTGACTAATTTATTGAAATCATGTTTCCAAATTCTTCAAAGTTTCTTCATCAAGGGTGACAATTAGGGACTAAAATTTGAAATAAACTACTAAGTATTTCAATTTAAAAGTCATAAGTAAAACCAAAATGATCTCACAATCTTCAAGCTCCTGCCTCTTGCGTAAGAATCATAAGATTTACTTCAAATAAATTGATGGAAATACTGTGCACATCCATCAGTTTATTGACATATCTAGGACAATCTTTAAAAAATGCAAAGCACACTCTCTTAACCATATGGTAATGCCACAGAATTGTTACATTGGATTTTATATTTAATTAAAACTTTCGATGTTATTAGCAGCATTTTAATCTTGCTCAGGTACCACTGCAAAAACACTGATCTCTAAGGTGAGGTCTTTGATCATGCACACATTCAGGAGCCTGATGTTCCAACTATAAAAAAAGTAGATCTAATAAACTTCAATATTAAAATTCAAGAGAACAACATTGGATTTCTGTAAACTAATGTGTTTCTATGAGTTCATTATATGACCTCTAATGGCAAATATTTTAAAATCCCTTTAAACAATATTTCATGTCCATGTCAATTCCTAAATAGCTATTTTAATCTTTTCCTCCAGAAGGTCATTCTTTATCAGATGTCAGCTCTTTACTATGTATTCAAGAAAGAGGTTATATAAGTCTGATAATAAATTTAGAAATAAGAAGAAAATGAAGGATGGGGTTCCTATAACCCCTAAAAAAAGTAAATAGATATGATATTCTTCTCCTGTTCTTAAAGACCTGAAATTCAACAATTTGCAGCTTCTGGGTTGGTATTTAATTGAGTAAATATTCTCAGAGAAAACAAAGCTTTAAGCTAGTAAACTCTAAAGCCACCAAAAGCCATTATCCTACCTGACAGATTCTTCTGGTATCAACCTAGTTGTTACCTAAACTATAGATAAAATGTGACCACTAACAAAGGCTGTTTACTCGAAACCTGGCCATGTCTCATATAACTGGTTGTAGTTATGACAATTTCTATTTTATAGCTTCCACATATACTTTGATGAGAGATTGGCATTGACATAATAAAATGTGAAACAGCAGGGAAATATTATAAGCCAAAGAGATAGCCTATTCTAACAACTTAATGTCAGGAAAATTTTCCTCACATCAAAACTAAATCTCTCCATCACCAGCTAAGTACATTTAAGGACAGTCTCAGTTGTTCTAGGGTTTGGCTGATTTCCTCTTTTTCTTATGACTAGGACTTTATATTTTCACAGTGCTTTTCAACCACATTTACTAGTTTTTCCTCACAAATATGCCTGAAGTTTAAGACTTTTTTCCACTGTTTTACAGATCCTGATAGGTAAGCACAGAGATATTAAGAGACATGTTCAAGGTTACACAGCAAATTAAGAACCCAGCAGGGGATGGGCTATAGGGCACCCGAGTTTCCAGATTGCTACCCAGCCAGCTGATCCATGGGAACTCTCACTGCACAATGAGTTAAGCAAGAGGAAGAAACTCAAACTAGAAAATAAAATAATGAGAAGAAAAATTGCAGTTTCTTTATCGGCAGAGAGATATAAATACCCTATGATGTAATGCTTGCCATCAAGCTTTTAGGTAAATTTACAGACTGAGAAATCTATTCCTATCTGTCCTCATATTTTCTCACTCATTTTCATCAGGACATAAAACATCAGAAAGCAGTTTCTTCATCTGATGACTGAAATGAACATGTTCTGTTGCTTCATCTCAAAGGACCATAAACGTGGGAATTTCCAGATGAATGTCTGAGCTCTTTGGCTCAACGTCTCCTTCCCAGCACTGTCTTTCCCAATTGGCTCTTATGATAGAACTTGGGGAAAGTGGGAAAATATTAAAGGACTTGGAATGTGAGTGTTGAAGATCAGAGCAATGAATTAGGAGATCAAGAGCTCTTGAACTTGCAACTAAATACTAATTTGGATGGAATTGTACAGTCACTGGGGCATGAAGTATGATGAGGTGGTGAGACAGCAAAGATCTCAGTAACTCTCACATAACGATGTATTGATACTTAAGAAATATAGTCTGAGGGACTTCAGAAATCCAATGAACCCTCAGTCAATAAGCATTCTTTGAATGCCCTTAATGTGTCAAGATATGAGCTAGGTGATAGAAAAAGCCATGAAAAAGTACTGTTCAGCAGCAATGACATAATTCTGTCTGGAATGACAGAATGACACTCCAGTGTCCAGAGTGACAGAAGAAATTACATTTCAAGATGAAACTTGAGAGATGAGTAGGAGCCAGATTGAAGAGGTCGGGAAGAAAATCCTTCAGGCCTGGGAGGCAGCGCATGCAAAAACACTAGAGCAGGAAAGAGCGTGAGACATCGGAAGAAGTGAAAAGGGTAAAAAAAATTGCAAAAGGAGACAGAGACATTAGGTGAAGTTTGAGAGGTAGGCAGGGACTAGATCAAACCAGGCTTTGTAGGTAAAGGTAAGTATTTTTGTCCCCACTTTTCTAAATGCCACAAGAAGCCATAACATGTTTTTAAGAGGGAAATGATACGATTGCGTTGGCAATCTAGCAAAAGTACACACACACAAATGAAAAAGATCTACTCTGAAATAGTTTTCAAAGGCTACACTCATAATAGGAGGTCAAAATCTACATAATAAAACAGATAAAATTCCAAAATGCAAAGCATAATTATTATGCAAATGATAGTCAAACTCTTTAAAATACTAAAACTAATAAGATGCTCCCTTAAATAATTTGTCCTCAAAATTATCCCTTATTTCATACCATTCCTTCTTAGCTACAACACAGTAATCACATGAAAGTAGCATTAAATATTTAAATACGAGTAACTAATAACTCCTCCAAGCCAGTACATGTGACAGGTTTTTGGTGTTTGAATTTTCAGTTTCACTCAATTTTTCGACCTTTTCAATGAACACCAAATACGTCAAGCCCAACAACCATGTTGTCAAAGAATCTCAAGGAAAGGAGGCCTCCTCCTTACTAGGTAAGCCTTAATCTGCTAAATATAACTTGACAACAAGAACAACAATAACAAAATCTATCAATTTCTATTCCACTCAGTGACAGAAGCGTAGCTCCAATCAGCGTAGGCCTCGGTCTAACTGTACCCAGGGCAGTGCTGGGTTTAGGTGGGTTATATTCCTCCAGGATTGGGCACATTCCTCCAGGATTGAACCATCTATGCAGGGTCTTCTCTGTACACAGCTCTATCAGGTGTACAAACATCGGTACCTGAAGGAAAATTAAACCATCCCTTCTCCCAACCATGTGGCCTCTACTGAAACCCCTCTTCGCTCGTGATTAATAGAAGTTGGCCAGAGGCAAATGAATTCATTCATTCTGTTATTTGGGAACTTCACTGGAGTGCATGAAACTGCTTTGCTCCCCATCTGTTTCTCCCTGATTAGACCTACCTCACAGCCACTTCCTCTCTGTGTCCGATGCTATTTGAACTCTGTACAGAACGGAAAGGGCAAGTCACCTATGCCCTCAAATTGCCTTGTACCATCAGTGCTCTACTCAGGCCTCTTCCTGGCAAGCAGTGGCTGCAAAGCCTCTTGTTTGGGATCCACCTTATCTATGTATCTGCTCATTCACTTAATCTTTTGTGATACACATTATTTCTCTTCCAGTTCTGCTTTTCTTCTTGGAGTGTAGGATGTAAAAATGAACCATGGGGCACCTGGGTGGCTTTGTCAGGCAAGACTTCGACTCTTGATTTTGGCTCAGGTCATAACTTCAGGGTCCTGAGAAGGAGCCCTGTGTTGGGCTCTACACTCAGCATGGAGTCTGCTTGTGATTCTCTCCCTTCCTCATCTGACCCTTCCCCTGCTTTCTCGCTCACTCTCTTTCTCTCTAAATAAATAAATAAATAAATAAATAAATAAATAAATAAATAATTTTTTTTAAAAAAGAACTATAATCCTTGTTTATTAATTTGAATTAGCAACTTGAATATCAGAACTCAAGAAGTAATGTGCTTTGCCTTCTCTACTATCTGTGCTCTCATCCCTTCTTGAAGCTAAAACACTAACTGCTTAGCTGTCTGAATGAAAAACATTTCATTAGGACAAAGAAATTTAAAAGAAGAGATAGCAATTTGAAAATCATATACCATCACACCATTATTCTCCTCATCATTCCATATGGGTTTTATGTTTCCCCCATCCAGATACATAAAATTTATTACCTATCCAAATTGATTAGTCCTTTTGTTTTCTTTATGGTTTCTAGCTCCGGAGTTTTTCACGGGATCAATCTTTTGGTTTATGGAAAACACTATGAAGTAGGTTGGGGAATACTAAACTGTGTTAGATAATCTGTCTTCCTTTTCATTCTTAAATATTAAGGAATAAAATGCACAACACACACATTAAAGGCCATTCTAAGTAGACAGTGAATGTGAAGGGTTTTGTAAATTGCAATGTCTTATATAAATATTATATTATCATCTAAGCTCCTACCAGGAAGTCATCGTCAATCACCTCAAAGGCAATACCATCAGCTGAGAAGGGATAGGATACATTGACCAGTTCGGATGCAATGAAAAAAAAAAAAATATATATATATATGTATTCTGAAACACTATCTATCTGTTCCCATCAAAAACAGTGACTTCAAAATTGTTCTAAATATCTACTTCTGGAATTTAATGTATAAGAAAATGTTCTATTTTTCTCAGTATTGGGCAATGTAATAAAAGCTGTATGTTGTTTTTCTTTAGCTAGTATTGCTCTCCCAACACTCTCATAAAAAACAGGGGTCCAGCTATTGTTTATCCTTTGTGTTGACATTGTCATTCTGTGTACCAGGATGTCATTCCAATGGTGCTTTTCTAACATGTGAGAAAGCACAGGGCAGCGACAGGAGAGCTCGAGCCCAGAGTCTGGAGCAAGCAGGAGTTTTCACCTACATCTCTGACACTGCGCCTGAACTGAGGACCTGACTCATCACTTGCTACTTCAGGCTTGAGCCTTTCTTGTTATATTGATAAAGTACAAAGCATTAGAAGTGGACACAGTGGGCTTTGGTGCCAAGCCTATCCCTGCAAAAGCAAAACAATAGCTTTATAAATTCAATGTATCCTTAGTTTTCCATGGGTATCATTCACCTACCAATCAGTTGCTAATTCTCAATAAATGCAGGGAAATTGGGATGTCCTTAGCATCCCAAGATATCCCACAAGACATAATTAGCAAAACCACGGCAACTGTGGTTTCTGAAGTGGAAGTAGTCAAATTAAATTGAAACATAGGAAAATGGAGACACCTGGGTGGCTCGGCGGTCAAGCGTCTGCCTTGGGCTCAGGGAGTGATCCCGGAGTCTTAGGATCGAGTCCCACATTGGGCCCCCTGCATGAAGCCTCCTTCTCCCTCTGCCTGTGTCTCTGCCTCTCTCTCTCTCTCTCTCTCTCTCTCTCTGTCTCTCATGAGTAAATCAATAAAACCTTAAAAAAAAAGAAATATAAGAAAATGGCAACATATTTTATTTTTGATGAGATATATATATCTTCATCAGATTGATAAAAAAGATTAATTGTATTACAAATCTAAGCTACATATCTATCATGTAAGATTCCATTTAAATGTCTTCCCAACTCTTTGTTCTGTTCATTTCTTATGTTACCATATTTTTCATAATTTTTATTAAAAAAAGAAAACAACTTTCTCTTTTTTTTTTCTTTTAAGGATGTAAGACATCAAAACCTAACCCAAAGCTGTTATTCTTACGGAAGACCAGTAAACCCATCCTGTAACAAGGGATCTGGCTCTCAAAGATTGTGTTTAACCAACTGAGTGAGGAAATACTGTAAGCGTCAAAAATAAGAGATTGCTTTGAAAGATACAAGGTATAAATAATATTTTTTCCAGAAACACTAAAATTATGTTGGGTTGACTTCTAGCTTTGGAAAAGATCATTACAATGCACTGTTGTGATACAACTTAAGCCTCTATTTATCACTGTATTTAATATTCAATTTCATTTTTCATCATTAGAAATCAACAGTTCTTTCTGGAACAAAGTTATGCTATTTGATGCTGAATTCCTTTTTTTTTTTTTTTTTCCTCACCTTATGGTGTACACCCACATGTGCAGGGTTACTCAAACAAATGTTTACACCAAATGTGCAAAGAGTTAGCCTCTAATGAAAACGGTGAAAATACATTTACAGGAGATTTTAGAATTCCAGGCTGGCCTCCATTTATTCAGTAAAATGTCAAAAATAGAAGAACTTTAAATCTTTCCACTTGCCCATTCTCATTCGCACATATAGAAAAAGAAAAAAAAAGCTACTCTAAACCTAATACATATGCAATGTTTGTTTCCTGATGCTAATGGTCAGTCATAACCAGGCACTTGGTTATGTTACTTAATGTGCTACATATTTGGCAATGCTGCTGCGTTGTCAATGAGCTTTAGGGCTGACAGTAATTTTCTTTTCAGGTTTAGTCATATGATGCTTTCCTATAGGAATAGGTTCTATCACAGGAGCAAATTATTCAAATCTAATTTAACAGACTCAATAATTCTCAGTTTTATCTTGGGCATTCTGTATTCCTTTCCCTACATCTAGTGGCTATGTAACAATTCAATTACCAAAGTTCCTCATCCAGAAAGTGCAGCTGATTTCCGGTAATTCTTATTCTGTTTGATTTCTTTTTTTTCCTCCTAGTTTAACACATGCCAGTTGGTGTTGACTGAGTTAAAAATCTTGAAATAAGCCTGGCACTGTGTCACCATGTAGGTTAAGAAATGAAAAAAATTTTAATAAAATACACACTAGAAATGGAAAATAAGATTAGTGGTGACATTTCTTGTCATGAGGGCATTTTTCGTCTATGCGCACAAAATAAAACAAGCTCAATGCAGCTGAAGAAAAGAGGAATGAGAGAGATGATATAAATTGAAAGATGAAAAGGCAGGGGGTGAGTGTAAAGAAGCATGTTGAGAGCACAGAGAGTCAGCTGGCAAAATAAAGCAGCTCCAAGAGCCTC
Organism: Canis lupus dingo; assembly: GCF_003254725.2. Lineage (NCBI taxonomy): Eukaryota > Metazoa > Chordata > Mammalia > Carnivora > Canidae > Canis > Canis lupus. The sequence continues at coordinate 7,277,795 of NC_064245.1, forward strand.
AGAAGGTAAAACTCCAATTAACAGATCAAGTGGGTAAAAATCAAGTCTCCAAATAAAAGAGCAATAGCATAAGCAATTTCAAGGAAGATTAAAAGTACAGTAAGGTGATGAAAGTACTCAAGTCTTTGAGATTATTAGGAATTTTAGGGAATTACAATAACGAGAAAATTGTAAGGGAAAATCTTATATATTCATTCATAAAAGAGTATCACCTGTCACAATCTGTCTGCATGGACGTTAGAACTAGATTCTTGTTCTTCAGGGATCCCTGGGTGGCTCAGTAGTTTAGCGCCTGCCTTTGGCCCAGGGTGTGATCCTGGAGACCTGGGATCGAGTCCCACATTGGGCTCCTTGCATGGAGCCTGCTTCTCCCTCTGCCTGTGTCTCTGCCTCTCTCTCTGTATCTCATGAATAAATAAATAAAATAAAATAATAAAATCTCAAAAAAAAATTCTTGTTCTTCAAGAACAAGGTATGTCTTCTGGTCAGATTTAGGTTTATTTTTCCTACATTTCTCCAAATAATCTTTCTCTGATAAAATATGCAAATACACACACACACACACACACACACAAATATAAACAGTGGAACTCAAAATTCAGAGTAATTAAAAATAGCCTTAATATCAGAACTTCCTGAAACTTATTAGTAATCTGAAATAGTCTAGCAATTAAATCTGGAAATAAATTCTCATAAATTTTATAGGTATATTAGTTATTTCTACAAATAATAAATTCATTAGCGATCAGTAATTATCTGATTAAATTCTCCAATACCAGAAGTAAATATAGATGAATCAGAAACATATATTTGGAGAGAAGGCCTGAGAAAAGTCCCTTTGTGTTAGTATTGATTAAATGAATCAGACAGTGTTTATTTAATACCTGACCAGTGCCAAAAGATCTTTTTTTTCTGTATAATTTTTTATTGGAGTTTGATTTGCCAACATATAGCGTAACACCCAGTGCCCATCCCACCAAATGCCCCCCTCAGTGCCCATCACCCAGTCACCCCACCCCCCGATCCACCTCCCTTTCCACCACCCCTTGTTCATTTCCCAGAGTTAGGAGCCTCTCATGTTCCGTCACCCTCTCTGATATTTCCCACTCATTTTCCCTCCTATCCCCTACAATCCCTTTCATTATTTTTTATATTCTTGTATGAGTGAAACCATATAATGATTGTCCATCTCTCATCGACTTACTCCATTTAGCATAATACCCTCCAGTTCCATCCACGTCAAAGCAAATGGTGGGTATTTGTCATTTCTAATGGCTGAGTAATATTCCATTGAATACATAGACCACATCTTCTTTATCCATTCATCTGTCGATGGACACTGAGGCTCCTTCCACAGTTTGGCTATTGTGGACATTGCTGCTAGAAACATCGGGGTGCAGGTGTCCCGGCGTTTCACTGCATCTGTATCTTTGGGGTAAATCCCCAGCAGTGCAGTTTCTGGGTCACAGGGTAGCCCTATTTTTAACTCTTTGAGGAACCTCCACACAGTTTTCCAGAGTGGCTGCACCAGTTCCCATTCCCGCCAACAGTGCAGAAGGGTTCCCCTTTCTCCACATCCTCACCAACATTTGTTGTTTCCTGTCTTGTTCATTTTCCCCATTCTCACTGGGTTGAGGTGGTATCTCATTGTGGTTTGGATTTGCATTTCCCTGATGACAAGTGATGCGGAGCATTTTCTCATGTGCTTGTTGGCCATGTGTAGGTCTTCTTTGGAGAAATGTCTTTTCATGTCTTCTGCCCATTTCATGACTGGATTGTTTGTTTCTTCGGTGTTGAGTTTAATAAGTGCTTTATAGATCCTGGATACTAGCCCTTTATCTGATAGGTCATTTGCAAATATCTTCTCCCATTCTGTAGGTTGTCTTTTAGTGTTGTTGACTGTTTCCCTCACTGTGCAGAAGCTTTTTATCTTGATGAAGTCCCAATAGTTCATTTTTGCTTTTGTTTCCCTTGCCTTCATAGATGTGTCTTGCAAGAAGTTGCTGTGGCCAAGTTCAAAAAGGGAGTTGCCTGTGTTCTCCTCTAGGATTTTGATGGATCCTTGTCTCACATTTAGATCTTTCATCCATTTTGAGTTTATTTTTGTGTCTGGTGTAAGAGAATAGTCTCGTTTTATTCTTCTGCATGTGGATGTCCAATTTTCCCAGCACCATTTATTGAAGAGACTGCCCTTTTTCCACTGGATAGTCTTTCCTGCTTTGTCGACTATTTGACCATTGAGAGGGCCCATTTCTGGGTTCTCTATTCTGTTCCATTGATCTCTGTGCCAAAAGACTCTCTTAAAGATTCCCTTTGGGAATCTGCAAGTTAGGTAAGAGAAATACAATTAACAATTTTGGAACTATTTTATACTCTTGTGCTCCATAAAGAGTCTTGATAGACTTCTTTAGAAAGAACACTGTAGATTTAAATATACAGTCATAAGAAATAAAAATTAACCACTATTCAGCCCTTAATATGAGAAAGGTGCCTGGAATGTCCATATTTTACAGGGGCCAGACATTCGTCTGGGAACTAACCTCACTCTTCTATCTTCTTTATGCTTAGATTTTGACTAGATTACACAAAGTACTTCTACATATCAATAAGAAAAAAAAAACTTGACAGAAAAGTGGTCAAAATATAGGGGTAGACAATACCCAGGGAAAATTCTGAACATTTGAAACCTTTGAAAAGGCGATCTACACTCTCAATAATCAACAAGATGGAAAGTGAAATAATCTAATAATTAGTAGAAAATAACTATAATTGATTTGGCACTGTACGGAAACAAATAATCACTTATATGTTGTTGATAGAGAACAGTACTGTAACAAGATGTGTCAAACTCGGGCAGCCCGGGTGGCTCAGCGGTTTAGTGCCACCTACAGCCCAGGGCATGATCCTGGAGACCTGGGATCGAGTCCCACGTCTGGCTCCCTGCATGGAGCCTGCTTCTCCTCTGCCTGTGTCTCTGCCTCTCTCTGTGTGTCTCTCATGAATGAATAAATAAAAATCTTAAAAAAATATATTAAATTAAAAAAAAGATGTGTCAAACTCAAAAGTGAGAATGATGGTGAACCATTAAATCTTTTTCTAGGAACATATCTATTAGAAATATTTACTCGTGTAAACAGACATATGACATCTAAGATGTACTTTAAATGAAAGAAAAGGGAGCACCTGGGGGCTCAGTGGTTAAGCGGGTAAATGTCTGGCTTCAGCTCAGTTCAGAATCTCAAGGGTCCAGGGATGGAGCCCTGCATCTAGCTCCCGGCTTGGCAGGGAGTCTGCTTCTCTCTCTCCTTCTCTCTTTATACCTCCTGCCCTGCTAGTGCCTTCTCGCATGCACACACTCAAATAAATAAATAAGATCCTTTTAAAAAATAAATGAAAGAAAAAGATCGAGTAGTAGTAAATAAATAAGGAAATTGCATCATTACATTGTAGAAGGAGCTAGAAGTGGCTGCTGAAAGCTTAAAAGTAGGCTTGCCTGTTTTAATTCTATACTTCTAGATTTTAGAATAATTTATCAAGTGTTTCTGTATACTCATACTCAAAGAGTAATACAAATATAAATTCTTTATGGGTCCTATATTTCTCTCAAGGAGCTATGGGAATGAACTAGACATCAAAAATTGTTTGAATTTTTATAATCTATTTTGTATATGTGTTTAAAAATGGCTTAATGAAATTAAAAATTCTCTAAAAATATTATAAACCCCACTATAAAGGAAAGAATAGCACATTTAGAACCATAAAATTTTGCACTTACTTTTTATATAAGCTTTTATAAAAATCTCTTAAAATCTGAACCTCAGTTTTCCCTGGTCAAAATCATGTCTTCCCTGCTTGACTTCTCATCTCCATAATCATATCTACCCTAACTCTACTTTCAGAGCTAACGCTAAATACAAAGGAATTCTACAAAATTCACTTTGCAAACATCGCAGCATTTAGTACACCAATTGAGCAGAGTACATATTTAAGACTATTGGGGAAAAATATATAACAACCAACGTTTTTTGTTTTTAATATAACTCACTATGCAGAGCTATACTAGACTTCATGACATAACTTCAAGATTCAGTCCCTTATAATTAACCTTTCAACTCTAAAAATATTATCATCAGAAAAATTGTTATAAACTGAAAAAAAAGCCACTAGAATTGTTTCAGAAGTCAACAATGAAATTTTACTGCCTGTCTATAGTCAAAAAGGCTTTGTAAGACTAAAAGAACATTCAAGTTTTTACTCTCAAAAGATAGAGTCAGTTAGCAGCTTGTTGTAATTATTGTATGAATGTTCAGAGACCAGGTAACTACAATAAACAGAAACTGTATTTCCATGTTACTTTAGAGAAAAATCTATTAAAATCATTCCCAAAACTGAATAAATGTTTCAACTTAAAATTGCTCAGGTTAAAGATTGGATGTCGAATAATTACGATAGATGACAGAGATAGATAGATGCATACATGTAATAAAAATTGCATTATAAAGATTGAAGTTCATAATTACATTAAATTAAATAAAAAATAAATCATTTGTTTCTCTAACATTTACCTAGCATTTTTTCCTTACAAAAAAATAACTTGACTAATAAGTAAGTTCATGGCTTGAAAGTTAATATGCACAAATAGTTCTGATGGTGGAATATGAAATGTTTACTTTAGAAAGTGACAGCCCACAGAAGAAAAAGAAAAGAGAAAGGGAAGACACAGTAAGAAAATGATTTAGATTGAAGGTTATAGCAGCTGTGCAAATAAAGAAAATGGTGCAATCAACAGTTCACATCCTTCTGATGGATCATTGAAAAAGCTCTGTGTAAATAGTTTTGACGTTCAAGCTCCTGTAGAAAATAATACAGTAAAAAAAATGCAAGCAAGAAGCTATAAAGTATGAAGAGTCTTGCAATCACTTTTCCTCCAGCAGATATAGGCCACTGATCAGCTGATTTATGTATTAAAAATATAACTCTCAGGATTAGTGATTTTTAAAAATGACAAGGAACTGCAACCTTTGGTGGAAAGCTTAGTAAAGGTTGTATGGACAATATGTTCTGTTGGAGCGCGGGTACTATGCAAATGACAACACGATGGCCCAGACTTTAGCCTCGATGCTAAATCAAGTCTCCAAATGGAGAAATTTCTCTCACCTTAAGATTTTTTAATAAAATAAAGTAACAAAAGTTAATGGCCTGCCAGATGTTCACCACGGGGAGTTTGCTTCACGGAAATTGAAGAAGGAACTTAATTTTGAATTTATGGGAACATTGCCCCGTTTTTCCTTGTTTGTCCCACGTTGCTTTTCAGCTTTGTTGACCAATGCCAGAAGCGCCACAATGGGACTCTTTCAGTGCTATTCATCTCTGCATTAGAACAAGATGTGTTTAACTTTCCCTTTATTTATTTATTTTTCTCGCCAAGGTACAGCTAGAAGTAGTAGTATTATTATCCTGAAGCTGACAATTGCTCTGACAATTTGTGATCAGCTCAACAGAAAGTGAATCGGATGAATCAATGAAAATATCTTAAAGCATAGTCAGCTATTCAAGCCACAGCATTCTCTGAAACAAGGCACTTTATTTCTCAGCTTCTAGACTTAGAGCATTGTATGTGTATTATTCACTTCTTAAATATTTTTGAAAAGGAAATGAAACCGAAACATTGTCCTTGGGTGGTCTCCGAGAGTATATAAATAGTGGAGGAATCAACTTTTTCATAGTCTTAGTTAAGGAGTTGGGGACCTATGAGTGGTTGCCTTTGGAGGGGGTTGAAGTAAGATAAAGAAAGGGAAAGGAAAGGAGGGGAGCTGAAAATGAAAGAATAAAACCAATTGGCTATTCCTCCAGTTACACACCCATATTTATTATTTAAGGAGCGTGTTTAACATCTATCTTATACATAGAATTCTCCACAAATGCTAGATTCAGTCCCTACTCTTTTCTTCAGTGGTTCCCGGTCTTTGAAGTACAAACAGAAATCCCTCAAGAACTTGTTAAAATTGTGGACTCCCAGACCCCACCTGTAGAGAAGTTACATTTTGAAAGGTATCTCAGGAGACTTCTTAAGATGGTGCATGACCTAATGCTTGCAAAATGCTGCTTTAGATCCTTGCAACAAGAATAATAATAAAATCTATGATAATTTTACTTAACAAATAAACATGGGTGGCTTTCTTATTCTGATATCAACAAAAATTATTTTTTAAATGAATATTATAATAAGTACATTATGGTTAATTCAAAGAGAAAATGGAAATTTAATAAATATTTGTTGAATGTACAAGTGAATGAAGAAACGTGCAAACAAGTTTACCTAACATGGGTTCTCTGGATGCTCAAATTTTGTAACCTGGAATACAAACCCTACTTAAAACTGATTAGTTTTCTTCACAATGTACAATTTCAAACCATATGCTGTGTTACCTTACACCAAAGTAAGCAAAAGAAATGCATCGGCAAACAGTACATACAAGTTGCCAAAGCTCCCTCCATTGAAAGATATTAGTCTAACGCATACACCCTTGTTCATTGGCGGTGAAAGCAACAAAAGGCTCAGTATCCATCACTGAAATAAGACAGAGTGAAAAATACATAATTCACCTAATTTTAAGGGTAGTTTTTCCCAAACTTCAATCACATATAAAATAGCTTCATAATTCTGGCCCTGTCCTTGTAAGACATGTCATATATCAAGGAAAAGAATACAGATATTTGTATAGACCCTGCCTATTTTATTTCATGCTAATTCCAGTTATCTCATGAAATCTCTGCTTTATTGTGTTAGCTGTTATTTTCCTACCTCACATTTAAATTAAAAAGAAAAAATCTCGGCTATCAAAGTTAAAAAGTGTTTGTTTCTCTACTACCTAAAATTAGCTCATATCCTAGGGGTAGTGGATTCCCTGCATTTGGAGAATCCAGGCTCAAAGAGTCTCGGCCCCAGAAGCACATAGCTCCTCAGATAATTTCATACCTGCCTATGAATGGACTGCTCCAAATGTTTCCACATATAGGAAATTCTCAAAATGTTCAAAATACTTTAAACTTAAAGAGCTAAGCGTTCATTAGCTCTTCCCAGTGATCTTGGACAAGGAGAATGAAGTAGTGACTTTAAATGACTTTGTTTCCACCCTCACACACACACACACACACACACACACACACACACACACACATTTCCAAAACGAAGCCCGGGTTGAAGAAAACCCCAGGCACTCCCCAGGATCACTCTCCATGTTATAGAGGGAAAAAACTTAAAACTACATGATTCCATTTGCCAAGGTAACTCCGACTGAAATGAGATGGACATTATTCCTCAATTACCAGCATAATCATCTTTATCCATATGTTTGCCTAAGGACAACTGGCCTTAGCATGATGAGTCACATTTTCTAATTTGGTTAAATCTACTTGTGTGTGATTTGTTTTATTGTGTTAAGTTTTATTTAAATTCTTTTTATTTTATGCCTGATTGGGGGGCTTAGAAGAAAACAGATAATTGCTAAAGTGTCATTAAGTATTAAAGAAAATTACATATGATGCTATTTTATATCAGAGAGAGAGAAATTCAGGGGTAAGAAAAAGAGGATTGCACTCAATATTCAGAACTGTTTGTGAAATTTACCTTAACACTGAAAATATAACTGCATCTTTAGACATGTGAGCATTTGAGCAAAGTTGAATATGGCAGCATTTTGTTTCAAATTAATTTGTATCTAATTTCAAAATAATAAATCAGGTTCATTGAGGAAATGAGTAATATATGGATATTATCAGCACCTTGCCCATATGGTGAATTGGGAAATAAATGCCTAATTGGATCCTGATCTGTTTGAAACTATTGCATTTTTTTTTTGTCTTCCCTTAGAATGGGAATTTAACCTCATAAGTGATCTACCCTTTCTACTTGTCTTTGCAGAGGTACCAACTGTTCTGCTTTGCCCACAATAGACCACGAAATAGAGATGTAAAACTTACATATTACTGGGGGCGCCTGGGTGGTTCAGTTGGGTTAAGTGACCGGTTCTTGATTTCAGCTCAGATGATGATCTCAGGATCCTGGGATAGAGCCTCGGAACAGGCTCCGAGCTCAGCAGGGATTCTGTGTGTCTCTTTCCCTCTGCTCCTCCTCTCATGCTCTCTCTTCTCTCTCTCTCTCTCTCTCTCAAATAAATAAATCTTTTTAAAAAACACTTTACATATTACTTAAATCTAATTAAGAATATAGGGATGCCTGGGAGGCTCAGTGGTTGAGCATCTGCCTCTAGCTCAAAGTGCGATACCAGGGTCCTGGGATCGAATTCCACATCGGGCTCCCCTCAGGGAGCCTGCTTCCCTCTGCCTGTGTATCTTCCTCTCTCTGTGTGTCTCTTATGAATAAATAAATAAAATCTTTTTAAAAACTCAATATAACTTTACCAATTGAATAAAGTATTTTGGTTTTCACTCGGGATGGAAATATACAAATAAAATTTGAGATGAACAGTATTTTAATTTTAGGTTTAGATATGATTTTGCATGAACTATCTCCACTTAGTGTATACTGAGAGATCCACATGCACTTCCAGAATAAGAGCTCAAGAAGCCCACAGTGTCCTTGGAGTAACAAAGGCAACCAAATTATTAAATCACAATGGGAGTCTAGAAATGCATACGGTAATGAAGAAAAGAACACAAAGTTGACACAGCAGATGAATAGAAAAACAACTGTACAAATTAAGAAGTACACTAATAAGATGTTTTAAAATTCACAATATCAAATAGGTTTCTCCTCTTATGACCACCATATAATGCTAATGGCAGGTGTGAATTAATACAAGCAACCATATACGAACCACTAATTATGTGACAGGTTGTACCAAGTATTTTACAGACAATATCTATTTCAATCTTGTAACCACACAGTATTATAATACTCCCATTTTACAGACAGTGAAGTTAAGATTTACAGAAATTAAGTAAATACCAGAGTCTCCCGGCTAGTTAATAATGGAATCTGAACTCAAACTAGATCTGATTCTAATACTTGGAAGGTCTTGGCCACTAAGCTCATATCATTTGTGAGCAAGTCCTCCAGAAATTGCAGGCAGAGTATAAAGCTGCCTATTCCCAACCTTACGTCCTTTGGAAATTGTGAGGTCTATCACTTAAATTCCTGTGAATGCTGCCTATAAACAAAAAACAACAGTAAATGTTTGCTTTAATGCTAAAGCTTTGGAACCTGGCCCCAAAAACTGGAGTAACATTTTCACACTTTCCACAAAAGACAGTGACATTTATCCTCTGGCTTTACGTACCATCATGATGCCTGTAGAGTTTGAGAATGTCAGCTAAATAATGTGTGAGAATTATGAAAACACATATTGTTAAAGAGAAAATAAAGTTTTAAAGACAAGGAATTTTGAAAAGAGGAAAAATAAAGGTGGAATATATGTGAAATCACAAATAAAGTTAGTAAAATGCCTTACCAACTGTCGCTTTACCAATCATGTTTTTGTTATTCTGTAGAATATATTATATACGAACACAATTTTTAAATGGCACACAGATATTTCCACATAGAAGAACAGTCACAATCCCTTTAAGCAAAAGCGTCTACTGGAATTATTACTTCTCCAGTTTTCTGAACCATTTAGAAGAGTCTAGGGGATGCTGCAAGTATAAGGCATCTATTTAAAACCCATATTCTTACTATGTGGAGAGAAGAGTAGCAACACGTGTGCTTCAGGATCTTGGCAATTTGTGAACATGCGAAGCAGTTACACAAGCACTTGGCTGAAACTTGCTAAAAATGCAAAGGAGAATGGAAGTGTGGATATATTAACTTTTGAGTCTGTAAGGGGTGGTTTCGAAAGTTTAAAATGAAATGCACATTGCATAATATAAAAATTCTAAGAGAATCTGCCCTAGCACATTACACCACTTCAGTAATAATTCCTGAACAGCTAACAGTGGTCTCAGAGAAGAGTTATCTATGTCTGTATGCGTGTGTGTTTGTTTAGTGTTTTGGTTTCAATGAGATAGATACGTTTAAGACAGATTTCTATCTCAATACTCTATTTTGGAAGTGGCTTTTTACTAGAATTTTTATTTACTACATTTAATTTTTAAAACTATATTAAGTGAAATTTTTCTGCATTCCCTTGGTCTAGTCAACTACAGTTTTGCCACACACTGTACTTCTCAGTGATGTCATACCTATGGTCACCAGTGCGTGACTGTGCAAAAAATAAATGGCAGGACGACACAGCATGCTTAGCAGATGTGGAACATGTATTTGGATCCAAGATATTTAGAAGGTAATAGATTATAGGATTCACAGTATCCGGGAGAAAATAATAAACCACTGACAGTCAGGACATTCTTTCCCTTCCATAGTTGGTTTCTCATCCAGGCTCAGTGTCTGGAGTCATCACTGACATCTCCCTACTTCAGGTCACATATTTAATAATCAAGTCCCGCGGTTCCACTGTCACAGATCTTTCAAATCAATTTCTTCCTTTCTACTCTCATTGCCACCACCATATTTCAGACTTGCATTACCACAATCTGCTCTGTCACAATCCAGGCTTCACGCTAATCAATTCTGAAAATGCCACCGGGTTAATCTTCATAAAACGCAATTCTGGACATGTCACTCACCTGCTCAGATATTTTCAATGGCTCCCCAATGCCTAGAGAATAAAGTCTATATTCCTGAGCTTAGAATTCAAAGTGTTCCCTGTATTATAATTATGGGTGGATGTTTGGTTTCTTCTTAGGCTGTAGAACCATTTTTTTTTTTACTTGTGTGCATATAAAGTAACAGGCACAGAAATGTACACATAGAAGCACATATTCATTCTTAAAGAGCCTACCACGGCTCACATATCTATCTTTCTCAACTCTATCTAATTATCATTGGATTAAGCTCTCTTATCTTTTAATTTCCTCTGGACTATCATATTCATTATTTCAGAAATTTTTTACCATGAGCTTTTCTGAATTAAGTATCAGAGACCGTTTCTCCAAAGTAATCATCACTGTTTATTCTATATTGTTGATATGAGACAAAGAAGAAAAGATATTCGATTACTTACCTGTGGAGCATAAAGCCCTTGGAGTCAGAGACTGACACTGATCTTTAGTCTTCCTCATCTTTCCATCCTTACTCCCCTTCTCCAATTTCTCAGTAATCTTGTATAAATCTGACAAATTGTTTGCTAATTTCTGAATGCCCTGGCACAGAGAAATTAGGTAAAAGAAAAAAAGGGTCAAGTGAGATTTTTAAAGGCCGTATTTGTCTGAACTAATTATTTTATTTTGCTGTGAGTTAGACTATGCTGCTGCATTAACAGTCCACTTATTCAGGAGTAGTTTATCAACGCTGCCTCTCTCCGCACAGAGAATGATTACAGGTGAATCTCCACACGGGTAATTTAGACGGGAGCTCACTTATCAGACCACTTCTGTTCAAATCAGAACTAAAAATACTTTGGGGGCCCCATAAATGTTAAATAGCACAAAGAATAATAATAACTAACCTCTTCTTAGTACATGTGTTCTTGAGTACACATACTTAAATTTTTCCCAATTATAATTCAAGAACATTTCAGTTCCCTTTATTCAGGACCATTATTCAGGCTCTTCTGGAAATGTTTTATTCAGGTTGCACATCTTTCCTCCGCAGTCTCTGATTTAGAATTCAGCTCTCTGATAATGAGTGGAAATTGGGGTCTGAAAGAGAAAAACATCATTTTCTTAAATAATGCTACAGGCATACATTGTCTTAATCTGGGAAAAAAAATGAAATCCTAAAATATTTTTTTTCTAAACTGTTAAAATGCTTGAGCTTTGAAAACAGAGGGGGAAAAACAAATTACAATACAATTCAACTCTGTTTTTAAATATTTGTGATCACATCTGTGACATTACAGCATAATCATAGGAGTAACGTGAAAAAAAAGTCCTGAAAGCAGTTTAGTGGTGTTCTCCAGGCAAATGTGCAACCTGACTGGACATGCATTGTGGGTATAAGTAAAAAATATTAAAAAATCTCTTTTTTGTGTGTGATGATGATACTTGCTTTTATTGTTGTTGCTGCTGATAATAAATAAAAAGGCCTGATCTCAATAGGACATCCGTGCTCAACCTTTTCCCTGGGCTGTAGTTTCTTCTCCTGTTCACACCTGAGGACAGTTGGGCCAGCCTCTTAAGCACTGTAAGGAGATCTGAGCAAAAAACCTTTCAAAATAAATCAGCCCTGTTTATCCCCAGCTCTGAGAGCTGGAGCAACTCATCCCAACACTTGCCTGTGTTTCACTGTGGAACAGGTTGTCTTGTTTCAGCTCTTTCATAAAACCAACCCTAACACATATCTACTTGGCCATTCTTGGCAAAAACAGAAATAAAAAATAGCCAGTCCTGGAGCATTGGAGTACTGTAAGTTCAGAGTGCTTTGAGGGTCCAGCTGAGGCAACGGGGACCTCACAGCTGAATGACTGCTTGCTAAAGGCATAGTGGAAGGACACCAGGGGCATAGGAACAAAGTCAAACAAGCATCTGAGTGAGGAAATGTGCCTACCCCACAATGACTTGCCCAGGAAATCAGGAGGCATTTAGGACCACCTTCTTTTTAAAGATTTTATTTATTTATTCATGAGAGACAGAGAGAGAGGCAGAGACACAGGCAGAGGGAGAAGCAGGCTCCATGCAAAAAAGCCCGATGTGGGACTCGATCCCAGGACCCCGGGGTCATGTCCTGAGCCCAAGGCGTCTAGACACTCAACCACTGAGCCACCCAGGCGTCCCTAGAACCACCTTTTTTTTTTTTTTTTTAAATGACCATCCTGACAAGAGCTGTTAAGTATTAAACAGGTGTATGCTATCCGTGCTTGCATTCGGATCTCCCAACTTAGTGGTGTCAGTAGAACTAATGACTGAGATAGATAAAGTGGCATACTTCCTGCATGGATTAAGATTCTGTATGAAAGCCAAAATAAAGTGCTGCACACCTGCCACATTTGAGAAAACATAGTCATAATTCCTAAGATGCTTATCTAAACTTTCTGGTCTTAAATTCTCAAATGGATCAGCTCAGAAAGATTTCAGATATTTGGAAGTTAGAGAAAATCACAAAAACTTCTGCAGGCATATATCAGTTCCAAATCTCTTACTCAGGAGAGCATCAAAATTACATTTGCTCTGACTCCTGCATGTGTGATCTGATAAGATCACTGACATATATTAATTGCTGCAAAATGAAACAAAACAATGACCCAGAATGAATAAAGCACTGATTTAAAAATATCCCTCATTCTAATGCTCTATTGTTGAATTAGTTAAATTTAAGAATATAAACATAAACTCTTCTTTGACAGGTAAAATAAAAACTTGCCAATGTTTTGAAATTTCCCCTTAGAATTTTAAGCTACCTTATAAACATTATGTTTTCTTCCTTTTTTTTTTCTTTTTCTTCCATAGGAGTAAGACTGTATTTGGACTTTTTTTGACATCTCAGCTCAGTAATTCAAAAAAAAAAATCATCTGCTCTATTCAAGATGTTTTGTTATACATTATACAGTGTAAAATGATAAATAAGACTTTAGTCTCTATCATCAAAAGATATATTCTATGAAATTTTGTAGGAAAATTACATGTTTAGAAAACACAAATATAGTATAGAAAGTTAAATGCTGTAAGAGGGATACAAAATAATTAGAGGAATGAAAAATTTTAAAATTATATTTTCAAAAATCGAAGATTTTATTATTAAGATAATATTGGACAAATATAAGCATTTCAACAGAAATAAAAGGTAAGGCCTTTTCAGAAAAAGAAAATACTTGAAGTAATATTAAAATAGACATAATAGAATGAAGTTCTCTTTGTAGATAGGTTAGGGGCTCAGATTGCCTAAAACAAAGGGTACATGAAGAGAAAGTAGTTGATTAAAATGCAAAGGACAAAGAATAAAAAAAAATTTTTTTTAAAAAAGCAAAGGACAATGGGAGTAAGATCACAGAAGCCTTTAGCCATATTAATCAGTATGAAATGTGTTCCATAAGCTGTGGAGAATTATTAAGGTGAATTTTTTACTAATTCATTTTATTATTTTATTTGGCAAGCAACACATAACATTATGACATTAGAAAGAACATTACATGATATCTCACCACAGTTAACCTTTCAGGGTATACCATTTTAAAACATTTACAAACATGAGACTATACTAAGGATCATGTTAAGTTACTTGCTTTTTAAATTATATGTGTATATATATTTAATATATAAAGAAAGTTCCTGCATAACACACTTTTCATATCTTTCTTTTAAATAACTCCATAAAAGTTTATTTCTTGAGTGTATCCTCATTTATATCACCATTTCTATATTTTCACACATTAAATTGCTTTTTTAAAAAAATTATTCATTTATTTACTTGTTTATTTATTTATTTATTTAGAGAGCAAGCACATGAACCAGGGGAGGGTCAGAGGAAGAGGGAGAGAGAACTTCAAACAGACTCCCCTCTGAGCACAAAGCCTGACATGGGGCTCAATCTAATGACTTTGAGATCATTACCTGAGCCAAAATTAAGAGTCAGATGCCTAAAACTGACTGAGCCACCCAGCCACCCCACATTAAATTGCTTTTTATCATTATTAAAAATAAGTACAACAAAAATATTTATTAATACCTACCATATGTCAGACACTGTTGTAGATAATTTTCATAAAACAGAATAAAATAGACTAATTCCAAGCTCCCACGAGACTTAACTTTTTGGATATACACTAATATCTCTGTACGTGCATTTTATCATTGATTTACTTATATCTTTAAATGAATGCTGGGTGCCAATAGAATTGAATGTTTTTAAGGGTATCGATGCATACCCCCACAAGCTGTATATAAGAGTACATTTCTGCCCATACCTCTGACAACATACAGTATTACCAAACATTTGTCCTTTGTCAAAAGGGATGTAAATTACACATTTTCATAATGTATTTTTTCTTTAAAAGACTATCTAAAAAAAAATAAAATAAAATAAAAAAGACTGTATCTAGAGAGTGAGAAAGAGAGAGACAGCATGCAAGCAAGTGGGAGAGGGACAGTGGGGGAAGGAGAGAGAATCTGAAGCAAACTCCACACGCTCAGCATGGAGCCCAATGCAGGGCTTGATCTCACCATCATGAGATCATGACCTAAGCCGAAACCAAGAGTCTGTCGCTTAACCGACCAAACCATGCAGGCACCCCTATAATGCATCTTTTTACTTTGCTACTGATTTTCAACATTTTCATTTTTGCTGTTGTTGGTTATTCTTTTGCATGTAGGAAGTGCCTGTTTATCTCTAGCATATTTTCATTTTTATTTTTTATTTATTTGTGATATTTCATCATAAATTAAGAAAATTCTGTTAGTTATTTATTTTTCAACTATTTCCTCAATCTGTCATATATACCATAGATATATTACATATATCTGTAATATATATGTATGTATGACACTTATATATGAGAGAAAAACATCTATTTTTTAATTTTTGTAGTAAATTTTAATAGAGAGGTTTATGATGATTTTGGCTTCTGGTATTGTTTTTAAAGGACTTACTAATGTCAGTAGTTATACAATTTACCTATATTACCACTACAAAACATCTTTTACATTTAAGATGTAAATCTTGTTGATTGCATCAACAACTATATGTTATGTGATATAGGAGTCAAATTTCCTTTTCTAAGAGGTGAGCCTCCTATCTCCATACTATTAATTGACCAATTGATTATTTTCCTCAATGATTAGTTCTCAAATAGTAAATTTGTCTCTATAAAAGCATGATTTCTCTGAGATATAGGGTGCAAAAATTTAAAAATAGCTCAGTAAAACCATTTTCCCCTTATACTTTCCCAATGCTTCCATAACTCCTGTCCAGGATTAAGACAGTAGCTGCCAATTCTTTACTGATATAAGAGAATTCTGAGGCTTCCAAGACTCCCTTCTAATTTATCCCTAAAAGCTGATGATTCCAAAAGCCACTATTTGCTTTTTCTAAATTTCTAAATACCTAACTTTCTAATATCCATGTATTATTTCATTTTTTAGTATGAATACACAACTCAACTCTAACGAGAAAAAGAGACAGTAGTTTCTTATAGATAGATTTCTATCTGTAGTTTAAAATTTATGCTACTTGGGTAAACCCTAGAACCCAATGAGTACCTCCATATACCTCTTAAACAGGGGGCCAGTTCAGCTAAGTCCTGATCTTGAAGAAGCCATTAACAATAGTACCCTCAGATCTCATTGATGGAAAGTAAAAGAATCCCCAAGTGAGAAATGGAACTATTACAACTAGACTGGGAAAATGGAGGCACAGGTAATTGCTTAGCCATTTTCCTCTCTCTCTCTCTCTCTCTCTCTCTCTTTGTAACATCCAAATGATAAGGTCTTTCTTTTTCCCTCCCCAAGTTTTAGGTGTAAAGATTTTTAAGTCGTATTTAAACTGTAGCTAATTTAGGAAGACTTGAAACTTCTGTGCCTAAATTACTGGATCTAGTTCTGAACCTGTATCTCTGTAGAGGAAGATATGAGTTACCTGGGAACACATCAAACTAAATACACCCCGCCTATACACACACGCACACACACACTCTATATAATGGAGATCTCCCTATGCCTCCCATTTGCCATTAAAATCACTACAACATAAGCTCTAGCTTCTAATGGAAGTGGATCGAATTTCTGGGATGTGTTGAGAATCATTTCTTTATTAACCATAAGAGATTGAGAAACACCTTTACATTAACTAGAAGTTTATCATGTAATCATTCAATAAACATTTTTTGAGCAACTACTACCTCTTTAATGCTCAGCCTATATGAATACAACCGGGTGAAGAAGAGGCACAGGATTAAATAAACCAGCAAGTTCAGCATGGAGAGACCAAGGAGAGGTGTAAAACAGAACAACACTATGGAACTATGCAGAAAGAATATCAATTCCATCTCAGCCAGTTAGGGAAAGATGTCCAGTGGAATTAGTATCTATGCTGAAATCTAAATGATGAAATAAATTCGGCAAAAAGCAGAAGAAGAAAGTCTCTGGTAGAGGCAAAAGCTTATATTAATGTCCAGAAATGAAAGATTATATCATGTCTGGAGAAATTTAAAAAAAAATCCGGAATGACCAGAGCATAGAATTTAAGTCAAAGAAAGGAGAGAGGTAAAGAGATAAAAAATGAGGTTAAAAAAGCAAATAGGGTGATTATGAGGCACCCACTAAGCCGGTAAATGTGTTTGAATTCTACCAAAAGAGCACAGAAGAGCAAAATGGTTATTTTAAGCAAAGAGCAACCTAAAATTTTCCTTTGAAAAGAAAACTCTGATTGCAATGTGCAAAACAAGAGAGGAGGGCAAGTCTACAGTCATGGAAATGAGTTAATAGGCAAAAATGTTCCGTATTCATTTCTGAGTAAGAGTTCAAATAAGTATTAAGCAACTAGAACTCTCTGGCTAACCATTGATTACCCTGTGAATTATCTAGTTAAAACACAGTGTCTTAATTGTTATACTTAATAATTGCACTGTTTATAATTTAAGTTGTTTATTATCTAAGGTTTAACACTCAGAGAACTGATTAAATTGGGTAACTCCTCTCTTGGATGGAAGCAATAACCTTCAATGGAATGCTAACTACCTCTGAGAATTATGTTTAACTCCGACTTTCTTTGCCATAGGCAGAAGTAATTGATTTTAGGCTGGGTGAACTGGTTCTTAATACATATGCCCACAGGGAGAATGTCATTTTAATAAGATGCTTCTACAAGCCACATCCTACTTAAAATAGAAGGTTTTCCCTTTGCTTTTATAAGCAAAAACTGAAGGAGTCCTGTTTGCCCTTAAGTTCATAGTAAACAACTGTGAAGTAATGTAACACTGAGTCGGCAGTCTACAAAGTACCTCTTTGCCAATTCAGCTATCTATGTTTTGTTTTGTTTGTAGCTGAAGCTTTCCCAGGAAAATACATCTATGTTTAACATTCTTGAAAACCGCTAATTAGTACACCTAAATCTGCTTGTATTGGCTCTGCAGCAGTTGTTCTCCTGATTTCCTAATCTATTGTTTTGCTCTGCAACCACCATGGCGCAACTAAAATAAAAGTATTCAAATAATTAGAAATTGTGGAGGGGAGATAATAAAATAAACCACTGCACCTCAAGAGATCAAGACAAAAAAATGGAGAGCCTTCAAGAATAAAAAATCATCAGTTCATTGAAACAGTCAAATTTTGATGTTGATTCAGATTTGACCCAATCCTGAGTAGTTCAAAACTACTGAGTTGTAGAGAAAATCGTTCACATGTTTCTTTCAATTCATTATTTATATATCATCTGTTAAAATGTTTAATTTTGGTAAATGTTTTCTAGCTCACATAATACATTAGCATCATGTATGTTATATATAATATTAACTTTATTTATGAATACATCCATGTCATATATGTAGGCCTAAATTATCTATATAACAAAGTTAATTATCATGCAATCAAATTTGTTGCCCATTGTTCTTACATCTAATTTACCAAAATGCCATATGTAGCCTACTTTTAGGCATTTACATAAAATTAAACATTTATATTAAAAAAACAGTTACTTTAAACTTTTCAAGTTATGGTTGGTATTATAGTCCTTCAACAATAACTTTCACAAACTTCATCACAAACCACTGGTGTAACCTGGCTTATTTTATATAATACACAGATGAACTTTTACAACTATTTTATTAGTTGTGTATTTATTCTAATGTCAGTTAGAAAAATTGCACACAAATGCCACGGACATCAAGGCGTTGGGCTACAAGGACTTGGCTGCCACCCCCAAGGACAAACTATCCTTAACATGAGATAGCCTGACCTCATCATGATCTACAAGCGTCGCTATCCCTAATTCCCTCCTGGAACATAGGGAATTACTACTCAGAAGTACTACTCAGTACTCAGAAGCCAAGATCTCGCTGTCACCCAAATCTGCATCTTCCCACCATCCCCAGAGGTGTGGGCAGAGAGCTGGACCTCTGGAACCATCTCCCATGCTTCACCTCAAGAATCACTGGGACCTCTCAGAACACCCTGGCCCATTTCCACCATCATCCTACTCAGATTCTAACATGTACAAATAGCCATGCATCCACAAGCAGAGAGAATCCATGGAAGGCAGCTCTCAGAGCAAGCCTTTCATTGAGGATCTTATCATCAAGTCATCCAAGTTCCCCATAACCCAGTCACTCACTTCGACCCACCCACCAAGATTGAAACTGATTATTGGTCATGCCCTCTGTCACTGGTCATTGCAGAAACAGAAAGACAGAAGCAGAAGGAGCACAGAAAAAGGCAGAAGAAGAGGATAAATCCAGAAAAGAGATGAAAACTCCCAGGAAGAGTCAGAGAAAGGAACTCGGTAAGGTGACTTTCTAACGTAGGAAAGATAATCTTCAAGAAAGAGATGAAAGAGTCATCGCCTACATGAGGAAAACTCAGTCCCTACCGGATCAGACACCCTTTGAAACCTCCCTGCACTCTAGGTCACCTAAGTGTTCTCTCCCTAACTAAGGCAAGACCACGCTGAGCTAGCTACAGTCCACAGACTTCAGCCCGTGGGGAGTGAGATTGGAAGGCCAGGACTGTAGATCTGTCATTATGAAATGCTGGTAGCAACCAATTAAAGGTAAACCGAGTTTCCTCCAGATGTGGATGAGATGAGGTTTGAGATGTGTCTCTCAAGTGAGGATTTATCAGGGGTATTTTCCATATCTCCTGAATAATTTGACAAACTGGCTCTGTTAAAGCAGAACAAACTCAAGATAAAGTATTATCTTCTCTGATTGTCCCCACCATCACTCTCCATGACTGGAGCTCACTGCTTCAGGGCTCTGGAGCTGGGATCACTGATCCCAAGGCTTCCTTTTCCTATAGTGAGCAGGGAGTGATCATCTCTTGGGGAGCAGGGAGGTGGGACAGAGCTGGATTTGGCTCCATTCCTCAAGTGGAGAGGCAGCCAAGAACTTTGCAGCCCCGGGGTTGTGAGACATGGACTTTCTCCCCCATAATGAGGGGGTAGGGGTGCTCTTTCTCATCCCTGGCACTCAATGCACAAGGCAAACCCAGTCTGGGCATAAAGTTATGGTTTTGCCCACACCCACAAGAAGAGGAGCAATTAAGAAAAAAATGAACATGGCTCCTAGTGGTCAGTCCTGTCAGGTTTGTTGACCATTAGGTAAGTACAACCCTTGGCCCTGATTGGTGAGTGTGAGAAGCAGCCAGGCAGGCAAAGAAACTCCAAGACCCTGTGTGCCAAGCTCTTATCCTCATCTCAACTTTTATAGCTTGCCCTACACCTGGGCCTCTACTCTTCTGACTCCAGCAGAAAGAGGCTCCAGCTCAAGGAGATCTCTAGCAGGGAGGCTGCCCTGTTTACCCTCCTTTACTTGCCACCCTCAAGAATGGAAGTCTCTTGCTCCAGTACTGACTTCCTCAGAAGCCTTGGTTTAAGTTGGAGATGTCGTCTATACAAAACCCCAGTCTACATCAGACTCAAGCCCAAGTCAACTTGAACTCTACATTCTAGAACCAACTCAGGTCCTGGGCAGAACCCAAACCTTCAAACTTCTTTGGAGGAGATTAAGAGAAACGGTTACAAGGACATTTCTCAGCATCTTGGCTACCTAGTCCCACTCATATACATGCATCCTCCAACATACTCTTTAAAGAATGGCAATTTATTGGAGCACTTCCCCCTTGCTTTCCTCACCTATCTCCTCTCTGCCCAACATAAATCACACTGTCATTGTTTCATTCTCTACAAATATATACGTGAATATAATTTTACATTTCATATATATACATTTCATATATATTTATATATATTTACAAATACAGGAATATCTGGGTCTCAGTTTTGTTCTTGCCCAGACTCTGGCATCTCTTTCTACTATGTGTATGATAATGCTGGGAAGGGAGGGCTGTGCTTGGAATTAAAGGTTGCAGTGGATCCCACCCCATCCCCAAATTTTATACACATATACACACACACACACACACACACCATATGAATGCTCTATTATTGCCAATATTTAAGTAAAACAAAGTAGTAAAAAAGGTTGTATTTCAAATGTGTGTTTGTAGACAGAGAGAGAACTCAATTACAAATGATAGATAAGGAAAAATTTTGAAGATAGCTTTTTTCCTGCCTTCAGACTTGAACTAAAATATCGACTCTTCCTAGATCTTGACTCTGCTGGCCTTTGGACTTGAACTATACCATCAGCTCTCCCGGGTCTCTACTTTCTGAGTTACCCTACAGATCTTGGGACTTGCCAGCTTCTGCAATTGTATGAGCCCATTCCTCACTTCCTTATAATAAATCTCTTGATACATGGATAAATAGTGAGAGATATAGATAGACACTGATGAAAATATACAAACTAAAAAGTTGGAAAAGAATTTCTTATTGTACTGATGCCATTACTTACACACACACACACACACACACACACACTCCACTTCTCTGCAGTACCCTGAGTAATATACTGTTACATAAAAAGACTGAAGATAACTCTCCATCCTAACATGAGGACCAGGAGATGAGTTCATGTTTCACATGTTATCCAGTAATGGAAACAACATGAAAAAAAAAGTTATCTCCCAGAAAGACATGATGACTTTGATAACACCTGCATATTTTTATAAAATGCTTTCCTGAAAAAATAATTATTATTTTGGGACAGCCAAAAGTTAAGTCAGTCTCCTTAATATTATAATTGTATTTAAAATTTTCTCCTCACCAAGGACTTACTTTCATGTGCTTCTAATCGTGAAAGTGCACTTTACTAGAACTATAGAGTATAGTGTTAAAGAGATGCCACATTTACCATTGAGCAGTAACATAAAATCAATGGCAGCTAGTCATACAGGCTTTTTCAATTTCCATCACACATGGTATGCGGCCCTTGGTTCAGTGGATAATCCAATTGTAAACAGTGACTCACTGTTAACAACTCTAGGAAATAGGATTAGCAATTTCTAATTTAAAAGTAAACCTATTTCATTTTTGTCCTGCAAATAAAAACAATGTGTTCAGAGATTAAGCTTTTCAGCTCTTAGAGCTCCCCAGAAACAAAAATGCTGGAGACAAACTTTTATTGTACTAATGCCATTAATGGAAATCAATGAGTTTATGTTCCTAATAGCTTTTTACAGTTTGGTACTACTACTACTACTACTACTACTACTACTACTACTAGATTGAATTTCAATTAGAGGAAACTTGACGTTTGAATGGAAAGAAAAATGAATTGAACCTCTGGAAACTAAAAATCTTAGACATATCCTCTACTCAATGCAATCAGGAGAAAAAAATAAAAGTTCATGTATCATTATATGTTTGTTTCCACATCAAAAGTTTTAGATGAGATTTTATCAACTTGGTTTTTCTAGGAACACACTTAGATTGAATCAAAGATCTTGTAATTTTTGTGAATTATTTATGGTGCCATTCTAAAACTTCCTTTTCCCTACTTATCTGTGAATATTTTTAGTAAAACATTGCCTTGATCGAAAACTATACTTCCGTACTGAGTTACAGACTCTTCTCAGCTCCCTATTCCAAAGAACAGAGGATTGTAGCTTTTTTTTTTCTGCTTTTAAAATACAAAAGTGTCACTGTGTTAGGCCACTGGGTCTCTGTCAATAATACTCATGTTTGACTTTTTTAAAAATGCCCACGCTTGAACTCTATATCCAGGGATTTCTCTAATTGGTCTGGCCTGGAAACTGCTAATCTGTGATTTTTAAACTCCAGATATTTATAGTATACAGCCATAGTGGGAAACACTGGCCTAGATTAACCAAGGAAGGGTTACACCAAAAGAAGCCTCAGGCTATGTAACTGGGATTTAGAACCACAATATTTATTGTCCAAGTTTGTAGCAAGAAAACTGTACTGAATCCAAAGGGCAACTAAGATCAATCAAGAGACAGAATAAAGTTAGTGGACAGGAAAGTCAATATTGCAAACTGAAGGAGTTTTGTGGAACAGTTTTTATGACTTGTGACCATTGGCAGAAAGCAGATTCAGGAGTTAACTTGAATAAGCCATTCGAGTCTGAAAAGACTAAGAATAAATATCTCCCTAGCTACTTCTGTGGGAAACTTGACTACCTGTCCAGACAAAGAAATTATATTATCCTGACATCGCAAGGCACATTTTTTCCCACCGAACTCATTAATCATCAGCAAACTTGTTCACATCATTCTGATATAAATACATGCTATCTAACGTGAGATTAGAGAAGGTTTGTGTCATTTATAAATTTATGGTGGACAGTAGTTAAAAACAGAGCTCTAGGTCCATGAATGACCAGTCTCACCCACCTTTAAAATCACACTCACCTACAAATTTGTAAAGTATTTTTATAGAACTCATTGGACTTTGGAAGCCACTAGAGTTAATTCATTTATCAGCCTTTTATTTTGTATTAGCTATATCTCAGAGGCACTATACAAGATGCTAGACACTCCGGAAAAGATACAGGTCCTGTCCTCAAAGGTCTCACATTTTCACAAACAAACAGAAAGTTATCAAACTATTAAAATATACTGAGGATACTGCATCATCAGTGATATACTAGCAGATAAAAACAAGGTGTGAGAAGGGCAGCACAAAAGAATTCAGTAGGTGTGGTTGGGAGTCGATTGCTGGGGACCATCAAAATGCTTTTGCAAAATTATATCTACAGTGATTCCTAAAGCAAGAAAGGAAGTATTAAGGGACTATAGCGCAGAGACACAGAAAATTCAAAAAGCATGCGTTAGGGTATGGTCCAAAAAGGGGCTGCATGGAAGGAAAGACATGGGAAGGACAGAACAAGACAAATACATATTTGCTTGTTTGTTTGTACCCAAGATTGTTTAAATTCTATCTTAAATGTAATAAAGAACAATTTAAAGATTTCACACGAGAGTGTGAACAATTAGATCTTTAAGAATAAAGAGAAGCTAAGTGAGAGACAAAAGCATTCATGATAAGCCTACTGAAATAATACAGTTGATATTTATTCGAAACAAAGCTAACACATGGGATCCGTGGGTGGCGCAGCGGTTTGGCGCCTGCCTTTGGCCCCGGGGCGCGATCCTGAGGACCCGGAATCAAATCCCACATCGGGCTCCCAGTGCATGGAGCCTGCTTCTCCCTCTGCCTATGTCTCTGCCTCTCTCTCTCACTGTGTGCCTATCATAAAAAAAATAAAAAATAAAAAATAAATAAAGCTAACACAGCTAAGATAGAGTCTGAGTATGGAGCGAACTGAATTCATTGAAGAGGCATTTAGAAATTGACAGGATTTAGCGAATAGTAGGAATGAGGAGGGCTAGAATAATATAAAAATGACTCCCAATTTTTAGCTCACAAAATTAGATGAAACTGAAGTACCATTCACTAGGGGGGGATAGAATGAAACCGTTAATTTAGGACAGAGATATTATGATGTTTAGTCTTAAACACGTTTAATTTGAGGTACCACTGGCCAGTAAACAGGAGCGATCATAGAACTGTTGGGAGACATGCTAAGAAGCACAGGAGCAAGTCTGTGTTTGAGTCAGGCATTGTGAGTCATTAATCTATAATTCTTTGTTACAGCCATGGGTCTTCTCAGAAACCTGATTCCCAAGCTTTTCCTTCCTGAGGAGACCACAGGATCAGCTGATGGTAATACTCGGGTGACAGAAAAGGTAGCAGAATCCGCACCTTTGTCACTCAGTATACTTTTTGAGAAGGCAATGGGCTTCAGATGAAACCATGGGAAACACAAAAACAGAGAGCATGGTGGAGGATATATCTCCCAAAAGGATGCTAAGATAGACAATTCAAAAAATATGAAGAAAACAAAGAGGCCAAGAGAAGAAAGCACTTTAATGGGAAGAAAATGAAAAAGTCAACTCTACTACCAAATACTACTCAGAAATTAATTATATAAATACCATAAATCGTTCGATTTTACAATTGGAAGTTTTTGGCAATATTGGCAAAAGTAGTTCCAGCAATTTCCAGGGATGGGATTCTAATAACAGTGAGTTATGCATAAGAAGCATGAGTAAGAGATGAAAGGTATTCTTTTGAAACCCTTGGCTGTTAATGGACAGAATTATATGGTGCGCTGCCTAGAAAAATATACCAGACTGAAATGAGTTCTGGGTTCATTAATTGTTTTCGGTTGGAGAGATGGAAATGTATTGAAAGGAGTAGTTATAGGAATCTTGCAGTTACAAGAGTCAGCCATGATATTTGATGGATTGATGCCCTGAGGAAACAGGGATGATGGCACCCATAGCAAAGTAGGAGGGAATTTTTTTTTTTTTTTTTTTTTTTTTAGCAGAATGTCTGCTTCCTCTGAGAAGGAAAGGAGAGAAGGAGAGAAAAGCTTGAGTGGACACAGAAATGTTGAGAAACTAGAAGAGTCCTGCTACTCTGTTCTGTTTTCTCTGTGAATTCCAAAGCAGAGTCAACTTCTGTGAATCAAAGGATAGGAGCAGGCTAGGGAATTTGAGAAGAATTATCGGAGCCTAGAATAATAACGCATAGAAGAGAGACTGATGAAAAGCTTAAAGGATTTCCAGGAAGATTTAAGTACCCAACTGAAGCTAGAAACTATAAATCTGTTCTGGCCCATCCTTCCACAGCTATGTGATTTCCTTTAGCGGTGGTCGGTTGTCCAAACATAGTTAAACAGATAATCCAGGTTGACGACTAGGTTTCAACGTGCAAGCAGTGAGAAACAGAGGGAGACAAAGCTGCTGAGGCTATTGGAGAAAGGAGATGAAAATGAGGTGCACAGTTTCAGGATAAAATGCAGAAGAAAATGAGGCTGGGATAGAGAAATAGAAAACTAATGGAAAACTAAAAAATCAAGGATATGAAAGTTACCTTGAAATTAATGTATGGGTAGAGTGAAAAAAAAGGAGCTGGAGATTGGAAAGGCATATTCGGCAAGCGGGCTGGGGCAGCCTACTACTGCATACTACAGCTATCATTTTATTTTGTACTATTATCTTCCACAGCCATCCCCGGTACTCAATAAATGTTTGTCAAATTAAACTTATTCTGATATATATAGAAAAGAATTTTTGAGAGATAAACCACAAGGTACTCTACATTGTAAAATACTTTCCTCACACAGACAGAGCACAAAGGTCTTATATTCAAGCTAGTAAACCACTCAAAAGCAATAGCGAGCACTAAGCCTCCAATTTCATCCTAAAACTCAGAGGATCTGATTCAAATACCATGTTTTGGCCACTACGATTTAATTTTAAAACTAGATGAGTCATCCTGTTCATGAGATATTTTAAGTAAAGATTGCCCTGCATGAAGAGACACCCTATCTAAGCCTAAAACTAATACGGAGGAAACACAGCAAATTATACACAATCTCTGTTGCTGGCTTTTTTCCACAGAAAAGTAGATTAGTTACCAGAATTTGACTTCACTCAGCTGAAGAAATCGATCCTGGGGATGCATATGTTGACAATCATTTGTAACCATATCTACCTTTCTCGTTTTAGAGGAAGAAAGTCCTTAGAGATCACTTAATCCAAGCACTTCATTATGCAGCATGAAGAGAAAGGTTAAGTGATGTATCCAAGGTCATACAGGAAGTAAGCAGCTACACTGTAACCAGGACCAAATTCCTCCACTACAGTGAAAATTGCTGGAATATTAAAGAAGCTCTCTAGTTTATTTATGTAAAGTATGTATATCAGTGAAATTGAATAAAATGGCCATCATTTCAATAGAAGCGATTGCTTTCCATCTACCCCTTTATTAGAACACTGTGGGCTAAAATCCTACCTATGAATCTTCTTTTTTGTTGCAGATGAGCAAAAGGTTCAAACAGATGATAACACCCACACCCACATACATTCACAGATTGAGGGGGATGGATAACAGGAAGATCTATGAAAACATAATTCACAAATGGAAGTTTCTCTCCCTGGATAATTAGAAATAGGTTTTATTTGCTTACCTTTTGTTTTTGTTTTTGTTTTCTTGTAATCCCTGATGTGTTTGACTAAAATGGTAATTAGCTATATTTTCCATTTTGGTTGAAGCACATTGTAGATCATGTGTAGTGTAGTTCTGGTCTCAAGGGGGAAATGGATAATCAGGAGAATATTTTTCAATGTCTCCTCTCTGTAAAGATTTACTGAGTTGTCTCTAATGTACACTGACAGCTTCTGCATTAAAATTAAAGGAAAGTAGACATCGATATTGTCAAGCAAAAGAAAAAAAAAAACCTCTACCCTTTCATTTTCATTCTACTAAAATAAATCAGGTCTGTATCTTTTAATATTTTATTAGAATTGTTCATTTCTGAAGGTCAAGAGCAAAAGGACTTTTCAAAGTTTAAAAAAGATTCAAAAAAAGGTGGCAGTTAATTGATAGTCCCCAGACACCAACAAAAGTCTGGACTAGAAGCCTAAAAGCTTTATTAATTTCCTTGTTCAAGTTACTGGTGTTATTTGACTATGCAACTTAACTTCAGTGTGTCCTATATTAATTTGTTTGCAAACAGCAGAAACTCATTCTAAATAAATGTAAATAAAACGAAACTTACTGGAAGAACATCAGGGCACTACCAAGTGGATGGAGTTGTGGAGAAGTGGGTTTATTTATTTTTTATTGGTGTTAAATTTGCCAACATACAGAATAACACCCAGTGCTCATCCCGTCAAGTGCTCCCCTCAGTGCCCGTCACCCATTCACTCCCACCCCCCGCCCTCCTCCCATTCCACCACCCCTAGTTCATTTTCCAGAGTTAGGAGTCTTTATGTTCTGTCTCCCTTTCTGATATTTCCCACACATTTCTTCTCCCTTCCCTTCTATTCCCTTTCACTATTATTTATATTCCCCAAATGAATGAGAACATACAATGTTTGTCCTTCTCCGATTGACTTACTTCACTCAGCATAATACCCTCCAGTTCCATCCACATTGAAGCAAATGGTGGGTATTTGTCGTTTCTAATGGCTGAGGAATATTCCAGTGTATACATAAACCACATCTTCTTTATCCATTCATCTTTCGATGAACCCCAAGGCTCCTTCCACAGTTTGGCTATCGTGGACATTGCTGCTAGAAACATCGGGTGCAGGTGTCCCGGCGTTTCATTGCATCTGTATCTTTGGGGTAAATCCCCAACAGTGCAATTGCTGGGTCGTAGGGCAGGTCTATTTTTAACTCTTTGAGGAACCTCCACACGGTTTTCCAGAGTGGCTGCACCAGTTCACAGTCCCACCAACAGTGTAAGAGGGTTCCCTTTTCTCCGCATCCTCTCCAACATTTGTGGTTTCCTGCCTTGTTAATTTTCCCCATTCTCACTGGTGTGAGGTGGGATCTCATTGTGGTTTTGATTTGTATTTCCCTGATAGCAAGTGATGCGGAGCATTTTCTCATATGCATGTTGGCCATGTCTGTGTCTTCCTCTGAGATTTCTGTTCATGTCTTTTGCCCATTTCATGATTGGATTGTTTGTTTCTTTGGTGTTGAGTTTAATAAGTTCTTTATAGATCTTGGAAACTAGCCCTTTATCTGATACGTCATTTGCAAATATCTTCTCCCATTCTGTAGGTTGTCTTTGAGTTTTGTTGACTGTATCCTTTGCTGTGCAAAAGCTTCTTATCTTGATCACGTCCCAGTAGTTCATTTTTGCTTTTGTTTCTTTTGCATTCGTGGATGAATCTTGCAAGAAGTTACTATGGCCGAGTTCAAAAAGGGTGTTGCCTGTGTTCTCCTCTAGCATTTTGATGGAATCTTGTCTCACATTTAGATCTTTCATCCATTTTGAGTTTATCTTTGTGTATGGTGAAAGAGAGTGGTCTCGTTTTATTCTTCTGCATGTGGATGTCCCATTTTCCCAGCACCATTTATTGAAGAGACTGTCTTTCTTCCAATGGTTAGTCTTTCCTCCTTTATCGAATATTAGTTGACCATAAAGTTCAGGGTCCACTTCTGGGTTCTCTATTCTGTTCCACTGATCTATGTGTCTGTTTCTGTGCCAGTACCACACTGTCTTGATGACCACAGCTTTGTAGTACAACCTGAAATCTGGCATTGTGATGCCCCCAGATATGGTTTTCTTTTTTAAAATTCCCCTGGCTATTTGGGGTCTTTTCTGATTCCACACAAATCTTAAGATGATTTTTTCCGACTCTCTGAAGAAAGTCCATGGTATTTTGATAGGGATTGCATTAAACGTGTATATTGCCCTGGGTAACATTGACATTTTCACAATATTAATTCTGCCAATCCATGAGCATGGAATATTTTTCCATCTCTTTGTGTCTTCCTCAATTTCTTTCAGAAGTGTTCTATAGTTTTGAGGGTATAGATCCTTTCCATCTTTGGTTAGATTTATTCCTAGGTATCTTATGCTTTTGGGTGCAATTGTAAATGGGATTGACTCCTTAATTTCTCTTTCTTCAGTCTCATTGTTAGTGTATAGAAATGCCACTGATTTCTGGGCACTGATTTTGTATCCTGCCATGCTGCCAAATTGCTGTATGAGTTCTAGCAATCTTGGGGTGGAGACTTTTGGGTTTTCTATGTAGAGTATCATGTCATCGGCGAAGAGGGAGAGTTTGACTTCTTCTTTGTCAATTTGAATGCCTTTAATGTCTTTTTGTTGTCTGATTGCTGAGGCTAGGACTTCCAGTACTATGTTGAATAGCAGTGGTGAGAGTGGACATCCCTGTCTTGTTCCTGATCTTAGGGGAAAGGCTCCCAGTGCTTCCCCATTGAGAATGAGATTTGCTGTGGGCTTTTCGTAGATGGCTTTTAAGATGTCGAGGAATGTTCCCTCTATCCCTACGCTCTGAAGAGTTTTGATCAGGAATGGATGCTGTATTTTGTCAAATGCTTTCTCTGCATCTAATGAGAGGATCATATGGTTCTTGGTTTTTCTCTTGCTGATATGATGAATCACATTGATTGTTTTATGAGTGTTGAGAAGCAGGTTTAGAATCAGAGCAAGAACCCAGACTAGAAGTGCTTTTCTGTAAGAAAAAAAAAAAATGCTGGAATGAATGGGTTCTAGCTATTTCTTCTATCCTGTTTTATTCTACTCAAGATTTATAATCCTAGAAGAGGGACTCTATTTGGCTAAATTTTGGTTTCACATGTACCCTGTAAGCATATACAAGTCTTGAGATGTAGGGAACTTCTAGCTTCAGTAAGCCATAAAATAGTGCCATATGGTTAACTCTCCCTTCTGGACTACATACAATGGGAAAGAGATAATGTTTCACACACAAAAATAAGGATATTGTTAAAAAATGGAAATTCATGCTGGGCAGTGAAAAATTTTAAAGACTATCTGCTTCAAGCCAAAAATCTTAGTATTGATTTTGAGAATAATAATAATAATAATAATAATAATAGCAGCTATCCTTTAATGCAAATATGCCTGTTAACATATAAGAAAGTGTATACATTATTCAGAGGTCCCTAAATCAAGACAACAGAGGATACACTGGAAATCTGGGACAAGTACCCTGCTCAAGGGATAGTGTTTATAAATATCTTTTGCTTACCAGCAGCAGTCTAAATGCCTGAGGTGACCAACACTTTATTTTTTCTTTCTAGAGCCACAGATCAGGCTCCACATTTATAGGTCTGGTAAGTCACCATATATCCAACATAGAGATAGCCGGTAGTCCAGCCCAAAGGAAAAGAAGTGGAATCACTGCAGAAATGATTTAATACATGCATCAAACTAGAATATCTATCCTGAAAATCATTCCTGACGGCATGGACACCTGAGAGAAATCTGCATTTAATGGTTCTCATCTGACAACCACAAACGTTAAACCTTAATAACATGTAATGTTGCAGAAGTTTCACCTATCTGTAGTCCATAAGTACTATCTGTTTTGAGGGAAAACAAGCTACCAAAAGCATATTCAAATGGTTTCAATTTAATGTGATGACTAATAAAATAATGCTGAACACTGAGCAGAACTCTAAAACCGACTTCAGCGCTTCTGACAACTTTTCTATTTCCTGAATTAATAATTTTCTTAATACAGACACATCTAATATAATATGGCTGTTTGCTTTTATGTATATTGTGCGTCGCTCAAGAAATACATTCTTAGATTATACAGAGAAAATCAATTAACAAGTTGGAATAATTCCAAAAATTCTGAAACAATTTTATGAACCAAAATGATATTTTAGGACAATTTCTAAATGATGTTACATAGGGTTTTATGAGACATATGTCTTAGAAGGTAATTGAGAAACATTTTAGCCTAAATTATTTATTTCATGAGATTATCAATGCTCTAATAGCATATATTACATAATTAAAATCAAAGACAATTCAATACAGAACATGGGATTGAGTATGAACAAAAAGTATGCTCCTTGAATATAAGCAATATATGGTTCCAAAAACTGATATGAAAGCTGATATATTGCCTATCTTTGACATTTACCTTTATGTCCAGAAAAAAAAATTGTCATCTTAAATATTAACTCTTGCTCTTTTCTCCAGAGCCACTCATTTTCAAATTTCTAATAGAAAATGTACTGCTATATATCAGGTGTCAAATAACTACTTTATTGACAGTCTCTTTGTCCTTCTTCAATATTACCACAAAGAACAAACACGCATCTCAGAACTAGAATATATCAAATAATTTCCCAAAGAGATATGCCAATAAATTCTCACAAATAGGAAATGCAGGGGCACCTGAGTGGCTCAGTAGTTGAGCGTCTGCCTTTGGCTCAGGCCATAATCCCGGGGTCCTGGGATTGAGTCCCACATGGGGCTCCCTGCATGGAGCCTGCTTCTCCCTCTGCCTGTGTCTCTGCCTCTCTCTCTGTCTCTCATGAATAAATAAATAAAATCTAAAAATAAAATGGGATTGCAGGGAGGAAGTGAGGTTTTCATTAAATATTATCTTAAAATAGATATATTTATATAGAGCAAATCATATGTTTAGTCTATGTTGTTAGCAAAACACACACACATACAGAATCAGACTTTTAGAATTATATAAAACTGTACAGATTAGCTAGACTGTTGTTTCATAAATGCAGTAAGATTATTTTGATAGGGGGACATTAATTTTTTAAAAGGCATATTATTTATGTATTAAGAAAAGTAGAACTAGAACATCAACTGCCTTATTTCCTTGATATCTGCTTTAAGAAAAAGCTAAAAGTCTGCTGTTTGGATAGTGTTTGGTTTAGTTCTTCTGCTGTGGGTTGTTTTTTGTTTGTTTCTAAAGACTATTTCAGAATGTTAACAATTTGGGGATATAGGTAAAGGTAACTATGTATTCACTACACAACTCTTGGAATTTTCCTATGTACTAGAAAACTGTTATAACATTAGTTATTCCATGCCTCTATGCACTTTGCATACATTGACCTTCCCTATCTGCTCTACCTAATTCTGATCATCTTTAAGCTCAAATATCATTTCCTAGTCAGATGACCTGCCCGCACAGAGCTAGGCACCCTCCCATCTGTAAGCACACTATATGCTGTCCCCAGGCAATGATATTTGTTGTATAGTACCTATTTGTTTTCAGTGCCATCCCTTCCACTTTCAAGTGCAGATATGCAATAAAATCACACGAAGAAAATTTTTAGGGTACTGATATAATTCTCCAGTCAGACTTGGTGAGGAATAAGAATCCACATTTTTTAAAAGTCCTCGGTTGAGTCTAATGCTCATCTATAGTTAAGAATAAATATACTAACCTGCAAACTTCAAAGTGAAAGAGCTTTTCTTACTTATTTACTTATAGCTTGTTGATTGAAACATGACACATGGTAGGCACAGAGCAATGTTTAGGGAAGCATATAATGCAGTAGTAAATAGCAAATCAGTAATGATGATGCAGACAGCAATACATGGGGAAGTTCAGATTAAGCTGGAAGCAGGCCTGCATAGACCTGATCTTTAAACGAGGTTTGGCTGAAAAGACAAGAATAGTAGGAGGATCATCAGCTCTAGCAGCACAAACTACTTCATGCATTCAGGCATAAATCTGTAATATTAAAGGAAAAATACTTCCTGCTGTGGGGATCAGAGCTCCTGGTTAAATGGTCCCTGTAAGAGCAAAATCTTCTAATGCTCCAAAGTAACTGCAAACTTTCTATTGACAAAGAACTTAGTTGTATTTAAGTATTTTCACATGGTTGTGAGGATATTTTTATGCAATTTTATTATAGGTCATCTTTTTTTTTTTTTTAATGGGGTCCCATGTCTCTTTCTTTGGCAAAAACATATAATTCTGTATTTAAAATAGTTTCCTCAAACTGAGCATTCTGAATACTATAAAGAGATGTTTTAGTACACATAATTTAGATAAATATATCAGGCAGGCAGGAAGCATTTGGTTTACTGAGGAATGAGTCACTATCTGAACTAAAATATAAGAAAAGTGTCCTTGCAGCAAGGAAAGGTCATTCCTGATGGATGAAGCATGAGTGAAGGCCTCATCACTGCCTCCTGCAGAACTTTTCCCTTCCTTTCAACCCCTATTATTCATATATAATACTATTCTTTCTCTCCTAATTTGCCCTTCCTTTTATGATATGAAATTGTGAGATTTCATTAAGTAATAGAAACTCAAGTGTTCAGAGTTGATTTCAATGAATAATACTAACAACATTATTAATTCATTAGTGAAAATTAGTGCTATCAAGGCATGGAGATTGTTGTAATCATTTCTGTATCCTCAGTTTCTTGAACATATCTGGTAGACAACAGGCAGATGACAAACATTTGTTAAATAAATCAACGAATTAGTGATACTAGGTCCACTCTTCCATGCAGTAAATGGAGTGCAAATGTAAGTTAGTGTTTCTGTGTTATAAAATACATTTCTTTTTACACTCAAACCTAGACTTAAGAGAATCCAGAGTGGCATATCTTGAAGCTCAAAACGCTGCAGCCAACCATAGTGCTAAGATTGTAGACTACCAGTTGACATTCTTCCTATCTTTCTAAAGCCTGGATTGAAGTGCCCTTGAAAGCCATCCAGAATAGATTGAAAAATGATGCAGAGGGATGTGAAGTTTCTATCCAGTCAGCCATAATAAGAAAAATCACAAGACCATCCAGAAGGGGAAATAGTACATCTTATCAGGAAGAAGAAAATGCATTCTCTTCTGCTGTTGGTATGTTTATAAAACTTGAGATTCAGTTTCCTATCATCAAAGACCCAGAAACCATGAAAGTTTATTTCCCAAATTTTTCATAATTAAAAAAAAAACCAAAACCTCAGGATGGATATCATAGAACCTCAAAGCTGGTGCTTTTTAAATTTTTGCTGGGTACAAGATCATTAACAGAGAAATATACCATGACTAACATGTCATACAGAAGTCTTGATGTCTTTAACGTTGCTATTAACAGCTAGGGAAATTCAGAGCCTCTTACTCATTCCCTCATTGTTTGCACCTGATGTCAACTTAGTCAGAATGATTTGTTTAAAATATGTAATTCGGAAGGCATCTCAAGAAGTAATGTGGAATGTATAAACCGGGCCTGCCTAATTTCAAGTGAAATACAAGAGAGAAATGCATATTAATGTAAAATGACTATAAATCAAAAGCTATTTCATTTTCTAGGGTAGTATAAAAGCCAAACCTGTTTGAAACCATAATTCAGCTGTCATAATCTCTTAGATATACCACTGACCTTCCTTGGAAGTTTCTGTCACATAGAAGTGAATGGATCAGGAGGAGGAACATTAAATCACACGGCATTACTGAGAGCCAGGTACTTGAAAGTAATTTAGCTCACTTGAGCAAGTCCTTTAACCACAAGTTACACTTTTCCTAGATAGAGATTCCTTGTGCTGTACATGCACATACATTGACGTAAAACACGTTCACTGGGTAGACTCTACAAAGAGATTCATTGTGCATTCCATGCCTGAGCTTACAGATTTTTTTCAATCAATACTGAACTTGGGGGCTCCAGTGTTTTCAAGGAACAGCTGAAAGACTTTGTGTTGTCATTCCTGAGCCACTTGTCTGATTAACTTAAGAATGTATATTTTCTCTGGGTATTTCACATTTATTATTAATAAATAGCCAGTATCCGGGATCCCTGGGTGGCGCAGCGGTTTGGCGCCTGCCTTTGGCCCAGGGCGCGATCCTGGAGACCCGGGATCGAATCCCACGTCGGGCTCCCGGTGCATGGAGCCTGCTTCTCCCTCTGCCTGTGTCTGTGCCTCTCTCTCTCTCTCTCTGTGACTATCATAAATAAATAAAAATTTAAAAAAAAAAATTAAAAAAAAAATAAATAGCCAGTATCCAACATGATTGCTTGGCTGCCTACCTCTCCAAAATGAATCATTTTATTAAAACTGTAACTTCAATGTTAAGCCTGAGGTAGGAAACGGGCTTGAATCTAAAATCATTTTATTCACCAATGCCAAGAATTGGTGTTAGGGATTAAAAAAAAATAGACATATTTTTGGAAGGTGGGTTAAAGAACAATCTGCCTTTGGAACTTACGGAGACTTTCAAGCTAGAAGGAAATAGATGATGTTTATTTGACTCCATGTGCAATTTGTTACTGGATTTTCAATAAAGAGCTGGTGGTGTTTCTATGGACAATAATTATTTTATCATCACCTCTTCCTTCAAAGACAGAAGATTAAATTATTACTTTAAAAGCTTTTAAAACTATGTCACAATTTCTTATGATTGTGGATGAAGGAGGGTAAGGTGAAGAATACAGAGACCTCTGCTTAGAGCTTCAAACAGCTATCTAGGAACTGCACCACAAATGGGTAGATCCATGTTTTACACTCAAACCCTTCCCTTAATGAGTATCTGATCTCCAAGAGGTTTTGTTTTGTTTTTTCAAGATAAAGAGAAAACTATTCATTTTACAGTTGAGGAATCACTGATTCCCCAAGAGCTTATGCTACCCACAAGGAAACACACACACACACACACACACACACTTTAAGAATCATTTCTATTATCCAATACAAAGACTAAGAATATAAAGTCCTTGGTTCCATTTAAAACTCTACTAATAAACTTCCGGGTATAGTACTCTGCACCTAAAATTTTTACCTATAAGACTTCCAAGTTGGGGATTTAAAAGCTAAAAACAAACATTCTGCATACATTGAATAATGAGCTTCTATTTTTAAAAAAATCATGTTATTAAAGCATGATTTCAAATTATTTGTGTAATTAACAAATGGATGATCAGTAAATATTTGTTTAACCCCATTTATGTGGATGGGGTGCTATGATATATGATGAATAGTATTTTAAAAAATAATGCACAGTCCTTGACTTCACAAATGTTACAATTTTCATGTCAAAGTCAAGTTTTCAATGGTTTCATTCATGTTTCCAGAGTCATTTATAGATCGACTGCAAACAATTTTATAACAACCAATAGCCATCCCTCATACTGGGTGAACAGAAGTCTACCACAAGAGGCTGGATGACTTTTAAAGAATTTCAGCATAACTTGGCATAATTTCTTGAAAAGATAATACTAGGTAGATAGTTTGCTTTTTCATATACCCAACCCTCAAGCTCTTGTGAGCTCTTACATAGAAACACTCTCAATTAACTAGAAGGTAGAAGGAAACAATTATTCTAATTGTCATATAAAATCTGGAAATATTTCTTCTTACTATCACTAAAGTCAGTCAATTTATCCCCCACCTTATGAATCTGTCTTGAGACTCCTAAGGCTCCCGTGGTATACCTTGTTGCCTGGTGATGCCTGCCCCCCATTAGTTCCATAGCCACATAACATTTCTGGCCATTTTTATGAGCATCAGTACTTTCCCATCTGAGGGCTCCTCTCATATTTACTCTAAAAAATAAAGTTAAAAAATAGTTTAAGTCACCCCCAAAACAACTTCTATAGAGAGCCACCTTGTAGAACTGATTCATGAAATTTGATTCTGCTTCTGACTAATGAGGAAGATTTTAAGTTCCCTATTATTTCAAAGAGTGGCAAATTAGAGGCTAATTCCACCTAAAAAGAGGAAAAAAAAAAGAAAAAAAAGGAAATATCTGTCTGATATCTTAAACTTTTTCTCCTGAGAAAAATCATTGAAGTGTGGGACATTTAAAAAATGTAAAAAGGAATAATTAAAAAAAAAAAAACAGAAAATACTTAGGTGAGTATAACATTTTCCAAGAGCATTTATATAAGACTGGAAAGAGTACAAGATAAGTAGTCTTTGCTTCTGGCAACTTCCTAGTTATCAATCATCAAATCTTATAAGGTCCTCATGTACCTAAGTAACCTAAGCCATGAGAGAGAAAATGACATGAAAGATATAATATGAAATATAAGAACTGATACATCTCAGTGAAGGGATTATATTCCTAGTGAAGAAGAGATTGAGAGATTGAAGTGTGGAAAAGATGCCTTCAAAAAGGAGTCTTCCATGGTCTTGATGAAGAAAGGAAGTTTCTATCAGGAATAGAGGTAGCTACAAAGAAGAATATCTATCAATAGGCTATTTTCTTTCACCAAGAGCTGAATCACAGGCTAGACATCTCATTCACTCATTATTTCAAAGGCCATTTATATTTTGAGGTCCTCACAAAGTTCTATTTCTGTATCAATTCATGATTTGAGCTTTATACAGTATCTCCAATGTCTACTGGACATCCCCAAAAGAATGTCAAAAGGCAACTCACACATACAAAGTCTAAATACTGAACAATATTTATTTCACTATTGACCCGTTCTTACTCATTTAGGCAGTCAATCACTCAACCATTTATCCAATATTTATTCAGTAGCCACCATGTGTTTGGCATTATTCTAGAAGTCAGGAATACAGAAGAGAACAAAACCTTCACAAATGTCTTCCCACATGGCGTTTCCATTGCAGTGGAAATGTACAAACTCAGAAAAATAAAATATAACACATATTGATAAGCTCCAAAAATATATAGA
Organism: Canis lupus dingo; assembly: GCF_003254725.2. Taxonomy (NCBI): domain Eukaryota; kingdom Metazoa; phylum Chordata; class Mammalia; order Carnivora; family Canidae; genus Canis; species Canis lupus. The sequence continues at coordinate 7,315,813 of NC_064245.1, forward strand.
ACAGGAAACTGGGAGGGACTTTAGAGAGGGAAGTTGCCTCATAGAATGTAATCCTCCTCCTGTTTTTTTTGTTTGTTTGTTTTTGTTTGTTTGTTTTTTTGTCTCAGAGAATGCCACCAACACACACTCAACTGCTGATCCAAAGACAAAGGTTGATTTGTAATGCTGCAATTATTCGCTATCCATAATAACCCTCCAATTCATTCAATTATTTCCTTCCCACTGTTATAACATGAGGTCAACCTGACATTATCTCTTATCAAAATAATTACAACATATCTCTAAAAGGCCTCCCTAACTCCATTCTTATACCACTTGAAACCATTTTTCAAACCGTAGCCAGAGAGATATTACTAAAGTATAATCTTTAGGGCTGCTCAGATTCCTCATGGATAAAACCCAAATGAACTTTTCCTCTCTTGTCCCTCTCTATCACCACCACTCTCTATTTTACATTGTCCTTTCAAGCCATAGACTGAATTACTGACAATCCCCCTCCTTCATACATTTTTTTTCTCTTGTTTCTACACGTGCTATTTCCTTTCTCTCAAATATTTTTCATTCTCCCCCTTCCTTGGTCTCTCCTCCCCCTCTTTTATTTTCAACTGGATAGATTAAACTACTTTCTCAGTTTAGACAACCCCTTCTGAAGGAACTCATCACTGAGATCCCCTGGAACCGATTCCTAGGGCTTCCCACAGTACACTGGGCATATGCATATCAGAAATCTTTCATCATTATATTGAAAAGCAGTCACCAATGCAGTAGAATGATACTGTGATGTCAACTTGTAGTTTCTTCTCCCTCTCTTCTATTCAAATAGTTAGTTGGTACTGACAATGTTGCTTTATGGAGAGATGCACCAGAAAAAATAGCCCACAAACCCTTCCGCTACCAAAGGATGGAGAGGACTTTTAGGTGTAGGCGAAATGACTAGGTTCACAACATGAAGGAAAGCCAATGCCCTCGCTATTAGAAAGAAACTGTGAGAATAGAAGTCTGTGGGTTCAAGAGCAAAGGGAACCTGGGCTTGACTCCCAGAGCAGAGTCCAGGGGTGAGTATGACTGTGGGGTGCATAGGTGCAGATGGTTCCATGGGCAGTTTTCAAAGATGTCCCAGACTCCAAAGTAACATGACAAGCAGAAAGATCACTGTGAACCAGGGCTTTGGGGGACACAGTGATATTCTGGAGCACCAGGGACTGAGGACTCTATGCCTCGGCAGTACATGAGAACTCTTGTTTTTAGTATAATCAGGGTGGAGAGATACTCAAAAAAGCCAAAGATAAGTACAGAAGACATGCTTGGCTCCCTACTCAATACCTATCTGCTCTTCTACCCTATTAGGAAGCACCACTTTTCTTCAGGGCATCAATGTGCCTAACCAAAAACTCAGTGATTTCCTGCCTTCCTCATAGCTAAGAAAGCTCAATAAGATGTAAGCCAAAGGTCTTACGGGGACTTCCTGGAAAGTTCTGGAAGATGTGCCAACTCAGTTGGCATACACACTTCGCCTTTTTCCTTTCCTCAAGTTCTTGCCTGTAAGTTCAATGGTGACAATGAAGACTGTCTTTGTCACTGTATTATCCCCAACAAAGTGTACACTGCACAGTAATGATTTAACAACCATCATTCAGTGAGCTACTATACAGGAAAATTTCTGTAAATGCAAATGATTATTACATCTGAGCTCTGGATTTCCCAAAGCACCCAAAATAAAAGGATGGCAATTGGCCATATGTTCCTAAAGAGAAGGAACTACATATTACCTATATTAGGGACTTCGGATACACACAGCCTAATGTCATTTTTTTTAATTACTTCTAAAGCATCAAAAAATAATACATGAGAATTTTGAAAAAATATTCTGAACCACTTTTTATTCTAATCGTATGAGGACCCTCCCCGAGCTCTCAGTGTAATGAGCCCCTAAAATTATCTGACCATGTTGGTGCAAGTCAGGTTTAGGCTAGTTTATGCAAGAGTAGCAACCAGCCTGTAAGTTTCAGGGATTTATCACTATAAACTTTGTTTTCCTAGCTCAGGCCAGGTCTACTGCCAGTCTAGGTGGTCCTCCAGAGCAGCTCTTCTCCTAAGGTTGGCTAAGGATTCCAGGCTGCATTAATATTTGGCACATTTGTGTCAACACATGCCTTCCATGGTCACAATGGCAGGAAAACAGAGTTCCTAAAAATCTCATGTTGGTCATCAAATGTTCTGACAGACAATGACAAATAGGTACCACTGCATTCTAGATGTACCCACAATGCATTCTAGAACTAGTCACACAGGTCTGTTTAGTTGTAGGGTTGTTAGGAAGTATATACTCCTCCTATGTTTCCAAAAGGAGAAGAGAAATGGACCTTGGTGATCATGTGCAATCGCTAGCATTCATAGGCAGTTTTTAGAGAAGATATCCTCATATCTCTAAAGACAGAAGTTCCAAAACTTTTTGGATCTAGGATCTCTCTATACTTCAAAAAATTATTGGGGCGGGGGGGGGGGGGTGGTTCTCCTGGATGGCTCGACGGTTGAGCATCTGCCTTCAGCTTAGGTCCTGATCCCAGAATCCGGGATTGAGTCCACATGGGGCTCCTTGCGGAAAGCCTGCTTCTATCTCTGCCTCTCTCTCTCTCTCTGTGTGTGTCTCTCATGAATAAATAAATAAAATCTTTTAAAAAAATAAGTAAATAAATTACCAGGAGATGGTGAATGTCTCTGATAAAGAAGTAATGAAGTAAAACATGTCATCTGTTTTTTTTTAAATGTTTGTTTAAAAAACAAAAATTATTGAGGAGGCTAAGGACTTTTGTTCATGCTTATTTCATCTATCAATATTTATCACATTTGAAATTAAAGCTGAGGAATTTTTAAAATATTTTGAATTTTTTTAGGAGAACAGTAATATATCCATCATATGCTAACATAAATAATATTTTTTAGTAAAAATGAATAGATTTCCAAACGAGACCAAAAAAATAGAGGAAGGGCATTCTATTATATTTTTGGAAACCTCTTTAGTATCTTTATTAAATAGGAGATAGCTATCTTCACAAATCTGCATTCAATCTGTTGTGATATCACACTTTATGTAGCCTCTCGAAAAATTGTATTGTGTATCCACAAGAGAATAAAACTGGCAAAGGCAAATAACATCTTAGTATTACTATAAAAATAGTTTTGACCTTACAAAACCTGAAAGGGCCTCCGAATACCCCTAGACACTTAAAGAAATACTGCCTTAAGATGGCTAATGTGATCGCTCACTGGCACTGCAAAATCTACAAAGGTAAAAAGCTTGCTGCCTATAATGTCTTCTATTTTGCTTTACTTTTGCTCTGAAAACTTTTATTAGGTCAACTCATTGTGGTCTGATTGAAAAGTATTCAGCGCCTCAATCAGAGGATAAACTTGCCAGCTGGTTTTTCCAGAAACGATCTGTGAAGAATGTCTCCATTACCTTAAATAATAGTATTGTTTTCTTCTTCTGCTGTGCCTTTTCAACTTTCTCAGTGAATCCATCTGTCATTTTCTGATCAGCAGCTGAATAGGCACCTTTGCTTTCACATCCTCTTAAATCCACTTTCTCTATCCCTTGGGACCCTAAATCTCATAGTATGAGGGTCGTTATCCTTAGCATACTCTTTCTTCCTACCTGTGGGGCTTATTATCTTGCCCTTTCTTTGGTTTAAATCCCTTTATCAATAGGGTTCATGGATTCTCTGAGATGGAATGAAGATACTCCTTTCCGTTTTCTTTCTAATTAAAATATTCAAATCAACAGTCATTGAATAGCTACCATACACAAAAGACTTGTAGTACATACACAGATTCTACATTTATCCAAATAAATAAACTATAGATTCTTCATAATGATTTAAATATTATCAAAACAAACAATATATTGGAGTAGAAAATAAGATATACAAAGTCAGAGGACAAAAATAGAAATGTTTTGAGTCCCTTTCCTTCTTTTGGACCTCAGTTTTTCAATCTGTAAAATAGGACTAACAGGTCTCAGAAGTCTGGGAATTATTCTTTCTGTGGGTCAGGCCAGGAAGTTTATACCCACTCCTGACTCCTCCCAGGCCTCCAGCAAAGCTACAGGGTTGTGGGTGTCCTGGGGCAAATTACCTTGGTGCTAGTGGGACAAAGTGGGAACCATCCTCACACCCAGGCCTCTGACCAAGGCCTTTCGGGTCGTTTCTCTTGCTCCCACCCACCCACACACTGCAGAACATTCTTGGTACTGCAGGGACAGAGAGGGGAGGGCACGTACAGAAATCCACCAACAGTGGAGATGTGCTCAGGTTTGGGCAGGGGGCCTGAAGATGGTGTTCTACCAACATGAGTGAGACTCAGAGGGTAAAGGTACAGGGCCACTCCCTTCCACACTCTCTGCAGGTGGTTGTCCTCAGCCATTCTGCCCCTGCCCTGAGATCCCCTGGCTTCTTCATCTTTGCATCCAACTTTGTTGTCTTTAGGGGCCAGCACCCTGATGCCATGCATGATGTCTGCCAGGAGTAGGCAGCAAGCCTGGAACACTGAGCTATACCATGGGAGATGTTCTTGCCATGGAGCTTATGCCGTCTTGAAGCAACTACTACTGTAGGTGAGGAAGCTACACTGCAAATGCCTGTGGTACCAGGAGGACCTCTAAATAGCTGATGTCCTTGAAGTTGAAGAGCCTCAGTATTTAGCAATCCCCCTCTTGCAGTAGAATCTTCCTCTCTAAGGATTTGAATTCAAATCCCCATTCTGCCACTCCTGGCCCTGTGGTCTTGCACAAGTCCCTTAACTCTCTGAGCCAGAGAACATGATATAATATTAAGCATACAGTAAGTGCTCAATATATGTTAGCTTACTATTGCTATTATTGGTAGGATTATTACAATTTTTATATTTCCATTTATTAATTGTGTGACCTTCATCAAATAACTGTTCTAAGCCCCATTTCCCTCAAAATGGAGATAACGGCACCTGTTCTCCTAGTAGGGATGTGAGAATTAAATTGCAAGGCAACACATAAAGGTTAGCTCCTTTTACTTCCATCCCTACTTAGTAACCATGTAACTTCTGCTTGTTACTTCACTTCTGGGTCCTCAGTTTCCTCATCTGCAAAATAGGGGTAAACAGTATCTACTTCCCTAGAACTGTGATCATTCAGAGATGTTTGACATAGAGTTACTATCAAGCATGTTACCTTAGTATTATTATTCTTGTTGCTGTTATTTTTAGCCCTCCTTACCAGCTATATGACCTTGAACAAGTTCTTTATGCTCTCTGAGCCTCAGTTTCCTCATGGGGTAAGATGGGAAAATTCAACCCCTTTCTTAGTTTCACTCTGAAGAAGAAATAACTACTTCAGTGCTCTGTTCTTACCAGCTGTTTCCTGGCTCTGTGACCACAGGCAAGTCCCTTCCTTTCTCTGCACCTCAGTATCCTCATCTGCCCTGTGAATCTAGCAATCTCCACTTATCCAAAGCTGTGGGGTAAGGAGGAAATAGTCTCAGCCTGGTGCCTGACTAGGAATGGCATGGATGATGTTGGAGCCATGGTAACTCCTGGGGTCACTGATGAGGAGGAACTTGCACCTGTCTGTGTAGAGCTTTGAATAGTCCTGGACTGGCAGCCCTTCCCGACGTCCTGCAGCAGCAACACAAACTGCTTCGTGGGGCGGTGGGTGAGGGCAGTGTGGAAGCAGCTTGCTCTAAAACTGTGGGGGATTCCATGTAAGGTCGATCCCAGAGAGCAACCCATACCTCATCTCTGCCTAAAAGACTCAGAACTGACTAGAAGAAAATATCTAAACCAGTTCTCCTCTCAAAAACATTCAATGGCCTACTCGGGGGACATCCAGACATCATGGACTACAAAGAAGGATTGAATGGGAACTCAAGCATCTGGACTTTAAATCGTGGCTCCTTCACTGATCAGCTCTGTGGAGAAATGCAATTTTTTCTTGGCTCTACTTTCCTTTAGGCTTCATTCTCCTCAACTAAAAGAATCACTGACCTCTATCGTTCTATGATTCAAGTAAGGGTTTGATAAGCCATCTATGTATTAGCAAATCTCTTGATGTATGGTTTTTTTCACCATCTATATCACATACCCTGTGGAAACACTACAAATATTAATGATCAATGATTACTTCACTTGTCAATTGTTATCCGAAATTCAGAACAAATTCTAGACCAATATAGTAACAGGGGCCCCTGAGAGAAAAAGCAAAGCAGCCAAGGCATCTCACAAGATAGCTATTTACTTTTACTCCTTAGAAGTGGTAAAAGTTGTTAGTTAGAAATTTCCTCTGGGGATGCCTGGGTGGCTCAGTGGTTGAGCGTCTGCATTCTGCCCAGGGTGTGTTCCTGGAGTTCTGGGACCGAGTCCCACATCAGGCTCTCTGCGTGGAGCCTGCTTCTCCCTCTGCCTGTGTCTCTGCCTCTCTCTCTGTGTGTCTCTCATGAATAAATAAATACAATCTAAAAAATAATAATAATAAAAGAAAAATTAAAAAAAAGAAACCTCCTGTGGAACTTCCTGATGTAATCTGACACTGGCCTCCATACATGGAGGGTAGAGAGAGACTAAAGAAGCAGATGACTCCAGATTGGTAGATGGCAGGTTTAATAATCAAGGGAACTGACACATGAGGCTTGTCTTGGGCAGCCTCAAAGCAAGTAGATTGCACTCACCAGTCAGCTCTAGGTAGATGCCCTAACTGGGTTTAGCCACATATCCAAATCCAGATAGCCTCAACACACTCCTATCTCAAGGCTGGAACATCTTCTGGGAGCAGGGAACCCACGCAGAACACACATTACAAGGACAGGCAAGGAGGTGGGGAGCCTCCAATTGCCCAGATCCAGTTCACAGGTCAACTGGAAATTATATTTCTTGATGGCCCCCTCCAACAGAAGTAAACTGAACAGTTAAATTGCTAGTAAAATGTTTAAAATATTAACAACCATATAAAATATGGTTGATAGCTGAGAACCTGAGGTTCTCTCACTGCTATCTCCAAATACCATGAGAGATAGTTGCATATGATGGGGGAAAGCTTGAATTTTGAAATGCATGAATAGTGAGTCTCTTATCTCAAATTTTAGGTTTCAACCAAACTGGTTCTCTTATTGAATCATTTAAAAAATCTATTGAGGAGGAGGAAGACATTGGCAATAGAAACCTTAAAGACCTAAGATTCAGCTTGTATCTAAAAAAAGCTGAATCTTCTTTAGATTCACTACCAAAGTCTAAAAGAACCCCATTAGCATTAGAGGTAAGAAAATGAACATGAGAGAAACCAATCCAATAATTCAGTAGATCTTGGTCTCTGGAATCAGAAAGACACAAATTTGACACACATTTCTGTCATTCAGAAGTCAAGTTAATATATCGGCAATAACTACTCAAGTTATTCAACCTTGGTAAGCACCTCATCTGCATGGAGTTGTCTTCATCAGTATGATTGAAATGACAAAGTGCTTGTACCTGGCACACTTCAGGAATTCAAAATAATTGCTTGACAACATCTTACTTTTGACTAAATTATAAGGTTGATATGGATTTGAGGTCTAAAGTATATGAAGAGATAATTTTAAAATACCCAAACTTTCTGGAACATATACTTTGGCATATTCATTTTCATGTGATTCGCTGTAATCACTATGGAAGAAGCTGGATCATTCAAATAAGGAGACATCTAGGAAGAGAACCAAAGCTCTGACTTCCACTTTGCTGGACTGGTTTCACATAAAGGAAAGAAGACCTTGAAACACTCTTTTATTATAGAATTAACCACAAGATTTAGAGACACAATTCTTAAAGGGTAAAGTTGATAGAAACCAAATATAATTTTTAACTAGCTTTACAAATTAAGTTCTTGAGGAAAAAAAAGTCACATCTAAATGTCTGCCATAGGCTTATCAATAGTAGTAATAATAGTAATTTTTTGCCTATCGTGACATTGACTATCTCAACAAAATAGCACCTCTCTGTAGTCTTAAATTCCTGTTGGAGAAGCAAAGTGTACTGCCAATAACACAAGACTGGATTAGGCATGCAAATGAGAATCCAGGGCCTTTTGAGTCCTTTTGAAAGGGAAAATGAATGACTGGCAGGTCTTATCAAAATGTTTGAAAATGATTTCAGAAGAATTAAAGAAAAAGGTGCAATGATCTACAGCTTCCTACAATGGCTCATAGAGTCAGCAGCTGAGCATGGATAAGGTAGATAAAACCAGAAGACACATCTTCAACTGGGCTGCCAAAACACATACGGTGCATTTTTACATTAGAAACAATCTCCTATCTGAATAGAAAATAATCCGAAGGAATGAATTTAGGAATTGGTTCAAGAAACAAAACTAAATTTCAAATATGTGAAAATTTGTAGAAGTCTGCACATGAAGAATAGCGGGAAGTTCTCAAATAAAAAAGAGTTAAATATTCTCCTGTACCTAATTAAATGCAATAATCAATAAATCTTTTACCAACCACCCGAAACACACACACAGTTACAATAAAATCCCCACTGTGATAATTCCCCTGAGTAAATATTTCTGTAATCAAAACTCTCACATATCTCTAAGTCTACATTTACAGATACAGAAATTATTCTGGTAATATCTTTATCTGGTATGCTATATAATTTATATGCTATTTTCAAGCTGTCACATCCTTGTCTCTAAGCACTTCCATACTCACATTTATGGGAGTAAAAATTGTTTTGTTAATATCTGTATCTGGTAAATATTCCTATGTCATTTTCCAGTCTTAAATATATCTTACAAATGAGACAATGTCCAGGAAAGCTTTACTGAACTTATTACATTTTGACTATCGACATGGCCCAACCCCCAAAAAAGTTATTTGGGGAGCAGTGACAAGGTGTGACTATGTTTGTTGTTTGACTTAAATCAAATCATTTCTGACACAGTTCAAATCCTTAGGAACCTATCTATGGCCAATTCAAACAAATAAACACTTGAATAAGAAAAGTAGAATGAAGTCCTGCTGTCATACATTTCACTTAATAGTTGCTTTCCTGGTGTATCCGAGAAGAGTATTTGAAAGGACAGTATGTATTTTCTTATGATGTCAAAATGTCAATTCAAAATCCATCTGTTTTAGCAGAAAAATAATACTTTGTCATAAATGCGAGCTAACAGCCAGTACTCTACCTGGCGCCCAGAGGAGATTGAGAAAATCCTCTATTGTCCTAGCACAATGTTAGTTATTATTTATAAGGCCTTATAGAAAAAAATAGTTGCCTGACATTCATATGGTTTTCTTAGGAGAAATGTTCCCTTTCCTCAACAGTGTTTAAAACATTACCTAGGCAGCCAGGGCTATGGTTATTTACCTTGATATTGAATTATTTTTCTAAAGCTTGTCATTTTTAAGGAAGAGATGCTAAATATTGATAAGGTTTGGTTAGTTCCACACCAAGAAGCATAGAGAAAACCAGGAATAAAATAAAGCTTTTCTCCCACTGTGCTGTAAATACATTTCATTCAAACCTGGTGTGAATTCACCTCAAGTCTATAGTCCTTAGAATTTTAAGACTGGAAGCATATCAAAGCTAAGATTGCCAAATTAGTACCAATTTAGTGCAATTTAAAATTGTGTAATTTTGTATAAGAGAATACAAGCTGAGACTATCTTATTTTGTCTGGTGACATGTATGGCTATCTCCATGGTCTTTATTGCTTCACTATTGATGGTATAGCAGACAGCTTTTCAAAATATCATGTAGCTTTCTGGCTAACATGGAAAAAAATTACCTATAAAGGCCAATTGTTGGTCTGATGGGTATTCATCTTTCAAAAAAACCCCACAAAATTTAAAGAAGCTAGCCAAAGAGACCAACTTGCTGCTAATAAATAAAAGTGTGATGTTGTAGCCATAATACCTTATGTAAGATGTGATATAGATACGACCAATGATTCTTTTAAGAGCAGGTTTTACCAATAAGCGTAAACATAATATGTATAAGAAAGGTGCTAGAGCAGTAGGAGATGGGGGTGCTGATTTCTTACATTTCTTATGAGCATCTTTGAGGACTAGGGAAAATTTCCCTCCCTTTCTCTTCCCAAGATATAATAAAACACCTCTGGTTAAAGTTCAGCAACATCTGGAAAACTCCTTTTCATCAGTCCCTACATCTTCATGTGTGAAATGAGACTACTGGATCATACCATTCACTCATTTGCTTGATGAGACTACTGGATCATACCATTCACTCATTTGCTTGCTCACTCCTCAAATATTAATGAGTACCACATCAGGCCTGTGCTATACATTGGGATGTCAGGAAAAAAAAAAAATAGGCCTAGTCTCTGAAGCACTGAAGTCCACAGACTATGAGGGAAGACCTATGTCGTCCACAACAACAACAAGAACATATTTCAATTGTGAAAAGTACTATCAGGAATCAATGCAAGATGCTATGGAAGCATTTAACAAAGAAACTTGACCTGAAGGTAGAGGGGAGAATCTTCCAAACTGAAAGAAACACATCTGAAAAGGCCCTGAGGTGGGAAAGTGCAGGTTAAGTTTGAAAACCCGAGATGAGTATGTGGTTGGAACAAATAGAGTGACAGGGCAACCAGAACAAGATGGGGCAACAGAGCTGGCAAGGAGCAAGATCCTGGGGGTCTCTCAGGCCACAAGAAGGATTTAGGGCGCTAGGCAGAAAAAGAGGAAAAGTATTCAAAGATTGTAAGAAGAGGGATGATATAACTTGGTTATCCCTGAGGTTGATTCCTACTCTGAAATTCAATGGGAATGTGGTTTTTTCCTACTAATTAAAATTGAAGTTATTTATTCATTATTGGAATTATTATTATTATTGTCTTACTACAGATATTATAAATTGACATAGGTGTGGAACTCAGGTTAATAAACTGTAACTTTATGATTATACTGCTAAATTAATTTAGCTCATTTAGCCTTGATTCCTCCATTCCCAGTGATGACACGGTATCTTACTCTTGGCAACTCAAGTTAAGCAGAATCAGTTCTACTTTTTTTTTTTAAGATTTTATTTATTTATTCATGAGAATACACAGAGAGGAGAGAGAGAGAGAGGCAGAGACACAGGCAGAGGGAGAAGCAGGCTCCATGCAGGGAGCCTGACGTGGGACTCGATCCCAGGTCTCCAGGATCATGCCCTGGGCTGAAGGCGGCGCTAAACTGCTGAGCCACCCGGGCTGCCCGAATCAGTTCTACTCTAAATCCTGCTCTCTGTATAGTATAATGCAGCCAAGTACAGTCACTCCTTAGAATTCTTCACCACTCCCATCTGAACTTCCCTTCCTTTCTTTCTGGATATAGTCTACCTTCTCTAAGGCCATTTGTCTTTTTGGGCATCTGGCCCAGGACTCTGTTCTCTCCACGTTGTATGTAACTCATCTCTTCTATTCTCCTTCATAAGATTCTGATATTTTCTAATGATGGTCTCAAACCTACCTTGACCCAGCCCCAGCACGTACCCACTCCACATCCTGACCTAGTCTTCTTTGCTGTGAGATCTCCTTCTTCATCTTAGGAGGACAGGACTTTGGGAGACTCCACCAAGAATATTAGAGGTACTCCTCTCAGCCTCTGCTGCTCTGTCCCTTCAACTATACACTAAACATGGGTCTTCCCAAAGAGGTTTGTAGTCTCACCAACCTTTGTTCTGTGAAGGTCACATGTGTCTTCTATTCCTAGATTCTCTTAAACTTATCTGCGTCTTTAAAATTGCCCAGCCCCACTCCTTATCCCCACCATCCAGATCATGATTCCAGGCAGCCTCCAAGTTCTAGTCACACTCTCTCTGATCTTCTCTCAACCAGTGATCAAAACTGGCTCCATGTGAGTGGGCACAATGCTTTCATGGCATTCACACAGTCTTCCCTTAGTCTGTGTAAGCTTTGTGCCCTGAGTTCTCCAGGTTTTGCTCTTGATATTCGGAGCCCATCTTTTTCGAATTCAAACAAAACAAAACAAAACTGTTCTCTCTGAATAAAATCTACGCATTCCAGCTCAAAAGAGTTTTGACTTTCAGACTATTGACTTTGCAATAGATTTATAATAGTCTACCTCAGAGCTCAAAAGTTAAAAATTTGACTCTTTATTCCCTTTAGGTTATTTTGTGAGCTTGTTTCAGTGAGTAATATGCCTCACCCTCCTGAACTAGCTTTACTGAGAGAAAGGTTCCAGGATGCAAAGAAAAAGGAACTATATAAAAGCTAAATTTACCTCTGTAATTCTTTCAAAATTTTAAACCCAATAATGAATGAGGGGCTAAAATAAAATAATAGGTTGGACGTTCCAAGATGGAAAACACGGCCATCTATGTTAATTTGCAAAGGAAAGGTAATAAAACATTTCAGATTTTGTTCCCAAGATGAAGCTTCCTTTTTTTAAAGGTTTTATTTTTTTGTTTGTTTATTTGTTTGAGAGAGAGAGAGAGAGAGAGAGAATGAATAGGGGGATGGTCAGAGAGAGAGGGAGAAGCAGACTCCCCACTGAATAGGGAGCCCTATGTGGAGTTCAAGGTGGGGCTTGATCCCAGGACTCTGGAATCATGAACTGAGCTGAATGCAGATGCTTAATCGATTGAGTCACCCAGGCACCCCAAGATGATGTTTCCCTTCTGATAAGCTTATCCTCATAAATTTACAACAAAACAAAGATGTGGCTTCACTATTGACAAAGGTCAGTAAATCTGAAAAGAAGTCTTACAAAAAAAAACAAGAGTAACCTGGAGTATAGGATTTGTTTTCTCAGGTTGATAGAATGTAATTAGAATGTCTTTCCTCATAGTTCTAGAACTGAAAGCAATCAGATCTCAGTAAGGATCGAGGCCCATTTTTCCCTAATTTAAGGTATTTCCACTTAAAATAAAGTAAATGCCAATGTGTTGGCTCAGGCTTTCCTATTCAAAATGTGGTACATGAACTATAAGCAAAGCCATCAACTGAGAGCTTGTTGGAAATGCAAAATTTCAGGTCCCTGCTCTAAACTACTAAGTTTCAATCTACGTTGTAATAGAATGGGTTCCCATGATGTGTCTATACAAAGTTTGAGAAGCCCCAGGTCCTAAAAATTTAAAAAAATATATTTAATGGGACATTTTATTAAAGATAGATGTAATCAATGATAGATGTAATCAATCAAAAAACTAAGCTTTTTTCTGAAAACAAAAGGTAATCTTAATGTTACTTGCATAGCATTCAACACTGATATACGTAGTTATGTAACAAGGTACATTAATATTGCTCATGAGCCAAACAAAATATGAATGAGCCCAAACTGTCCATTCTTAGTCTATTTCTGTGCTGAAATGAATTACACCAAGTCCACTGGCAAAATCGAGTTTAGAGAGTCTCACTTGGTACAATTATTAGTACTCAATCTATCTGCTCTAAGTTACCCTGCTGTAGCCTGAAATACAGTTGGAATCTTTAAATATTTCTCTGAGAGAATTGCTCCATGGTTTCCTGTGTGTGTGTATGCATGCCACATTGAAGGCTATGATTGAAAGCTAACTGAAAAACCAAATAGTGTTGAGTGATACAAAAACCACATCAAAGAAATGCTGTTTTCAAGTCTTAAAAAATTTCTCACTTTAACAGCTCGTACATTAAATAATGTCATGTTGATGAATATGACATATTCGAACATAATCATATTTTCAGTTGCTCCATCAAAAGTCTGAAACCATGTGTGGCATGTTTTTCAGTAGTCACAATAAAAGCTTACGGTGTTCATTTTCCATCTTGAATACTCCCTTATGCACCACTGCATAACCATGTCTCCAGAACTAAAGTGAGACTTGGAGTTAAGCAATCATTCAATAATTTCTAGTGCCAGGTATGGTCTTGGCCTTCATGGACGCTTATAAATGTTTATTGATGATAATTGTCTTATAAAGCCACCACTATTTACTATGAATTACCCAAATTGCCTTTTTGAATTGTTAATGTTTTCTAAATAACTCTATGCTTCATTTTGATTCTTCAACTCTGGCCTATATGTCTATCTTGATTAAGTTCTTCCAAAATGCCCTGGAATACCAAATTTTGAAGACTTGGTATGCCGTTTCTCTTTCAGCCTTCTAATTTTGTCTATTAAAGTGATAGAAAATTGATGAATTCTGAAGATTAAACCTCAAAATTCATTCAAAAGTATTTCTCAGGCAGAAAGGATGACTTGTTCCAGACCATCTGTAATCTCTTTGCTCTTCTGGCCCACAGCACATAATGGTGAGGCAGCTGGTTGGGTTGGAAATATAATAGATGGCTGCTCTACCACCATCCCCACCTCCTTCATGAAGTTTACTGATCTAGAAAGAATCACAGCAATATCTACTGGCTCTTCAAGATTTAGTGTGTTTCGCTCAAGTAATATGCTGGGTGCTTTTCATCTGTTATCTCACTTAATCTTAAAAACATCCTGTGAGGTAGGTGCTATTATCATCATTACTCACATTTTACACGTGTAGAAACTAGGGACTTATGCCAAATAGCTGGTATTATAACCAAGATTCAAGGCCAAGTTGTCCTGCTCCAAAGTCTCCTCTCCTCTGAGATTTTCATTACCATGACGTTTGCCCAATATAGTTTTCTGACATAAGCTATCCTGTCCAAAGGTGAATAACACTATTCAGGTGAATATAATTAACCTTTAAATTCTTAAAATAGAAACCTGCAAACACATATATACTCACAAACACGGACTTGAAATAGAGCTGTTTCTGAGTCATAAATGCTGTACGTGAAGTGACACACACCTGGTGCAAACCTATAAAATGAATGAAATGAGAATTACTATGCCATTCCTACTGAATAATATCCAATCTCACAGACATCAAAGCAAATAGCTCAATGTACACAAGAATGAGATTTTGTATTCTTTAAATAAAGCATACATGTGCATTCCGATTGCATATACAAATGGACCCACACATATGGACCTCAACTGTTATGACACACAAAGGACATTTTTACTTAAGAAAATCCTGAGGACTTGCTGAATTCACAAGTCCACTTCAGGAATTTTTTCATTCCATGTGCATGGACATCATTACAGGCTGAAAGCTTATTAACTATAATCAAGAAGGTCCTTTTGGAATTATCTTCCTTAGCCTACTTCCAAGGGAAATCATTTGTAGGTTTCTTCAGGGCAATGGTTATCAACCAAGTGCTCAGGCTCATTTTCAAATGTTCCAGACTAAATTTCCTGTAATAATGATAACTGCTCTTTCAGTATCCTGATCTTTTTAACTGCTATACATCTTTTCATCTATTTCCATTTCCCTTAGGTAGAGTACAGACTAAGAAATCATCAGACCCATTTTTCAATACTATACATCATCAGAAACAATTTTGATAATCATATTATTAGTGTGCATAACCCCATCCTTCAGAACTCTATGAAAAGAGTCACCTAAATGTCCTGCTCTTGTTCACATGCTCTATTTATATCTACAAATGTCAAAAATTCTAAATGAAGTGTATGAGCCTTGATTGATAAAGAGAGATGGCTCTCTTTTCTAGCAAGTAAAAAATAGTTAATAAAATCCCAGCACCTGCTTAAAATTGATCTTTAAATTCTTCAAAATTGTTCTTTAGTTAATTCAGGTGACACACATTTGTATCCCTGTTCAGGAATAGTTTTTTAATGCATGATTATTTGGGAGAGATTATTAGATTTATTACCTTTGCTAATGAACACTTAGATAAAAGAGGTATTCTCAAGATAAGTATTCTCATGACATGAACTCTGATTACCATATATTAATTTTCATTTCAAGTTAGAATTATATAAAGAGTGAACCCAGTGGCTTTTACATATAGAAAATGGGACCTCTCCAAAGTACACTCTGCTAGAATTCTCAAGTGTCCCCTGTCACATTTGTAACGCGGCATATTAGTAGAACCAGAATTCATCATCATGAAAGCAATTCCAGGGGTTTAAGGTAGCAGTGGGTATACCTTAAAGACACAGTGTTTAATCTCAGATCTTTAAAATACTGTGTTAGCCTTGTTTCTGTGGGATTAGGGGAACCGACTCTAAGAATGGTTAGTGAATTGTCTGAGATGCCCCATCCCATATATTCTACACCCGAGACAGTCTAACTTATTTACCCCTTTATCACAGCATCATTTAACACAGAATAAATGCAACAGAGAACGCAACTCCTTGGTAACTGCAAGGTGCATCTGTATCTCCAATATTTGAGACAATGTCACAATTTCTCAGTACCAAACAATGCCACCAGGACCATAGAATTCACATTCTCTGTAGGATATGTCCTCGTCCTGAGGAATCTTAGGCTGATGGATATATCATGAAGCCAATGAAACTAGAATTTTAAGGTAAAATTGATTTTATCTCACTGGAATTGAGCAGGGAAAAAAACTTAATGGCCTTCATGAAATCTAAGAACTAGAGGTAACTTATGAGGCCAGTATTACCCAGATACCAAATCCAGATAAAGACACCACTAAAAAAGAGGACTACAGGCCAACATCCCTCATGAATATAGATACAAACTGAATCCAACAATATATTCAAAAATCATGCACCACAATCAAGTGGGATTTTTCTTCCAGGATGCAAGGGTGATTTAATATTCACAAAATAATCAACATGACATGTCACATCAATAAGAAAAACGATAAAAAACATATGATCATTTCAATAGATGCAGAAAAAAAGCATTTGACAAAGTGTAACATCCATTCATGATAAAAAAAATTCCTCTGCAAAGTAGGTCTAGAGGGACCATATCTCAACATAATAAAGGACTTACGTGAAAAACCCACAGGTAATATGATCTTCAATAGTGAAAAACTGAGCGCTTTTCCCCTAAGGTCAAAAATAAGACAAGGATGTCCACTCTCACCGCTTGTATTCAACATAGTACTGAGGTCCCAGCCACAGCAATCAGACAACATAAAGAAATGAAAACCACTGAAATTGGTAAGGAAGAGGTAAAACTATTTGCAGATGACATGATACAATATATTTAAAAAACCCAGACTCCACAAAAAAACTACTAGAATTGATAAATGAACTCAGTAAAGTCAGAGGATACAATATCAAGGTACAGAAATCTGTGGCATTCCTATATACTAATAATGAAGCAGCAAAAGTAAAATTAAGAGGTGCCTGGGTGGCTCAATCAGTTAAATAATCTCGGCTCAGGTCTTGATCTCAGGTTCATGAGTTCAAGCTCCACATTAGGTCCAGTGTGGAGACTAATGAAAAAAAAAATGATATTAAGAAAACAATCTCATTTACAGTTGCACCAAAAGAATAAGATATCTAGGAATTAACTTACAAAAGAGGTGAAAAACCTATACTCTGAAAACTAAAGAACAGTGATGAAAGAAATCCAAGGTGATACAAAGAAATGGAAAGATATCCCATGCTTATGGATTAGGAGAACAAATATTGTAGAAATGTTTACAGTACCCAAAACAATCTATACATTTAATGCAATTCCTGTCAAAATACCAATAGCATTCTTCACAGATCTAGAACAATCCGAAAGTTTGTATGGAACTACGAAGGACCCCGAATAGTCCAAGCAACCGTGAGAAAGAAAAAGCAAAACTAGAGATTTCACAAGCCCACATTTCAAGTTATATTACAAAGGCATAGTAATTAAAACAGTATAATACTGACATAAATACAGACACATAAATCAATGAAACAGAAGAGAAAACCCAGAAATAATGCCACAATTGTATGGTCAATTAATCTTCAACAAAGGAGAGATGAATACACAATGGGAAAAAGTCTCTTTGACAAATGGTGTGGGGAAAACTGGATAGCCACAGCCAATGAATGAAACTGGATCGTTTTCTTTTATGATATACAAAAAAATAAACTCAAAATGGATTAAAGACCTAAATGTGAGACCTGAAACCATAAAAATCCTTGAAGAGAGCACAGGCAATAATCTCTCTGACATTGGCCGTAGAACATTTTGCTAGATATGTCTCCTGAGACAAAGGAAATAAAAGCAAAAATAGATTATTGGGACAACATCAAAATAAAAAGCTTCTGTACAGTGAAGGAAACAATCAACAAAACAAAAGGTAACCTACAGAATAGGAGACAGTATCTGAAAAAAAAAAAAGGGGAGACAGTATCTGCAAATGATATATCTGATAAATGGTTAGTATAAAGTTCCTTATATAAAGAACTGATATAACTCAACACCCAAAAAGAACAAATAATCTGATTTAAAATGGGCAGAAGACATGAACAGACATTTTTCCAAAGAAGATATACAGATGGCCAACAGACACATGGAAAGATGCTCAACATCACTTATCAACAGGGAAATGCAAATCAAAACTACAATGAGATATCACTTCACAATTGTCAGAATGGCTAAAATCAAAAACACAAGAAAGAACAAGTGTTGGCAAAAATGTGAAGAGAAAGGAACCCTCTTGCACTGTCCATGGGAATGCAAACTGGTGCAGCTACTGTGAAATACAGTATGGAGGTTCCTCAGAAAATTAAAAATATAACTACCCTATGATCCAGTCATTGTACTATTGGATATTTATTTTAAAAAATGCAATTCAAAGGGTACACGCATCTCTATGTTTACTGAGCATTATTTACAAAGGTAAAACTATGGAAGCAGCCCAAGTGTCCACCCATAGATGAATGGCTAAAGAGGAGTGGTTAGCTCTAAAAAATGAAAATAAAAAATTTGCAACTACATGGATAGAGCTAGAGAATATAATGTTTAACAAACAAAGTCAAAGAAAGACAAATACCATAAGATCTCACTTATATGTGGAATTTAAGAAACAAATGAGCAAAGGAAAGAGAAAGAGAGAGAGAGAGAGAGACCAAGAAACTGATTCTTAACTATAGAGAATAGAGGTGCCTGGGTGATTCAGTGGTTGAGCATGGATCCAGGGTCCTGTGATCAAGTCCCACATCAGGCTCCACATGGGGAGCCTGCTTCTCCCTCTGCCTATGTCTCTGCCTTTCTCTGTGTGTCTCTCATGAATAAATAAATAAAATCTTTAAAGAGAGAGAGAGAGAGAGAGAGAACAAACTGATGGTTACCAGAGGGGACATGGATTGGGGCGGGGGGAAAGACACAGATAGGTGATGGGTATTAAAGAAAATACTTCTTAAGATGAAAAATAAAATGGTAAAAAAAAAAGCACTAGAGGGACCTTGAACCATCATATACTGTGATTATTTATTCCAGAATACGTTGGTGTTCTAGTGGACATAGGAAATATCAATGTACTGTACAGCATTTGCTATAATAGAAAAAGGGATCATCTACATGATTAATTAGCGTGTTTACACTTATTTTCTTATTCTGTGTATTTTTTAAAGTATCCCTTCAAATGGCTAATTGCTTTAATGCAAGATGATCAAAATTAGCATTAAATATTTTAATTCTTCTATTATAACATACAATCAGATAAATTCACAAAGTATAGAGCACAGTGAATTACCACAAAGGAAATATATCAATGTAAGCAATACTTAATTAAGTAAGAGCATCCTACAAGTTCCTCAATCCATGTTCCCTCCCAGTAACTACCCGCTCCCTTCTCTCCAAAGATACTACAGTTTTAAAAAATGTCCATAAATGCTTTTATAATCGTACCTCCAAAGGTGGAGCCCAATTCCCTTCCTCTTGAGTGTGTACTGAACTAAAATGACTTGCTGCTAACCAATGGAGTAGAGGTGAATTGGCAGTGTGTGACTTTGGGAAATAGATTATAAAAGGTACTATCCTTCCTTCGTGCTTACATGAGCTCTTGGATCACTCACTCTGGAGGAAGCCACCTGCCTTGCCATTTGAACTCTCAAACAGCTGAATGGAGAGGCCCATATCGAGAAGAATGAAGGCCTGTTGGCAAAGCCAGTGAGGAGCAAAGGTCTCTTAACCAATCCTTGTGACTGAGGCATTCTGAGTGAGTATATCCACCAGTGCCAGTCAAGTCTTCAGATGATTGAAACTCGGATTTAGACCGACACTGCATGAGAGACCTTGAGCCAGAACCACCCAAACTGCTCCAGAATTCTTGACTTGTGAAAGACAGTGAGATAATACGTGTTTATTGTTGTTTTAAAGCTCTAAGTATTAAAGTATTTTGTTTTGCAGCATTAATATTAATATAAGAGTTAACCACTTCCCTGATTGCTAACGCAATACTTTAGTTTAACATGTTTTTCAATCTTCTATTAATAGAATCACTATTATTTACTCTCGTGTATTCAGTTTATTTCACTCAATATTTTGTTTGTTAGATTCATCCATATTGAAATGTGTAGCTATGATTCACTTCTTATCATTGTTGTATGAATGTACCACAATTCATTTACCCATTCTATTAATGACGTTTGATCTGTTTTCAGGTTTCTACTATTATAATTAACACTTCTATGAACAGTCTTGTACATGTCTTTTGGTGTGTAAACAAGCATATTTTTATTGAATGTATGCCTAAGACTAAAATGCCAGGTCATATGATTTGCAGATAGTCAAATTTAGTTCTCAATAACAAATATATTTCCAAAGTGGCTGGAAAAAATACTTCTATTAGCAGTATATGAAAATTTCTATTGTTTTATATCCTTGACAGCAATTGGTATCATCAGGGATAAACATTTCACTACTTTTGCTGACTTAAAATACACAGACTAAAAAATAAAAAATAAAAAAAATAAACAGACTACAAGAAGATATATACAATTCAGTTATCTGACAAAGGAATTATATCATGAGTATATAAAGAATTCCTACAAATTAATGTAGGACTATAAATGAAAACAACTCAAATTTTAACTGGACAAAAGAAAAAGGCATTTTTAAAAAGAAAGTATCAAATAACCATAGAGAATAGGAAAAGGTGCTCAACGTAATAGTATCAGGAGGGGAATGCAAATTAAAAGCACAATGATAAACACAACCACCAGATAGGCTAAAACTCAAAAGATTGATAAGACCAAATTTGGGCAAGGATGTGGAACAAATAGAATTTTTACACAATGCCAGTGAGTAGGTGGTACAACTTTGAAAAATTGCTTATCTATTTGAAAATAGATTTTTTTGTGTGTGTGAAATACTCACAGTAAATATGCTTATTACTTTTGAGGAACTACCAGAAAAATATAAGACTGAGGCTTATAACTGGGGAAACAATGAAAGCAGAAAGATATCCAAGGGGCAGATAATGAAAGATCTTTTTTTTAAATTTATTATCAGTGTGATGGGAGGCCATCAGCATTTCTGACAAAATCTGTTTTTAAAACATCACCCTGTTCATAGTGAGTAGAGTAAAATAATGGAGTGAGAGTCGAAGTCACACGTAAAGTAAGAAATGTGGTGCTGGTAGCTTTCTGAGAGTGGAAGTAGCGGAGGGAGGGGAGGAAAAGATACATAATGAATATGGAGCCAAACAGATTCAAAATGTCAGCAAAAGCAAGCACTCAGGGACGACTTCAAAATGTGCTAGTGCTCAGCCACTAGGTGAATTTTTACTGAGAGGAAACAGTAGAAATGGAAAATAGTGGACAGGAAATGGAAATCAAGAGTTTGATTTGAGACATACTAAGTTATAAGGGCCTATCCGACAACAAAGTGAAGGTGTTGAGCACACAAACTCAACACTATGCACAATAAAGTGGAGATAAGAGTCTCAAACTGGAGTGTGAGTGTGTTGGAGGGTGAGAGAGAGAGAGAGGGTAGGAGAGAAAGAGAGAGAAGGGGGAGATGGGGGAAATACATCTGACGGGTTATTACATATTATGTAAGATAACATATATAATAGAGTCACTGCTGTTCAATTAAATTTAAAGTAGCAGGACCAAGGCAAAACTGACTAGAAATTGAGTATAGCAGGCAGATTCCTTTTAGTGAATCACATCTCTTCCACTTGAGGCCAGGCATTTGGGGTGGTATTGGGCCCCTCTGAAACTCCTTGGCTTAAGCAAATCAGAAATTCCATCTGCTTGGCTAAACACTGACTTCAAGTTTGGGTCAAGTCCAATTTTGGCTGTGAATAAAGATGAGCTTCAAGGAAAAAGTTTTTTCCTGATCTCCCATGAAAGCGATCAGAAAAGAGGTAGTCTTTAGAGGAAAGCTTGAATTAAGATGAAGCTGACCCTGTAGAAAGTAAAGTACAGAAATAGAAAGAAACTAAGTACTCGGGCTGGTCTCTGATCAACTATCAACTGAAGACAGGGTATCTCTGAACTTCTAATTTAAGAAAACCAATAAGCATCTTAACTCAAGCAGATGTTTCTGTTGTTTTTATTGATTCTAATAAGCATGTGAGACCAAAAATAGAAATAAAGTTAAAAAGGAAGGAAGGAAGGCAGAGAAGGAAGTGGAAAGGATGGAAAAAAATGCTTCAGTCTGAGTAGCACAAGAGAAAAATGAACCAGAGAAATGTATTCTTTCTCTCCCTAAAAGGTGCTTTTGCAGACATTTTCTTGCAAAATCTATAAATATTACCAGATTTAGAGTAAGACGGAATCTTGAGAGATTTGGGCCTCTCGGGTGGGTGAGATACCAAAAAGGACTTTACTTCTGTCCATTTTACAAATGGAAATTGACCCCAATGAAAGTTGGGTGCCCGGTCAATGTTACAGTATCGTACTGTTCGCAGGTACCACAGTTAGAGAATACTCTTGCTTTGGAAATTTGCTTCCCCAAGGCATTCTGGAAAGACTTATCCAGGAATCCTGATGCTTCTGAGGACCCCACAGCCCACTTGAGGGATGTGCAACATTGAGTTCTTAAATCTCTATAAAAAAATAAATAAATAAGGATTTTATTTTGTGCGTGAGAGTGTGAGTGTGTGTGTTTTAGAGCAGCGTACCCAACTGCTATTTTCAAGAGATCAATAATAGTACCATTTAAAGTATTTTGAAAATCCATTTTCAACCAAAACCTAACAACTGGCATTTCCTAGGGCCTGGGTTTTTAAGAAATACTCTGAACCAAATGAAACCATTTCAATTAGCATGGCATTAATTCTGCCTTAAAGGAATGGAGAAGGGGATTGCAGGGCTCCTTTCCCCTTGATTCTCTGAGCTATTCACCTGGACTTGGCCTGAGTGCTTGGCAGATGCAGGGGGAGTAATTGAGGATTATGTTTATCCTTTCTGTTGACATCTGGAAAAAACCCCAGGCAAAAGTCAGCAGCCATTAATTCAAATAAGTATAGCTCCTTTGACAATGCAATTGAACATCTTTCTTTTTTAAAGATGCAAAGCCTATTTCTAATCCATCATGTTTTTACCACATCTAAGCTTTGCCACATAACTTACATGTTGGGAGGCTGTTCAAATATCATTGTAAGTACTTCCTGCATTTCTAATAAAGATGTAGTCATAAAAGAATAATATTTTTCAACAGCCCAATTTTGGTAGCTTCACACATACCAGAAACACCTGCCAACTACCTCTACAGACACCTTGCTTCCTAACACTGTATAGTTTAAATATTCATATGAATTATTCATGAAGTATTCCTAATTGATATTTGTTATTCAGATGAACTGCAAAGCTATAGATCTTCCCATCCTTAGAAAGCATGTAGTCTGGTGTATACAAGATTAGAATTAAATTCAATTATTTTATTTATTTGTTTATTTATTTATTTATTTATTATTTATTTTTATTTATTTATTGTTATTTAGTTCATTTTGGCAAGCGATGTTCATTTGTATTTGTGACTGGCAACCTACAGCTTTTGTCTCCTAAAAAGGCAAAAAAGGTGCTAGCCACTAAGGCTGTCAGAACCACACTCAAAGTGCTTTTGACAAAGTTCTTGAATCTCAGCCACCTGCTGTGTCAAAGAGCAGAGTCAAAGGAGAGAGAGAAAAAGAGAGACAGAGAGAGAAAAAAAATATAGATGAATTAATTACCACGGTCGCTACTCAATTGCATTTGAGTAGTTCTACTTTATGAGCACCATTCAAAACATTATTTCAAGTCATAATTCCTTTGTCTTAAAAGCTTGTATTTCATTCATTTTTAATAAAAATATCATTGTTTTTAACCTTCTACTTTTTGTTTTGTATTGGTCAAACACAAACCGCTTCCATGGTATGGATGGTGTTGCAAAACTTGATCATCTGCCTTCACTTCAATGTTTGTACGTGCAGCAAATGGAGGCATGTGCTCGGCACACCGGTGAACCCTCTGATGGCATAATTAAGCATGCTTGCCCGAGATTCCTTGAGACACTCCAGATTGGTAAACCCAGTCCCAGGAAAAAAATGTTTACTATAGTACCATCACTAAACCCCAAATCACAACTGAGAAAGCTATCCAAGGCTTCCTAGAAGCTTCATGCATTCCCCTAGTGTAAATATTCACTCATCATATGTGTGTGTATGTGTACATATAAGTGTGTATATATATTTTCCTAATTTCTGAATTTTAAGTCATCTTTATTTTATTTTATTAATTATTTTTTAAATATTTTTATTTTTTTATTTAAGTCATCTTTAAACGTTCCTAACTAATGTTCTTACAGGCAAGAAACTAAACCTGTTTCCTCTTCACTGCCATTTTGTCACTGCTGGGTATCTTTTTGTTTTAAAGTAGATTTTTAAAAAGGCACTAATGATACCCAATAGTCTCTCACACCACCTTAAAGTCATTTTTCCATAAACAGAAGAAAATGCTTTGGAGGGGAGAAAACAGCACCACCACAGAATCATGGTTTGACACTGATTCTGTTGAATTTATAAAATTGCCAAAGCTTATAGTTAGGAGTCCTTGGATCCCTAAAGGAACCCTCGCGCAGGCATAGCAGTGGACATTGTAATGCAGCCCTTTGCCATGTTCTCATCATTGCTGAAGGTAGCGACTGCATTCTGACATGGAATAAAAGAAAACAAAATGGAATCTGAATTTCAAGTGAAGAAAAATAGTAGAACATTATGATAACAAAGGTTCAGTTATAAAGTTCATGTGAGCAAAACTAAATACATTATATGGTCTCATTCATTTGGGGAATATAAAAAATAGTGAAAGGGAATAACGGGGAAAGGAGAAAAAAATGAGTGGGAAATATCAGAAAGGGAGACAGGACATGAGAGACTCCTAACTCTGGGAAACAAACAAGGGGTGGTGGAAAGGGAGGTGGGCGGGGGGTGGGGTGACTGGGTAATGGGCACTGAGGGGGGCACTTGACGGGATGAGCGCTGGGTGTTATTCTATATGCTGGCAATTGAACACCAATAAAAAATTTAAAAATACCCTAAATTAATTTAAATGCAAATTCATATTAGAAAAATGATAGTTAATTTTAGGGTACAATTGGCAGTAATGAAAGATGTTTCTTCATAAGAGATGTCATGAAAAAATGTACTTGAAAGACATTGATACTGAAGCATAATTAGCAAATTAGTTTGACTTATTTTGTTTTATTTCTGCAAAAATATTAACATTATAGTTTAGGGTATATTTACCATAGTATCTATTTTTTTAAGGTTTCATTTATTTATCATGAGAGACAGAGAGAGGCAGAGGAAAAAGCAGGCTCCTTATGGGGAGCCTGAGGCAGGACTCAACACCAGGATCCCGGGATCATGCCCTGAGCTGAAGGCAAATGCTCAACCACCTAGCCACCCAGGGGACCCCAAAATACCTATTTTTAAAACAAAATGATACATCTTCATTTTCTCTATTCCACGAAGGTTATTATTTTTTTAGAGGATTTGAACAGAGCTATAGGTTTTGATTTAGATTTGACATATTTAGAGGATGTCATCTTCAATTCCTAGAGGGAAGTATCATGTGATGAACAGGACTAGGAACCTGAAATCTTAAACTTGGTGTTGGCAAGGCCTGGGATGAGTAATGTACTTGCCTTTAGAAGTTTCCTCCATCTCAGGTAAAATCAGGATAGCTACATATTTTGACTTTAATGCAATGCTTCTTTTAATGAGCAAATAATATTAAGAGATAAGTATATTACACCCTCAAATGTGGCAAATAATGAATCCGTGTTTATGTATACAATGGAATATTACTCAGCTATTAGAAATGACAAATACCCACCATTTGCTTCAACGTGGGTGGAACTGGAGGGTATTATGCTGAGTGAAGTAAGTCAGTCGGAGAAGGACAAACATTATATGTTCTCATTCATTTGGGGAATATAAATAATAGTGAAAGGGAAAATAAGGGAAGGGAGAAGAAATGGGTGGGAAATATCAGAAAGGGAGACAGAACGTAAAGACTGCTAACTCTGGGAAATGAACTAGGGGTGGTAGAAGGGGAGGAGGGCGGGGGGTGGGAGTGAATGGGTGACGGGCACTGGGTGTTATTCTGTATGTTAGTAAATTGAACACCAATAAAAAAAATAAAAAATAAAAATAAAAAATAAAAAAAAAAAAAAGAAATACTTTCTACATCACCCGTCTTTAACCACAAAAAATATTTGAGACTGCTTCTAATATTAATATATAAAAAAAACAGATGCAGTAATTTTTAATGATTTAACTCTGAAATCAGACTGCTTAAATTCAAATACCATCTCTGACAATTATTGTATAGTGATCCTGGACAAATTACTTAACTTTTCTGCACTTTCATTTCCTTATATGAAAATAATCTATCTCCCTCAAAAAACAATTATTATAAATATGTGAAAGGACTTAGAACAGTTCCCAGCTTGTATGAAAAAACTAGGTAGAAATTTTAGCTATGATTATCATTGCACTAATGCAAATAGAACAAGGTAGTTTATACCAGAATATAAACTTAAGCAATCAGGCAATCAAAATGAAAAAACAAAAATTTGAAGAGCAAAATAATTAAGATTTTATGTTTGTCTTTACTCAAAAAAAATGCAAACTTCTATTATTTTCATTATGCTTGTGTCTTCTATAAATGCTCTTAAATCCATCAAATCATATCGTTTCATGCTTTCTCTACTGTTTGATTTCAATCAAGGTCCCTCCCTTGGAAAATTTTAAAATAAAATGAATTGCTAAGAAGCTTAGTCATTATTATCTAAATGGTTCCTATGTCCCAGAAGGGTTGCCAAGGGAAGACCAATGACAATTAAACTATCTGACGCTTAGAACTTCAAGAGCTAGAGCAATATCAACAGCTTTATTTTTATAAACTGTACAAAGTCTTGCATAAAAGATTTTTGTTGGGAATGCAAAATTGAGCTATATACCAATTGGAGAATAAATATAAATACAGAATCTGATATTCAGATAGGCATATGGGTATTAGGATATGATAGTATATATTATATATATATATGATATATATTATCTGAGATTATGTGTCTGAAGAAGTATCAATTTTTAAAGTTAAAAATTCAGTCCCAGAAAAAGCATATTTAGACATTTGAAACTTAACTTCAACAGAGTACCTTTCAGAGGTTTGCTTTATATTTATATTATATATATTACATTTATATATATTTTTTTCTTTGTGGGGGGCGACGGAGGGAGACGGAGAGAGAGACTCTTAGGCAGGCTCCATGCTCAGCTCAGAGCCCGAGGCAGGGCTCCATCTCACAACCCTGAGATCATGACCTGGGTGGAAACCAAGAGTTGGACACTTAGCTGACTGAGCTACCCAGGCACCTTAGAGTTTTGCTCTATATTATAACCACAGAGCTACACATGTTTTAATTCATTTAGTAGGACTTCTCTGGCCAGCTCTCCTCAGGATGCTTATGAATTTTGTGTGATTATTATTTTGTGACCAGAGCTTACATCTTCAAAAAGGGAAATATATGACCAACCTTTGTTATTTCTTAAAAATGAGGTTTAAAAACCTTTTTAAAAGAGATTTTTCAAGCATCTTAGCATTTACTTTAAATTCAAATTATATTTTTATGCTTACATCTGTATTGGAATTTGAATGTTGTAGTTATTTGTTTGGACAACTTTAAAAGTCAGAATTTTATTGACCCATTTATTAAGCATTTCCTTAGTTATAAAAATTGTGTCTTTTTTTTTCTTTTTGGAATAAATATGTTTACCACATCTGAATAGAGAACAGCTGTTTATTTTTCTTAAGTTTTCATTTATAATCATCACTATGTCTATTTTCACTAATCACTTAGTACCAAGAAAATATATACCCACATCTTTCTACTCCCAGTTAATTTGCTCCAAAGGGATGTATCATGTGTTGAAAGTCCACCTGGTGTTCTGGAGACAGAATTTCCCTAAAAGACACAATGCCAGATGTACAACAATATGACCTCTACAGTATAAACTATCAAGGGATACCAAACTCAAGTACACTGAAACCATAAGCAGGAGCCTGACTTTATTGGAAAAACATTCTTCTTAATCATACTACCTATCTCCTCCTTTTTTTACAGAATTGTTTCAACATTATCTTCTAGTGCATAGTCACAATAATAAGTACCCCAAAACTTAGATTAATATCCTGCCTCTCATTTGAGTAACTCGAAAACCTTTTACATTTATAATTATTTCATGTCTTAATAAATTTTATTCTGAAGAAACTATTTTTCTCAGCGACAATATAGTAGATAGGTTACTCTTAACAAACCTAAACGTATATTGTTTATAACCTATATCGTCTTTGTCATACTTTTAAATCTATTTACCTTAAACTAATCAGATATAAAAATTTCTGATGCAAAAAGTAATCATGGTAGTAAAAGCATATTTACACATAAAAAGTTGGACAAGAATGTTCATAGCAGCATTATTCATAAGAGCAAAAAAGTAGAAGCTACCCAAACATCTAACAACTGATGAATGAAAAAATGTGGTATATTGGTACAAAAAGGAATAAAGTATTGATACATGCAACAAAATGGGTGAACATTGAGAATATTTTGCTCCATTAAAGCAGTCAGTAATAGAAGACCATTTTCTGTAGGATTCTCTTTATATGAAATGTCCAGAATAAGCAAATTGATAGAAATACATAATAGTGTTTGCCTAGAGGTGGCCTTGAAAGAAAGGTTACTAAATGGGGAACCGTAGCTAATAGGTATGGATTGGTTTTTTGGGTTCTTTTTTTCTGTTTTTTTTTTTTGGGGGGTAGGTGATGTCCCAAAATTGAATGTGGTGATGGTTGCCTAAGTCTGTAATATACTAAAAAACATCAAATTATATAACTCAAATTGGTGAATTGTATTATATATAGATCATGGTGTCAACAAAACTTTTTTATAAAAGTAATAGCAAACTTCAGCAGCACTTCTGCTATATTTTCAGCCTGTTGTCGCTCCTTTTGGAGGACATTCTTTCAATATGAAGCTTTCTAACCAAGTATCCGAATTTAATGATCCTCTGACCCTTTCTCCATTAAAGATGACTCAAAGGGATGAAGGCATTTGCTCATGATTACAGTTAGGTAGCAATAACTTAAATAAAAATATTCCCTCCCCTCATCAGACTTTTGCCAATACCCAGGGGATTTCTTGTTTGTTTCTTATGAAATGGATTTGCATCTTCTGTAATTATCTCCGACAATCCTTTTATATATGACCAGCATCTTTCTAAAATATGTATTACTTATTTTTTCAATACTTTGTCTCAATATATAAACTAACTGTCTTCTTCCTTGGCCATTTTGTTTTGTTTTGTTTTGTTTTTAAGAGTAGAATAGTCTCAACTCTCTACGTTGGAGTTAGGTCTTGAACATTCAAAACCCAACCATTTAAAACATTTAGATAACTTTAAAATTTTAATATCTTTATAAAAATTGAAGAATGAGTAGAAAATACTTAATGAATGCATATAACAATTTTTTATTTCTTTCTTTGCTTCCTTAGGAGTGGTCCTTCAGTCACTGGTACTTAAAAACGTATTTCCAGATGTCAATTGGAAAGTAATAATTTGGGCAGCCTGGGTGGCTCAGCGGTTTAGCACTGCCTTCAGCCCAGGGCAAGATCCTGGAGACCTGGAATAGAGTCCTATGCCAGGCTCCCTGCATGGAGCCTGCTTCTCCCTCTGCCTGCTTCTCCCTCTGCCTGTGTCTCTGCCTCTCTCTCTCTCTCTCTCTGTTTCTCAAATAAATAAATAAAATCTTTAAAGAAAAAGGAAAGTAATAATTTATGTCATTTTCAGTAATCCTATGGTGGGTAGTTATAGTTACATCTGATATTTGGATCAATGAAAACAATTCCTCCAAGGTCACCCTCTTGACTTCATAATCAAAGTTCCAAAACATGATACCTATATGGGAATTCACAGATCTCTCACTGGTGATATTCTGATGAATTATCCATTGAAAGATGGGATCAGTTCCCCACCTCTAGGAAACTCTAGGTTTTCATTTTCCTCTTTAATTCTTCTGGGAATAGCTCTCTTTCTGTATATTCCATCCTTTTGTTTTAATCACCCTCTCTTGTTTTCCTCTCACCCATTTCCTGAACAATCTCCTTTAGTACACTGTCTTCGCATGTGAACAATTCATGTTAGCTTTTACTTAGAGGGTGTCACATTTTCTCTCTGAAATACTGAGGACCAACTGTATTCCACATTTAGAAATAAAATAACTGAGACATAAAGATCATTAACAAAGTTATCATGGTTAACATTAAATCTAAACATAGAGTCCAGTTCTTATTTGAGATCTACCATGGACTTCCAAGTTATACTGATCAATACACACTTAAAAACCAGGCTCAGATTTCACCAAATCAGACAGAAACATTGAAAAGCAACTGAATGGACTACTATAGTATTTAAAATCTATGATCGTATGTCATGTAAAATATTTTTTTCTGTTAAGCCTACTTGTTGTTAGGGTGCACACATTTTAATATTTATTGAAGGGTGCCCACTAACCCAGGTAAATTTTGCAAAATCATCTCAAGTAGAATATATAGCTTCTTCCCTTGACGTCACAGTATATTATCCATAATGGCACCTAGCATTTTTCTGCCTCATATCTTCATATTCAGATCTATGTCTGAATCTTCTTTTTTTCCACAAATGGCAATAGGCAATTCATCTTCACCCAGTAAAACTCAGTATTTGTTGCAGGAAGATATGTTCCTATCTTCTTTATGGGGTTGTTGCAGAGCTGTGACATAGGTTTCAAAGTGGTCATTAGTTTCTGAGCTATGAGCACCTGAACTATTTTCCTTCTTAACTAAACTAGATAAGAATAATTGTTATTGTCAGAATTAGGAGAGAAACACCCTCCTTGCAGTCTTTAGATAAAACCCAATTATATATAGAGGGTATATTTCAAAAGTCCATAAATTACTACATGCTACCATTTTTCAATGCTTTCCTTATCCAAAAGCATTGTACTTTAGAGACCGCATTTAACAAAAAAGATCCATGGATTTCTCTTAAATAATAGACTACAAGCATCACAAGTGACAAGTGAACAATCTGCCTGATAGGAGATCCACCAATTTAAATGAAATCCAGATCCCTGAAGAACTCAGAAATCCATGAGAAAAAATAATTTTGTCAACATAATACTAGCCTTTCCCTAAAGACACATTTTTGCTTTACGAAGCTCATGGACATTTCATACCATGAAAGATGAGACTTTGTAAGGGCCTGACTACCAGCATAGAAAAAGCAAATACATATTTAAAGCAAATAATTTAATGCATCCCATTTTTAATAATTTATTCACAGCAATATATTTAAAAGAATATAAAGTGAAGAATTTAAGTGAAGAATTATTAGCTTACTCTAATTCTTGCAAACAAATTTGGTTAAAGTAGAGGAAGGAGGTATTATATTGATTAATGGACTGAACTCTGTTATCAAACCTACATTTTAATTCATGCCCTACTACCTATGAACTCTGAGACAGTGGACAATTTGGGCATCCTCTTTCTGTTATAGTTTTCTCATATGAAAAATAGAGCAAATAATTGTATCTACCTAATATGATTATGTGACTCAGGAAAAGGTAGTGCTTATGAAGGGTTTAGCAGAATACTGGTACATAGTTAAAAGTTCTAGATATCTTCATTATAGAACTATCATACAAGAGCAGAGATATTTGAAGTTTTGCAGTTTTCCTTATTTCAGTTTCCTTCCAAAAATATATTATTCACAATAGTAATCTCAAGAACAGCTACTAATTTAGAAAATAATCTCATTACAAGCAATACATTTAAGTTTTAATTTTTAGGAAACATGATTCGTTCATATAAGACCAAAAGTTTTAATATTACCATAGAGAAGGGGGCTACTTCCATAACCTTGGGCAAAAATTAATTTCCTATATCAAAGGACATTATCTCCATCTATTTTACTCTATTAAATAGGCTGGTGGATGGAAGTAGAAGGAGTACTTACAGGAAGGAAAAGGGGAAAAGGACACTCTCCCAGCTATCCAAATTAGCAAATGAAACCCTTGTAT
Organism: Canis lupus dingo; assembly: GCF_003254725.2. Taxonomy (NCBI): domain Eukaryota; kingdom Metazoa; phylum Chordata; class Mammalia; order Carnivora; family Canidae; genus Canis; species Canis lupus. Next base: position 7,348,176 of record NC_064245.1, read on the forward strand.
CGGTTTGATACCCAAAGTGGAGCTATATTATCCTCCCATCTGAACTGACTTTGAATATATGCACAGAACATATATTTTAACCAACAGAAGATTCAGATGGTTATCAGCAACTAGAAAGCAGGCAATTTCTCAAAAGGTGGCAGAGATCCAGGGGACAAAATCAAGTTGAAAAATAAAATTCCAGTTTTGAGGGGTTGAAGGTAGAAGGGAGAATGGAGACTGCCAAGAATCCAATCCTTCAGAGACACCACATGAGGTCCAAAGCAGAAGTGCAGGCATGGAGGCAACAGAATTTTGGTAAAAACTGGGTGTTAGTATAGTATCATATAAAGTCATTCAACAATAAGACTCAAAAATTGGACCTTCCTTAAAAAAAAAAAAAAAAAAAAAAAAAAAAATTGGACGTTCTTAAATTCGTCCTGCCTGCCTAAAATAAGGATTAGCCTGACAATAGTGACCAAGTTACTCTTAGAGGTGGGAAGCCAAATGGCTCCAATCTGGGGAGACAGACTTCAATGTCTGATGGCCCTCATCCTCGAAGGGAATGGCTTTGCAGAATACTGAGCAATGGAAAGAATACTAGCAGCATCTAGTGGCCTTCCTATGTAAGTGCCCCTGGACCTAGGTCCTATGGTAGAAAAAATGAGATCCTAAACAAACATGGTGAACTATTGACGGACTTCAATGGGTTTCTCATTTCTCGGGAAGTAAGGGCAATTGACTAGACTACCATGTTCAAAGCATTGTGGGGAGAACATAAACAAGCATAAGATATCCAAATAGTTTAGAATAACTATATTCCTCCAGCCCAGCTGTCCAGTTAAACCAAAATCAGTAACATACTACCGAATATATAAACCTTTTCTCTATTTTTGTCAATCAATATATAGAACTAATGTTCTAAAGTAATGAAGAATTAATTTTAAGAGAACATATGACATTTCCTGCCCTCAAGGTAGATATGGCTCTATAGAACCTGCTTAGATTTTACTACTAGACCCATACCTGGAATTTTTAACCACCTTCTCACAGGAGAGTTCTATATCATAACGTTAAATGGGAGGAAATTTTTTTACTATATGCTATTTATTGACCTGTCTAAATCATTTACCCTATGTCTACGGTGATCAAAATATGGTTTGGTTTATCTAAATATATCTGAGGAGCTATTGAAATAAATCATTTGGAAGAATTATCTATTGAGGAGGCAACTCTATTGACAATTTTGCCAAATATCTGTGCACTATGGGACATCAGTGTATTTTTTCAAAGGAATGCACATTTAACAAAATTGTCAAAATGATCTTAAAAAGACAGAAGTAGCTTCTTGAAAAAGTAGCGTTTGATAACTGAAAAAAAATCAACTAAATAAGCTCCCCTTTAAAAGTAGAAAAGAAATGGCCATTATCTGAATTCTCATTCACATGGTTTTAAAATATTAAGGAGGTAGTTAAATCTTATCTCTACTATATTAGAATTTAGCTTTGATAACTAAGAAGCATCCCTTTTTTGAATGCAGCCTAGTTGCAAGTTTCTCTTTAAAGCCTTTTAGAAGGCAGTTCTTTTTATTCACAGCTCACTTCTCTTCTTTTCTTAATTAGTAGCTTGAATGTGATTTCCTTTTTTTTTTTTTTTTTTTTTTTAAATTGAGCAGGCTGTGCAGCTAAATGGTGTTTTTGACATTCCTGCACTGGGGACAGATTCAAAACTAAGGCAGAAGACAATAGAGATTGACTACATACTTCATGGACACAAATCGAGGGAAATGCTGGTAATTACAGGAATTCGGCAACACTTTGTCTCTTGGCATCTGTACTTGGAAAAACAATGAAATAATCATGGACAAATATGATGTGAAATGTGTTTATGGAGCGGCATGTTTTATTAACACAGAGCACTGCAGAGAGATAAGCACCACCAGCTAATTTTAAAATTTCTATGAACTGTGGCAATTAAGCCTAATAATTATTTAAAGACTACAATAAAGATGAGTCCATTTTGTATTGCATTTTAAAGAAAAAAAATAAGTACAGTGCTAAAGTCCAGTTTAAATGATGTACCACCTGTATAATTTCATACTTTTTCTATCTCATATGATTCCAAAGTAGAAATATCTCCTGACACATTCATCTCAAACTTAAGGATCTCTTCAGTTTACATTTTGTTTCTTTGCTAATTTGGGGTATTATTGCTGCTGCTGCTGCTGCTGCTGCTGTTGTTGTGAAGACTATTTTGGGGGGTCTTTTGTGCTTTAGATGTTAAGTTTATAGAATGTTGCTGAACACCATGGTGGCCATCAAAAAACAGTGAGTCTAACTGAACAAAGCACTGAATGTATTAACTGTTTCTTCATCAGAATAGTCATTTTTCCCACTACAGATTCTTTCTAAGTAACAACAAAAAAGCCACTGATTGTTTTTAGTCCTTTGATGGAAAACCAAGGAGGCTTATTAGAGCCTTGAGCAGAATGCAACTTCTCCCACTGCATCAACCCAATGATAATAGATTCAGATTGGATATCAAACCACCACAACTTGCACTGAGGCTTAAAAACATAAATAGACAAGACATTGAATTATTGGTCATTAATCCAGATTTATGTTAAGGAAAAAGTTATTATATTTTAGCTTGATTTCCTACAGGGGAGACAAGACATTTCTATTAATTAGTATATCCTCTATTTTCTCTCCTCCATATTCTTGTGCTATATTTTGCAATTCATTGTCATTTCCTGAGTAATTTTATTTTTTTTCCCTGAGTAATTTTAAAAGATAAACTTGCATATTTTACTTTGCAGCATGAGAATAAAACACAAAGAATAGCTATTCTCTGAGTATAAACCAGGGAACGCCAAGCTTCATTCATCTCTGTTCTTTCCTAACAGAGAAAGTTTATTATGGCATTTATACTGAAAAAAAAGTATTCATTGTATTTGGTATAGAAAAGAGATGTTGCCAATATTTATTTCTGAGCCAGAGTTCTGTCAGCAGGAATGGAGTATGATTGCCTCCCCCGCCCATAACAAAAACTCGGATGGGTTGATTTGCAAGACTCTGTCTATTGCTTGTGTTCTTCCTGCATTCTCAGCAAGATTATTCCAGAACATTGGTACATATTCCATAGTTGCAAAGAGGCAATTTCTCATTAGAACTGTAACTTGATAGAGAACCATATTACAAAGGAATATGAAAAGTAGATTGTGCCAGTAGCATATTTTCAACGCCTCTCCTTTTTATTGGCATCCACATAGTTGAAGAGGAACAGAGCTGGCTAGCCCTGGGCAAAAAGAAGTTGGAAATCTAAACCAGCTTCTTTCTGTGCTCTGTAATCCCCTGAGTCATGAATTCTCCCAAGCCTCCAAGACCTGCCCCTCCCCCCCTCCCCCATAGACATATACCTCAAATTTCCTTTCCTCTTTGTTTCAGGTCAAAGACTGACAGCAATTTTTGACTCCCAGAACAAATGATTTTAAGTCAAAGAACTGATTTTTCCTGAGATATCTGCATTTTCCAAATTTCTGTTTGTGAGACAGAAAAATCATCCCCAATTAGGGAGAAAGTAAAACGTACTGTTCAAGGACAAAAGGTAAGGCTGTGAGAGTGGAACAAGATAGATTTTGAGGGTAAGAAAGTCAGGCAAATCTTTTTGTTTTGTCAAAATTGTACCAGCCACCTCTCAGAATCTGTTCTAAAGGTAAGCTTGATTCAGTGCTATTGGAAGAATGGAAGGAAAATGTGCAGAAAAATCATCATCCTGGGAAGGCCCACACACTTATTCTTGGGTTCCAGAAACCTGATGCACTTGTTTCCATTAAAAAAAGAAAAGAAAAGAAAGGAAGGAATGGAGGGAGGAGGGCAGAAGGGAGGCAGAGAGGGAGAGAGGCAAGAAGGAAAAAAGGCATTCCTGGCTAGGGACAATGAGTGTATGGAAGCCAAACGCAAGGATTATCTGTTACTTCCAATCCCACTAGACCAGGATTCGCACATCTTATTCAGAATTTAGGTTGTATAGTCTGTTTATATAGGGGAAATCATGTAGAATCAGCCATCAACAACTCTGCTTGATGATAATATTTTCAGTAAGTTCAACACTGACCCAGGGTTGTTTTTTCTCTCCAGTCTTAAAAGCAGATTACTATCTCTTAGTTGAGTACTAGATGAGGTAAGGGAGGTATGTTATATAAAAAATATTTGCTTGGATCCTTCTCAGGACCATGATATGCCTGCACTGTGAAAGGCATGTAGCAACTGAATCTGAGAGAAGTAGAATGTCATTTCAGGTCACGCTGTGTGCAACAGTACTGAGTGCAGTGGCCACCACAATTGTTCACGGTGATGGAATCAAGAATACAGGCAATGAAGGTCACTTGTTAATTCTAGGAATTAAACCACTGGTGATCCAACATCAATACAATTGTGAAAACAAAGGGTGAGTTAGGAGCCACTAGTCCTACATCTTTATTCCATTGGCATTCTCTGCCCTTGTTGGGTGAACTTACAGAAATAATTATACTCTTCAGCCCTGTGTTTCTGTAGTTATGAAATAAGGGAGTTGCACGAAGGACCACTTCATAAAACCATAATCTGAAATTACATTACTACATAATTAAGTAATATAATTGATAACCTATACAGCCTTGCCACAGGTAAATGTATAGTTTCATTTATTATTCTTGAAATATTAAAAAAGCAAAGACTTCATTAGTAGTAGTAGTACTAATACCACTATACCTATTATTACTACAATTTGAATGAAGCTGACTCTTTCCTGAGTGCTTACTACATTCCACACATCCTGCTAAGTGAAATATATTTAATATCAAGCTCCATCAGCCAAAAGCTGCACAAATGAGACATAAACCTTATGCCAACTCTCCTCATGACTCCTCATGGCTGTATTATGCTAGATTCACTGACCATTTTAGGAAACCACTGGATGAGACGAACTATCATTAGGTGGTACTATCACATCTATATATCTGTGAACTCAGACCAGAGAGTGAAAAATCACTCTGACCCATTATTCCACCAAGTGCCCTCTTCAGTTTGAATACTGTGTCTCCATTTCTTTATTTGAAAAATGAAGTTTATGTAGCTTACCCATAGCTCCCTCAAATGCCTTAAGTATCCATTAAGTCACTGCCCTGAAGCAATAAAAAACCCAACTTCTGAGAATTAACTATATGAACATAAGGTAATGAAGCCAACTCAATTATCCATGGTAAAAGATGACAAGGAAAAGTAAGACTAAATTAAATACACAGGTGTCCCCAAACCATATTTTTGCCATTCACCTACGCTCTAAACTAGAGCTAATAAGCTGCAAAAGAGATAGATTTGAATTTTATCACTTTCTCTCTCCACCCCCTACTCTTGTCTGGTTCAAGTCCTAACGGGCAGTCAACCACCCTTTAAAAGGCAGGAAAAGCAAAGGCTGGACTGTGCAATCAATAGACTGGATAATTAGCCCCTGAGTAATTGAGAGTTAACAGTCTTATATTAACTTCACCCCATTACTCCCAGAATATGAACAAGCCAGAGTGAGTTGGACACGAATATGAGGGAGCAGAAGAAAAAAAAAGAAGGGTGGTAAAGGAAATGAGTTATTTACCTTGAGGGTATCATATGATGTGAACTATAATGACACAAAACCAGCTAACAACGGCAGCCTAGCAGAGTGACTCCAAACATGACAAGATGGTCCACAAGAGCTGTAAGAGAGTTGTTTCCCCTCAGCACCAAATTATTTTTCTCTTTTCTTCCTACAACAAAAGATTCACTCTAGGCTTTGGCTGTGTTCCCAAAAGATTGGGTAATTAAGCAGGTAAGATTTCCAAGGAGAAATAAATATTTTTCAGTTACTAGACACTGTCATTGGGCTTTGATTCAAATGTGCATAATTTCTGAACAGGAAACATAATGAAAGGAATGTTTCACAAATTAATATAAAGCCCAAAGGCATACCTGGCACTCTCTTACATGAAATCATTGTCTTTTATAAGCCAGGAATGTCGACCAAGTATCCGTCTTGGAAAATCCTTTCTCCTTGTAATATTAGCACTGGTTTTACGGAAGGAAAGCTCAACTTGAAGAAAGCTGCTTATAAAATATGACCCGAGCCTGTCTTTTTTCTATGTTTAATGGCATTTTAAAATACAATGACTTTCATTTCAGCATTATCAGTGAAAGCAGTGCTGCTTCTTCAGAGGTTGAGAAGCTAAAGAGAAGGGTTAAGTGACCGGCATGATTTTACAGAGTGACTAATTCAAATTAGAGCTTTGGATATAGAGTGCTGGGCTGTAGGCCCAGCACCCCAAACTACTATTTTCTAAAAATAATGTGAAACACTGAAAGGTAAAATGGCTTAAGAAGATGAAGAAATTCCCTCAAGTATCATTTCAACTATGTAAGTGAAAATGAGTCAAGCACTGGTTGAATGACAATGTTAGAGTGTTGAAAAATGACCAAGTCATCACTCGGAAGATGGAATGACTTCCTTCCCTTCCATGATGATAGCTTTAGGATAGTCATTCTACACGCTCTTGTCTGTTCTTCCAAAAGCGAAGAGTAAGATAATGGCTAGACCACGTGATGGAGGATACCTTTAGTGAAATCATTTTCATTTTCTAGAAACTTGACTTTGGAAATTTAAAGTAACGTCATAAAAATATATTTATGAATCTCATTCTATGCAGAATATAAAATAACACAAATATTAAAAATTAAACACATTTGGGATTGCCTAATTTTTAAATGATGGTGACTGAATATAAATTATAAATTCATTTCATTTGGCAAATATTCCTGTTATCTGAGCAACACATTTTTATGTGCTTAAACACTTCTATTAATGATTTGAGTGTATCTCATGCCATTATTTTAATGTTCACCTTCAATGTAATATAAAATCTTTTTATAGTCTTTATTTTTCAAGTGATTAAGTGGCCATAATGGTGCATAGTCGTAGGGGGAAAAAATCTAGAAATCAATAATTTGGTAGTAAAATTTAGAGGCAATAAAATGTTAAGATAAAGACTGTGCCTGTTATCAACTTACTGGCTCTGGGCTCCAAATACATTTTTCATTGCCTGCTCAATGAAAAAATAGAACTATTTAAGTATTTTGTTCCCTGTGCTTGCTGGCATGACATTAAGCTTTGTCAGGAAGGTGCTAGAAGGACACTGCCTGAGAAAAGTGTTTTCCTTCCTGATTCTGCTGTGCTCCTGGACAGACTCCTGCATGGCAGGCAGCTTCTTTAGCATCAGCCACCAGCACCCAGAGCACAGCAGTTTCCATTAACACCTGACTCAGGCAGTCTTGTAGTTGAGAACCTTCTAGAGAGACACCTCATGGTAGAGGGGTTTCCTCAGAACTCTCAGAGGTAGATTTCTGGCAAGCTCTAGAGGGCAGATTTCTAGCAAATTCTACCAATGCATCAGTACAATGATTTTTATACCATCCAGTGAGCCACAGCTGTGCAATCTCTTTCAAGGTCTGCTTCTCAGCCATAGAGAGGCAACTTTTCCTTGGGTGCTCTATCTCATCCCTAGGGGTAGGAGCTGCTCTTTGTATCAGTAATATTATCATCTTCAGAATTCCAACTACCAAAAATCCTTTAACACAACTTCCCTTGTTCAAATCACTCCACAGATTTTGTCTTCTGAATGGACACTGACTGATATAAATGATGACTGATTGACTGATTCTCTGTAATGTTACTATCGGAGAGATTACTGTGAATATTTCAGAGGAAAATCAAAAGAATTTTTAAAATAGGCCACAAACTTGAATATTTATGCATTCAAAGGAGGCACTCACTGTTTACATTTATTCTTCTAAGAAAATTTTCTTGAAATATGATAATTTTGAATTATACTTGGTTTTCAGGAACTCATCC